>NW_021604767.1:1723154-1779747 GCF_004785775.1 Grammomys surdaster
CCTCCTTGGATCAAAACTAGGCTCCTGCACATTCTGCTATGAATAGCATAACCAACCCTTAAGTTTATTTGATTGATAGTAATTTATCAATTCCATACCTATGTGTCCAATTCCATGTGACACTTTCATACACATGAAAATGAGCCTTTGCAGAACCAGGCCCTGTCCAAAATGGCAAAGTTCACTTGTCAAACTTCCTTTTGTTACGACTTCTAATGCACCCTATTCAACTTTGTGTGCTCGTGTGTGCATGCATGTATGGTATGTGTGTGGTGTGTGTACTATGTGAGTTTGTGTGTGTTCTCATGTGTGTACTTTTATGTTCATGTGTGGCTCGTATGTGCTCCTATGTGTATGTGTGTGCAGTGTGCATTTGTGTGTGGTGTGTGTGTTTGCTATATGAGTTTGTGTGTGTGTGTGTTGTGGTCTAGGTGTGGGTATATGTGATTATGTATAAATGTATCTGTGATCATGTGTGTGCTTCTGTGTTTGGTGTGTGTGTACATGTGTTTATGTGTGTACATGTGTGTGTGATGTGTGTATTCATGTGTGTGTGCATGTACATGCTTCCAGCACATGAAGATCTTCCCTAGCCTCTCTAGGATCTCATACCCACTTGACACTTAACACTAGCACACTTGACACTTCAAAGGTGAACAATGAGCTAGCTATGAGAGCACCCCCCTTTTTTTCACTGAGAAGAAAGATGTGTCTAAGTAAAGCTTCTGAGATTGACGGGACACATCTTGAATATCGCTGTCTGTGCCCCTCTCTCTTCTTTAGAAACCACTTCCAAATCTTCTACTCTCAAAACCCAGTTACAGTTCCATCCTGTAGCTGAGAATGAGCATCAATCCTTCTGTGAGAGAGGCCATGCTCAAACCTTCCCTTTCACAGGAGAAGATGTGACCCAGGAGTCACATCTGTGGCATGTTTTACTTACTGGTTCAGTTGTCACAGGATTTATTCAAATGATGGCTGATTTTATTTTGGAGAGTTTGTATCTTAAACCTGGCAGGTTTGTTGTAGTCTTTTCTTAAAATTATGATTTAGCATAGATTTTTAACCTGAGAGAAAAATAAAGATCGTTGGAAGTTCTTATAGGTGCCTGAGAAAGTTGGTCAGGGAAATATTAGCCTCTTGCAGAATTCATTGAGGTCTCATTAAATTGTCTTTTAGAATAATTCAGGAAGAGTGGAGGTTGATGACAACTAGTCCTACAAACAATGGATAATCTTCAGATACCATTTATCTGTCTTCTATGAGTATACTCTTCTTCTTGCTAATTTAATGAAAATAATGTATTACAATCCACAAGTAAATATCTGATCTGAAGGACTGTTTTCTTTCAAGATGAGAATGGCCAACAAACTACGTATATAGAAACTGGGCTATTTGGGCTTTCCGAGTTTGAATTACACATTGGAGATGAATGTTTGGAAAATACTCTCAACAGTAACCTAAAGAGCAAGAAGCCTGCCAGTGACAGAGTAGCCAGCCTGTACCATTAAAGGAACCACACTCACTTTATGTTAAGGAACCTAGTTTATAGGAGCCTGATATTATTTTCTTTTATTTTTGAGACTGTAATGTAATCACATCATTTTTCTCTCCTCTTTTTCCCCTCCAAATCCCATTAGTTATCAGTCTTTGCTCTCTTTCAATGTGTGGCCTCGTTTCTGTATTTAATTTTTCTTATACGTATAAATCTATGTGCATACATATTCCTCAATCTAACCTGCTTAGTTTGCATAATATTACAAATATGTATGTCTTTAGGGATGACCTTTTGGTATTGGATAACCAGTGGGTGAGCTTGGAAAGAATATTTTCGACAGTCTCAGTGTTCCTTAGTTGCCTATACTTCTTTACATAAGGTTGAAGCCTTGTGGGGTTTCCCCTGTCTATTTTGGCACGTGTATTATAGTTCTTGTTCGTCTCATGTTTAGGCAGCCATGGTGGTGGGACTTTATGGGTGTGGTTTCTGACATGACTAGAAGACACAATATCCCAGCAAATCCTCTGATCCTCTGGCTCTTACAATCTTTCTGCCCTTCTTCCACGATGTTCCCTGAGCCTTAGATGTGGGAGTTGTTTTCTAGATTTATCCCTTCCACAAGTCTGCGTTTGGATGGGCTGACATTTTCTGTAATGGTCTCTATCTGTTTCAAGGAGAATGCATACTTATCTGTGGGCATAATGACAAATATTTAGAAGGCAAAGGTTATGCTGGCTCAGTGAAGTAAAGTGGTAGCTGTAGGTTCTCCTCCAAGATCTGTGTGAGTCACTAGCCTTGGGTAGTTCATTGGGTTGTGACCTGGAGATTTTTAAACAACGTTCATCAGCACTCTTTCTGACAAACTCAGTATTTATTAAACGTGATTCTGTCACCTGGTGATTTCACATGAGTCTAATAGTCTAAAAGTAAGGTTTTTCTTAATGACATTCTTCCCACTTCCATTATAACAACAATATACCACATAAACCATCCATTTCTAGGAAATGGAAGCATGCAGTCCAGCAGTTTGAAGAAATTTTTTTCTTTTATTTTGATGGAGAAGCCAGGCTTCAAAAGCTCACTTAACATTAATGAGAAAATTAATTTTCCAAGAGAGTTTGACTGTGTCTTCATTTTAATCGAGAAAATAATTGCCTAGCTTGCAGGGCCATAACTGATTGCCTGTCTGGGCAGACTCACTCCAATCAATTCTGTGATATTCTTCTTAATATCACTGGAATCTCTGCTTTGAGATCACACTAATGGGACAGTCCTACAGGATCAGAGCATGATAATGTCACTAAGGTTTGTTGATTTCCAAGACAAAACCAAACTTGCAATAAGTCATGTTAAGTCACACAGTTGTACATCTGTTGAATCTATTTTCCTCCTCTTGATGTGAAATAATCATCTTGGGTGAAGGAGGAGTTGTAATCTGAAACGTTAGCTGTAAGAACAGGGTGTGAGAAGAGCATGTTCCGCTTCCTGTAACCCTGTACAGCCCTGTACAACTGAGGGCATTCCCCTTAGCTTATCAGCCGTTCACAGAGTATGCCTGGTCTGTGGAGGTGGCTGGCAGCAATAGTGAGTTCGCATTTGTCTTGATCTACTGAGAGCTGAGCTCTCTATCCCTTCCTTACCTCTTCCTGTAGTGAGTGTTGGATATCCAGTCACGGGTAGTCAATGAAAACCGTACAAAGCTGTTGCCTAAAACTGTTCGTTATCTATGGCATCTTGGTTCATTTATGTCTTCGATGACTTTTGGAATGCAAAGTTCAGTGATTTGTTCTCATTTTTTTCTGAGAGATGCCATTTTTTTAAAACTTTAGTTTAATCTCCTATTATCAAGGGATTTTATTTTCCTCTTTAAGAAAAAAAAGCATTTATTAGCAAGAAAAAGAAAATTTCAAGTAAATAAAAAAGCATCACATCTCACAGTTAACCAAACCCAAAGTCCACGCAACTCAATTGAATTTTGTACAATGAGAATAAGCATTTGGAATAGAAGCTGTGGAGCCTCACATTAAATCTCATACTTTCTGTATCAAATATATTTTATCCACCATCCAAACCCCTTGCCCAAAAATCCAGAATGGACTTAGAACTAGAAAAATAATTAACTTTACAACCTCTTCCATAACTCTCACTCATTGTCTGGATTCAGTTCCTTCCTTTTCTGTATGTTAACTTTCCTCGTTCTCCGTTCTTCATGCACTATATGTGTACATGCTCACATGTATACTACTATATACATGATATGACTCTTGTATCCCATATGTGAGAGAAATTAATTTTTTTTCCTTTCTGAGATTGTGTGACCATGCTTCTTTTGAATTGATTTCGTTTTTTAAAGAGATGCTATTTGATTATGGTGGTGTTTTGTTTAATTTGATTTCAATTTTGTCTTTTAGAAATTCTCACCATTCCTCTAATGGTAAACAGTCATGTCTCTGTCTTTGATGACATTTCCAGGTTAGAGAGGAGCGTGACAGCTGTCATTTTGAATGTTCGAAGTGGTTGATTTGAGGCAAGAGGAACCAAGTTTAAAACAGAAAATAAATCCAGCATTTGCTTAATGATTTGCTGGTGGCTGTGGTATAATCTTATCTGGCCACCCACGTTCATCTGCTTGCTGACGTGGCTTCTGTCTCCATCGCAGAAGCTATTTTTTGTGCCTTTTGTGTCTTTAGAGGAACCAAGTGGACCTGCTTGTAATGATTCATATCTTAAAGTGCACAGGGTGTCCTGAAGTCATACTTCAGGGGTACAGTAAGGTGATGAGGGGTATGGAGGAGGGGTGACAGCCCTTGAAATCCTCCTAAGAAATGGTCCAGGGACAAAGCATCTTTTGACTGTTGGGTCATGGTTCTTTAGTTCTTTTGGCAAAAGTTTTGGTGACATTTTGTCACAGTACAGACCAAGGTGCTGTTGATGTCTTAAATAGTAAAGATACAGTGTCCATCTGTGAGCATAGCAGTCATTTTTTTTAGAATGATATTTTACTGGGTAGCCCAGATTGACTTAGAATTTGCTTATCTTCTCCCCTCAGCTTCCTGAGTTCTGGGATTACAGGCAGGCAATACCACAGCAAGATGTTTAATAGTATTTTTTTTTTTGTTGCCATCTTATGTATAGAGCCAAACAATCTCTGATGATTAATTATATACTTGGGTTAAGTAACACGGTCTTCCTTAAATTTCTTTTTTTAAACCTTTATTTTTTAATTTACTTATTATGTGTACAGTATTCTGCCTGCATGTATCTCTGCGGGTCAGAAGAGGACACCAGATCTCATTACAGATGGTTGTGAGCCACCATGTGGTTGCTAGGAATTGAACTCAGGACCTTTGGAAGAGCACTCAGTGTTCTTAACCTCTGAGCCATCTCTCCAGCCCTTCCTTAAATTTCTAAATATTATATTTAGCTAAATATTAATTCATGGTATAATAAAGTCCTTTTCTTCATTACTTACTAGCATCTATAAAAGGACTCTAGTTTTTTCTTCCTTGTTTTCTTCGTTCTTGGTTTTGGATTCCTAGTTCAGAAAATAATTTTAGAACAGAATGTAGCTGCTGAAAAAGGAATTTTTATGAGGTTATCTGAGCATATAAAGTTACCTGATGACTCTCCATTAGAGGCTTTGTGGGAAACCTCTGAAGCTGGGAGACAGAATGGCCGCCTGGACCCAGATACAGCTTCCACATCTGGTGTATTTGATTTGATTTGATACTGTGCCTGTAGCACACATATGTGTAGAGTTGCACATACATACTTACACATGCATGCACATGGAGGCGGTATTTGGGTGTCCTTCCTTAGGCACACAGTCCACTTTAGTTTTTGAGACAGTCTCTCCATGGCTTGGAACTCACCAAGTCTGCTAGGCTAGCTGGCTAGTGAGCGCTGGAATCTGCCTAGCCCTGGCTTTCCAGCACTGAGATTACAAATGTGGAACACTTCTGGTCTGGGGGCCAAACTCTTGTCCCCAGACTTGCCAAGCAAGCACATTATCAACTGAACTATCTCCCTAGCCCTAATACATCCCATTGTAATTACAGCATTGTGTTTTAAGTTGCTTCTACTCTGTCACAAGGAATTTCCTTTTAATGCAAGTATTCCTTCAAAGATTTGCATCATGTTAAAAGAGGGTCAGTTTAAATTAATGCTTTTTGAGAGATATAATCCCAAATTTTATTTTATTTTTTTGAGAGCTGGCAGTTTCTGTGGGTGAAGAATAAGCATACCCATTAAGTTAACAGTCAGCACCAACAGCTTAAATGTTCTTGCTCATCCTTCAGATTCTCAGAACTTGCCTCAGATTCTCAGCTTTGGTGGAGAGAGTGGGGAAGCAAAGACATTGTGATGCACTTAGCTGATGTCAGGTTAATAACTAAAGCTCATTAATAGCTAAAGTTCATTATTCTCTCCTATCGATTTTATACGCATTTGAAGAGCAGTTTGGACCTGCAGTGAACACATATATAAACGCCCTCAACCTGACAGGTATATTCAATTTAGAGAGAAGTATGTTGTACAGCTTTTGTTTCTTTTGATTTCTGTGATAGGCCCACTTTAATCATAACTTTCTCAGTGGGGAGACTCTCATCTGAGTGTACTTTTTTCCTGGCATAAGTTCTTAGTTATTCCAACCCTTATAAGAACAGCTTTTGCAGTGCGATTGGGGAAAGAGGTCACTGGAATCATGAAGTCATGACTGTCTTAAGGTTCTAAAAATATTATGATCAGACGTTAAAAGTGTCATGCTAGAATCAGAATAAGTCACGTGCCTTGACTATATCTGCAATGATGGTGGCATGGCTACCCATTTGCCCGGCACTCTTACATGTCAAGTGAGACTGCAAGCAGGTCAAAATATAGGGATGCCATCGATGGTTTGATCTTCCCAGAAGGTCTCCCAAGTTGTCTGGCAGGGTTCCAGAAGATACACAGTTCTCTCTTCCTATTAGTAACTCAGACATTTTAGGAAAGAATAACATTCATATGGAGATTTTTACTAAAAGAAGCATATTTTTTGCATAATTCATCTTTGAGGAAAGTATCGTTCCAAAATGATCTCAAGGAAATCTGTGTTCATCTGAACATTGGCACTGGTCTCAGTTTTTGAGAGGTCCCTTACATCACTTCCTGGTACCTTCTGACTTTGCCTTCTGAGCAGCAGCTCATCAATTGTATCACAGTGGAAGTGGTGACACCTACGTTTACAAGTCGTGATCGTGTGTGTGTGTGTGTATGTGTCGTGTGTATGTGTGTGTGTGTCGTGTGTGTGTGTGTGTGTGTGTGTGTGTGTGTTGTCTGCTCTCTAGATAGGACCTCTTGTAGCTCATGCTGTCCTAAGTAGGTAAGGATAATCTTGAATTGCTGACCCTCCCACTTCCTCCTCCTAACTACCAGAATTACAGCTGAAGGACACTATGCATGAGCTCATTTGTTTCTTAAAATATTTTATTAATGATCCACAGCAACAGGAAAGTCTATATGCTTTGTTTATAAGTACAGTGCCACGCAATCCTCCAAATGACTAAGAATGGCAAACTAGAGCTAAGAAGCCATCTTGACTTCTAAGAAATGTCTTATTAGTAAAATATTGGAAGCAAAGAGACTAATCTTGTTGTCTGCTGTCATTTTACTACTTAGGCTGTGATAATCTAGTAATGGTCACTTAACAGTTGCTACCACTTAAGTAAGGATTAATTTCCCAAATAAGCTTTTTTTTCTGAGGTGTTTTTCTCAGCCAAAACCCAACACGGTAGGGTAGGTCTCCATCATTGAGCCAAGCCAGCCCACTGGTGTAGCTGCCTGTTTCACCCACCTTCTCATGTTGTGGTCCTTTCTTGTGTTTCGGTTCCTCTACTGCCCCCACCCCCCACACACACGCACCCTGCAACAGCCACCCAGAGTTGAATGCCTTTTTCAATACAACCATAGTCTGAAAAATGCCACTGCCCAACAGGAAGTTGCCTGTCTTTCCCGATGCAAAGATACCTTTTGGCTGTCATCCCATCCACAGGAACCTCTAAACCCATATGCTCTGAATTTTGTCCTCAGTGCACTGAAACACTGGGAAAATTTTAAATGTAAATGTGAGACTGTGCTTGGAATAGTGAGTCCTTTGTTGGTAGTGATTGCCAAAACAAATGACTTTGTGTGGCTTGGTTACCATAAAGAGAAATCCCAGTGAATAAAATGATAAATAGCTGTTTTCTTTTCATATAAGAATTGCTCTGCTACTGAATTTTTTGACATATTAATCGATTGGGGAAAACAGGCATTTACATCCAACATACGTTTTGAAAATATGATAAATGGATGTATATGATCATAAACAAATAATCTAGCTGCAGGAAACCAAGTTTATAGAACTCTATGGCTTTAAGCAGACCTATATCAAGAAAGTTAGATTCAAATCCTGAAATATGCTATGGTACATTTGATTTTTGAAATAATATTAGGTCCCATATTTTCTGTTTTTGTTGTTGTTGTTGTTGTTGTTTTTGAGACAGGGTTTCTCTGTGTAGCCCTGGCTGTCCTGGAACTCACTCTGTAGACCAGGCTAGCTTCAAACTCTTGAACTCAGAAATCCGCCTGCTTCTGCCTCGTGGGATTAAAGGCGTGCACCACCACCACCCGGCTAGGTCCCATATTTTCCTGGACTCAATAATTCATTTGATGTGAATATTCTCTCTAGTATACTTTCCTCCTAATGTATGCTAATATAATAAAATGTTTTCCCATTTATGACCATTATCATACATTTTAGTAATAAAACACAAACCAAAGAATTTATGTTTCTTTGGGAAATTAAACCTCTTAGTAAAAATTTCAAATAACAAAATGACATGTCTTTATCTCATGCTGGATTTAACTTTGAGAGTCTTTCGTTTTTTAGAGTGACTTCGTTTCCTTGGTTTGTGAAACAGCACAGAAAGTGTTGAGTATACCCAGACTCTGTCTTGGGTGTAAAGAAAAGGCTGTACCACATGTAGTCAATGGCCAGGACTTTCTACCACATTTACTTTATCAGCCAAGATAAAGCAACTCAAGACAGGCAGTTCATACATCCCTCAGCGTTGGTAGTATCCGTCAAAGTGATCCTGAAATTCCCTGAAGGACACGTTTTGCCCTTTCCCACCTTTCCTGTCTCAGGAAGTTCTAGTGATTTATGAGTAACAGTGAGCCTGAGGACTCCCCAAATGGTGCCTGAAAGAATGATGTAAACTCAAATACATTTAAAATCATGTGTGAAAGGTTCATACGGAATGAAATTTGTTCCTAATTCCACAGGTGTGTGTGTTTTAGAGTGTGTAAGTACATGTACCTTGCTTTTTTATGTGGATCCTGGGTGTGGGGGTTGAAGTTGGGTTCTCCGACCTACCAAACAAGCACTTTTAAGCTACTGAGTTATCTCCCTAACCCTTCTTTAGTAACAGCACTTCACTGAAATGAGAGTACTGACTTTTGCCTTTAAATGAATGTGGATCAGAGCATCCTTGGGCTGGGAGGTTCACACAGCCCTTCCTGGAGGACCTGGCAGTAGGATGGAAGTTCTGGGAAATCATGTTCCTGGATTAAATAGTGGAGCATCGAAAGGAGCTTATCTAGAAAGTCTGCTTTTGAGTTGTATATGGCGCTTTCCCTCCTCATTCTGAAGTCTATTTTCAGAATAGGCTTATTCTTTGATACGAGTTTTATTTGGTTTGTCTGTTTTGTGTTTTGTCCTCAGTAAGGATGAGTGGTATTTGTCTAGTCACTGGTATAATGGTTTTAATTGAGTGCTGTAAAAATGTAATGGTAGCTGTCTGATTTAGAAAGATAACTATCTCATTGTCAAATGAAAACATGAGTACATTATAGTCTTTCTTTTCAAGAAAGTCTGTCCTTACTTCACTTGAAGTTTCTGCTATACCAAAATTACATATTCTGTGTCATCCAAAGAATGGGAAGTAATAAATGCTAATTTTCACTTCTGAGGTTCATATTTTCCTTTAAAGTAATGATCGTTAAAGAACAAAGGAAAGCAATTTGTCTTGAAGGTTTCTCACATTCTCCTAAGGAGCTGCCTAAGTCATAGTTAGAACACTTTTTAAATTATGAAGTTATTCCCTAAGAAGCTACAAAGAAAAGTGGCCATTTTCTGTATCTCCAACCTGGAAAGCTGAGATATTTCTTCTAGAGCCTTCAAAACCTGAAGATTTCAAGTAAGCGAGTTTTTGGGGCTAGGTGAAAATACTTAGAGAAGAACATTGAAGATGGAGGAATTTTTTTTGTTAAGACGTTAGAGTGTGACGATGAGATGTCTAGTGTTCAGAGGTCAGCCAAGTTGGATTCCAGTCCCCATGCTCAGTCTTCTGATGTCTTCCTCTTCAGTGGAACACATGTAGTAAGTCTACAGTCTATAAATGCATGTATACCAACTGAGATGACATACATGCAACTTTCGTTTTTAATTGTGTTGGTGTTAAACAAATGTATTGTGAGGACAGCTAGTGTTGTCACTATAGGTTGAGTCTTCCTCACCTGAAGTGCTTAGAACCAGATATATATATATACACACACATATATATATGCATCTGGAAGTTCAAGTGTAAATTCACTTGTTTCACATATGCGTAATCAGTATAGCTTAAAGATAATGTTTATAATACTTTTAGTGTATCTGCCTGGAACTCACCAGGACTGAAATTTTACCCCTGGACATCATGTTTCAGGGTGTTTTGAATTTTAGATTTTGTTCAAGGGATATTCAAATAGTATTCACATTAGGAGTGCAGTCATAAACCAATATAAATATAAAATACTAAACCTGAGAAGTAATTGGAAATCATGTCAACCTCTGAATCCTAATTGAGGATGAGTATGTTTCTCCTTGAGTTACAGGCAAATTCTTCCTCCATCTTAGAGGGTGATACTTGCCTCTAGAAGTCACAAGCAGGCTGTGTCTACAGCAATCTTCAATATTGAATTGTATGCAGAATTTCAACAGTTTAGATGCAATGCTGTAGACTTTCGTTAGTCTCATGCCTAGAACTGATAGGAGTAAATTCTCAATGATAAACTTCAAGGCCATCACGTTTCGTTCAAAGTAGCAAAATCAGCACGAGGAAACAAACTTCAATTCGGTGTTAAACTTCCCCCAAAATCAAAGTTAATATGCTTGTGGTTTATTTTCACTATGCATGACTTAAAGATCTATTTTTCATGCCTCATAAGTACTAGTGGAAGTTACATCTTGCTACTAACATCCCACTCTGTTTCTACAACTTTACTATTATAAAAAGATGTGGGAGAACTGGAGAGATAGATCAGCTGCAGAAGACCTTGCTACAGAACCACTGTCCTCAGAAGCACTAGAAAAGGCAGGCATGACGGCACAGGCTCACAATCCCAGTGCTGGTGAGCCAGGGACAGTCTGATCCTTGGGTGTTTTGTCTAGCCAGCCAAAAGAACTTAACAAGATTTAGGGCAGTGAGAGACCCTATCTTATAAGAACAAACAAACAAACAAACAAACACAACACAGCAAAACAACTGGACAGCATCAGAAGACTGACATCTGACATTGTGGCCTGCACATTCATACAGAGCACACACAACCACACAGTACATCAGCATCCAGGTATATGCAACACACACACACACACACACACACACATACACACACACACACACACACCCCACAGCACCTCAGTATCCATGTATATGCAAAACACTCACACACACATAGAGAGAGAGAGAGAGAGAGAGAGAGAGAGAGAGAGAGAGAGACCACAGCACCTCAGCATCCTTCTGAAATTGTCTACCTTTCAACACTTTTTATTTTTATTCTATTTGCTATTTTACTTTTGTTTTTTTGAGACAGGGTCTCTGTGTGGCCCTGGCTGTCCTGGTACTTGCTCTGTAGATCAGGGTGGCCTCCAACTCAGACCTGCTTGTCTCTGCGTACTGAGTGCTGGGATTAAAAATGTGTGCAACATTGTTGGCTTCCAACACTTTTATTAAAGTGATTATTTATAATCACTTTATAAATGATTAAATAAATCATTTATTTATGATAAATGAATTTATCATAAATAGTGAGATTATAATATGTATATTCAAGGACAGTAAGCTTTTCTACTCTTAATTTCTGTCTCCTGAGCAAGTATTTATATCAGTACTTGTATTGTTTCTTTGTGGCTCTGTTTCCTCTGTTAGCCACATTTTAGTAGTCCACAGACACACTTCTTTGTGCATCTGTGCAAACACATCCTCAAGGGTAGCTTTTCAGGGAAGGACTTTCAGCCGCATGTCAGCTGTTTTTTCAGTAAGCACTACTACACAGACTCTCGTGGAGACACCACCACTTCATCTGATTGATGAGGTTTATCTTCACAGCCTCAGGATCCACGAGGTCCTACATCGATGAGCCTGTGATGGGAGTCCAGGATTCACTTAAATTGTCAACAATAACCAAGTTGTCCCTCCTCCTGAGCTGAGCTCGCCTCTGAGGGACTCTGCCTCTCTTCTGCAATAAAAATAAACAATCCATTTAAATATTGAAATCCTAGAAACCATTTTTTAACACTACTGTTTTCAAATTTTGATATCTAGAAAATTAGTGATTTAATCATATTTTAAAAACTAAAATCTTTGCAACATACATACACGTTAGTCTTGGGAAATATAACAATCACTATTTAAAACTTTTAGTAGACTTTAGTTGTAATATAAAACAAAATTCATCCAATTACAAGGTCACCACGCAATACTGTGCAGTTTATATCCAGCTCAAGATCACTTTTCAAGTTTTAATTGTGGTCAGTATTTTTCTCCCTATATCATAGCACAGTCAAACAGGTTGCCCTTGACCTCCTGTAATACCCACAATCACCCCTACCCTCCCAAATCTGTAGCACGTGCCGTTCTAACTTCACCTTCCATGAGACTGTTTTAGATTCCACATAGGGTCGTTATGTAGTTTATGACTTTTCATATCTCTCCCTCTCCCTCTCTCTCATTTTACTGCCTGTAAGCATCTTCAGTTACATGAGAATTGTTACAAATGATGAGATTCCATCTTCTGTGTGTACATGTTTGGGTGTGAATATAGATGTGTGTGCAGGTGTCATTCATTCTTGTGTGACAAGCACTTTTCCAACTGAGCCATCACAATAGCCCCTCAAATTTCCATCCTTTTTAAGTCAAAACCATATCACAATGTATGTGCTTCTGTGTAAATTCTAGAATTATATTTTTCTGGGCCTGTGAAGAATGTCTGTTGGCTTTTTGATGAACATTAAATTCGTAGATTTTTTTTTGGGGTAGTAAAGTCATATAACAATATTGCTTCTTACATGGAGCTGAGTGGACTTTCCAAGTGTTTGTATATTCTTTACAGTCTCTTTCATCAGTGTTTTATAACTTCCGTGGTACAGCTCTTTTAACTCTTTGGTTAAATATATTCTATTGTTGTTGAAGCTATTGCAAATGGGATGACATTCTTGATTTCTATTTCAAATATTTTGTTATTGGTGTATGCCTGCTCTAACATTCTTTATAATTTGTTGTCTTTGGACAAACTCTGTTACATACCTCAGCCTCCTGAACTCTTACTACTCCTGCTGTCGCTCAGCACAAGGCATAGCACTAGAATAGTACACTGTAAAATAGCCCTTGTATGTAGCAGTATAACTTTATCCTTAGTGAGATGAACGCTAGACTTTCTGTGTTTGTATAATAATGTTATCCTTTGATGGAGTAGCTTTTTCCTAATGGTGTTTGTTGTGTATGCAGGAAGCATCAGGACAATCATGCCCATGAGAACTCTCAACTGTTCAGGTAATCTCTTCATGTTTAAATGACCCTTTAAACTGTCCCCAAAGCAAGCCTTGCTTTCCAGGAAATGAAGGCTTCGGGAGAGTTCTGTCAGGACACATCAATTTGATCTCTCCAGAGTCCTTTGATGATCTTTGTGTCTTCTGTGTTTGATCTAGCTCTGCTGATTGCTGTTTTGAATCTATAAACATATCAATGTGTTGTATTAACATATTATATAAAATTTGATGTAGGTATGTGTTATTACATATGCATTATATAGAATTAATTATATTGATTATAATCAACACTTTTGTATACTTTATATACTTTTTACTTCTATATATTTTTATATACTTTATATATATACTTTTATATACTTTTTACTTTTTATATTTTATATTAATACACATATATAAGTATAACTTAGTTTAAGTTATACAGTTATATACTACACTTCTCCATGCAAGCCATAAAACTTGGCTACGGATAGCTCTAAGGTTTCTAATTAAGGCTTTAAAAATGATATATTATAAATATTATTGAATGACATACTGTTCTTCAAATTCTTTTGGATGTGCCCATTTGGTGGAACCAAGGACCTCATAGATAGATGCGAAGCATGCTGCTCTATCACTGAACTCTGACCCCCCCCCCACTTATACTTCTCAAGCAAAATGAAGGAGTATTCATAAAACCTGTCTGCATCTTGGCCATGAAAGAATTCATGCCCATGACATAATTCTGAGTTTAAAATTAATATCTTGTAATTAAATAGTTAATGCAATAGCTATAAATAATTTACTGGAATGAAAAACATTTTAATTTCTCTAACTTGAGGCTGATAGTTTAGCATTGGTCTGCTGTCCTCCTGGGCAAGTCTTATGGCAACCTCTTTTTCTTTTTCTTCAGGACATTGTACTTCAGTGAAATCGGCTGTTGAACTTTGCTATAGTTGATGAGCAGAATTTCTCCTGGACTATTCATCATCCCAGTCCCATCCTGGTTGAAAAAGATTCAAATGCCATAAGAATCCTTTGTAACTTTGCACTTTGCTTTTGAAGAAGGACATTTCTAGGATGGAGAGAACTGTGTTCTAGTTTGGTTCCAGGACACTGGCATCCAATGCCCACTGACTCCAGTGTGAGCACAGAAGGTTCCAGAGAGAGGGAACAGTCCATGAGTTCACAGACTACCAGGAACCCTGAAGCAACCTGGCTTTAAAAAGCACAGAGTTGGAGACACTCCATGAGTCTGCTTGGCTTCCGGGCAAAGTAGCACTTAAGACCTTGTGTTAAAATGGACACCGGGGACACAACTCTAGGACAAAAAGCTACCTCAAGGTCTGGAGAAGCTGACAGCGTGTCAGGTAGATGGAGGCAGGAACAGTCAGCTGTTCTTAAGATGAGCACTTTCAGCAGTCAGGAAGGGCAGAGACAACCACAAATAGATCCTGAGCAGATCGGAAATGCAGCTTCAGCCCAGCTCTTTGGTTCTGGGAAGCTGGCCTCGCCTGGCGAGGGCATACATCAAGTCACAGAGAAGCAATACCCACCGCACCGTCCCAGTCCCTACCCATGCCAACACTCACTTTCTTTCCCTCAGCACTCATTGCCACAGGGCATGATGCACAGCAACAAGCCGCACCAGAGCCTAGAGGGCCCTCCCTGGCTTTTCCCTGGCCCTTTGCCATCTGTTGCCTCTGAGGACTTATTTCCTTTTCCAATGCACAGCCACAGTAGTGGCTATCCTAGAAAAAAGATCTCAAGTCTCAACCCTGCTTACAGCCAATACTCCCAGAAAAGTATCGAACAGGCAGAAGATGCTCATAAAAAAGAGCACAAACCCAAAAAGCCGGGCAAATACATCTGCCCATACTGCAGCAGAGCATGTGCAAAACCAAGTGTTCTGAAGAAACACATCCGGTCCCATACTGGTGAGCGGCCATATCCGTGTATACCTTGTGGTTTCTCTTTCAAGACAAAGAGCAATTTGTATAAGCACAGGAAGTCTCATGCCCATGCAATTAAGGCAGGCTTGGTACCCTTCACAGAATCGTCTGTATCTAAATTAGACCTCGAGGCTGGTTTTATTGATGTAGAAGCAGAGATACACTCAGACGGTGAGCAGAGCACGGACACAGATGAGGAGAGCTCTGTATTTGCTGAGGCTTCTGACAAAGTGAGCCCTGGCCCTCCCATCCCTTTGGATATTGCTAGCAGAGGTGGCTACCATGGGTCCTTGGAAGAATCCTTGGGTGGTCCGATGAAGGTGCCAATTTTGATTATCCCCAAAAGTGGGATCCCACTACCCAATGAGGGCTCTCAGTATCTGGGCCCCGACATGCTCCCAAATCAGTCTTTGAATGCTAAGGCTGATGACTCTCACACAGTGAAACAGAAACTTGCACTGAGACTGTCAGAGAAAAAAGGACAAGACTCTGAGCCATCCCTCAACCTCCTGAGCCCACACAGCAAGGGGAGTACAGACTCTGGCTACTTTTCTCGCTCAGAAAGTGCAGAGCAGCAGATAAGCCCACCCAACACAAATGCAAAGTCTTACGAAGAAATCATCTTTGGAAAATACTGTCGACTTAGTCCAAGGAATACACTTAGTGTTACTCCCACGGGTCAGGAGCGTACTGCCATGGGGCGCAGAGGCATCATGGAACCATTACCTCATGTAAACACCAGGTTGGAGGTCAAGATGTTTGAAGATCCTATCTCACAGCTGATTCCCAGCAAAGGAGAAATGGACCCCGGTCAAGTCAACATGTTGAAGACCACGAAATTCAACAGTGAGTGTCGGCCACCACAAGCCATCCCATCCTCTGTTAGGAATGAAGGAAAACCTTACCCAGGAAACTTCTCAGGCAGCAATCCAATTCTCTTAGAAGCTCCTGTGGACTCTTCACCCCTTATTAGAAGTAACTCAATGCCAACGTCTTCAGCGACTAATTTAAGTGTCCCTCCTTCTTTGAGAGGAAGCCACTCATTTGATGAAAGGATGACAGGGTCTGATGATGTGTTCTATCCTGGCACTGTAGGCATACCTCCCCAGCGCATGCTAAGACGACAAGCAGCCTTTGAGCTGCCGTCAGTACAGGAGGGCCACATGGAGTCTGAGCACCCTGCGCGGGTATCCAAGAGTCTTGCCAGCTCATCCCTGAAGGAAAAGAAATTACTTCCCGGAGACAGGCCTGGGTTTGACTATGATGTCTGCCGGAAAACATATAAGAAGTGGGAAGACTCTGAAACTCCAAAACAGAGCTACAGAGACATTTCTTGCTTGAGTTCCTTCAAGCATGGAGGAGAATATTTTATGGACCCCTTGGTGCCATCGCAGGCAGTGCCATCGATGTTCGGGACTACCTGTGAGAACAGAAAACGCAGGAAAGAGAAAAGCGTAGGGGATGAGGAGGATGTTCCCATGATCTGTAGCGGCATGGGAAGTGCTCCCGTTAGCATGATGTCCTCAGAGTATGACCCCAAGCTGCAGGACGGAGGAAGGACTGGGTTTGCCATGACCGGACATGAGAGTCTCCCTCATGGTCACTCTGACCGTTTAGACCCTGCCCGACCCCAGCTGCCGTCTAGAAGCCCATCTCTTGGGTCTGAGGATTTGCCTTCAGCTGCTGATCCTGACAAGATGACAGACCTGGGCAAGAAGCCTCCAGGAAATGTGATTTCTGTGATTCAGCACACAAACTCGCTGAGCCGGCCCAATTCCTTTGAAAGATCTGAGTCAACAGAAATGGTGGCCTGTACGCAGGACAAGACGCCTTCACCTTCTGAGACATGTGACAGTGAGGTTTTGGAAGCTCCTGTGAGCCCAGAGTGGGCTCCTTCAGGGGATGGTGCAGAAAGTGGAAACAAGCCAACCCCCTCACTGCAGGTACCACAGCATCCCTACCATGCGCAGCCAAGGCTTGTTCGCCAGCACAACATCCAGGTTCCCGAAATTAGAGTCACAGAGGAACCTGATAAGCCCGAGAAGGAGAAGGAAGCTCCCACCAAGGAGCCAGAGAAGCCTGTGGAGGAATTCCAGTGGCCCCAAAGAAGCGAGACTCTTTCCCAACTCCCTGCTGAGAAGTTGCCTCCCAAGAAGAAACGCTTGCGGCTTGCAGATATGGAGCATTCCTCCGGGGAATCCAGTTTTGAGTCCACAGGCACCGGCCTCTCCCGAAGTCCCAGCCAAGAAAGCAACTTATCCCACAGTTCCAGTTTCTCCATGTCCTTTGATAGAGAAGAAACAGTTAAGCTCACTGCACCTCCTAAGCAGGATGATAGTGGGAAGCATTCTGAGTTTTTGACTGTCCCTGCGGGTTCATACTCATTGTCTGTCCCGGGTCATCACCACCAGAAAGAAATGCGGCGTTGCTCCTCTGAGCAGATGCCTTGTCCTCACCCGACAGAAATCCCAGAAATACGGAGTAAATCATTCGATTATGGGAACCTGTCCCATGCTCCAGTGTCTGGAGCCTCCCCATCAACATTATCACCATCTCGGGAGAGGAAGAAGTGCTTTCTGGTGCGCCAGGCTTCCTTCAGTGGCTCCCCAGAAATTGCTCAAGGTGAAGCTGGCGTGGACCCCAGCGTCAAGCAGGAGCATATGGAGCACTTGCATGCTGGCCTTAGGGCTGCATGGTCCTCTGTGCTTCCTCCTCTGCCAGGGGATGACCCAGGAAAGCAGGTGGTCGGTCCTTGTGGCCAGCTGAGCTCAGGACCACCACTCCACCTTGCCCAGCAACAGATCATGCACATGGACAGTCAGGAATCTCTGAGAAATCCATTGATTCAACCAACATCCTACATGACAAGCAAGCAGTTACCCGAACAACCACACCTGTTTCCACATCAAGATGCGGTCCCATTTTCTCCTATCCAGAATGCCTTGTTTCAGTTTCAGTACCCGACTGTCTGTATGGTTCATTTGCCGGCTCAGCAGCCTCCCTGGTGGCAGACACATTTCCCCCATCCCTTCGCTCCACACCCTCAGAACAGCTACAGCAAGCCTCCTTTCCAAGCTGACATTCACTCTAGCTATCCCTTAGAGCATGTAGCAGAACACACTGGAAAGAAACCTGCTGACTATCCACATGCAAAAGAGCAGACTTACCCGTGTTATTCCGGAACATCAGGGCTACACTCCAAGAACCTCCCTCCAAAGTTTCCATCAGACCCGGGCAGTAAATCCACTGAAACTCCCACCGAGCAGCTTGTTCGAGATGATTTTGCTTCAGAAAATACTGGGCCTCTGCAGTCCTTACCGGGAACAGTGGTTCCTGTTCGGATTCAGACCCACGTTCCATCCTACGGAAGTGTCATGTACACGAGCATTTCTCAGATACTTGGACAGAATAGCCCCGCCATCGTCATATGCAAGGTCGATGAGAATATGACCCAAAGAACACTGGTAACCAACGCAGCCATGCAAGGGATAGGGTTTAACATAGCCCAAGTGCTTGGGCAGCATACGGGCTTGGAAAAATACCCTCTTTGGAAAGTACCTCAGACCTTACCCCTGGGCTTAGAGTCCTCCATCCCCTTGTGTTTACCATCAACCTCAGACAGCGCAGCCTCTCTTGGAGGAAGCAAGCGGATGCTGTCTCCAGCCAGCAGTTTGGAGCTCTTCATGGAAACCAAGCAACAGAAACGGGTGAAAGAGGAGAAGATGTACGGGCAGATTGTGGAAGAGCTCAGTGCTGTGGAGCTAACCAACTCAGACATCAAGAAGGGCCTCTCCCGCCCTCAGAAGCCCCAGCTCGTGAGGCAAGGGTGTGCTTCGGAGCCAAAGGATAGTTGCTCCCAGTCAAGATCATCTTCCTTTTCCTCTTTGTCACCCTCCTCATCTCAAGACCATCCATCTGCCAGCGGGCCTTTCCCTCCCAACAGAGAGATACTTCCAGGTTCCAGGGCACCGCCTCGACGGAAGTTCAATGGTCCCTCAGAAAGCAGAGAGTCCTCCGATGAGCTGGACATTGATGAGACTTCATCAGACATGAGCATGAGCCCTCAGAGCTCTTCACTGCCCACAGGAGGTAGTCAGCAAGAAGAGGAAGGGAAGGCTCGCAGGCTGCCTGTCAGCATGCTAGTCCACATGGCCTCTGGTCCTGGAGGAAATGTGGCAAATTCCACTCTTCTTTTCACAGACGTGGCCGATTTCCAGCAGTTCCTTCAGTTCCCTAGTCTGCGGACAACAACTACTGTAAGTTGGTGCTTCTTAAATTACACAAAACCCAATTTTGTGCAACAGGCCACCTTCAAATCCTCCGTTTATGCTTCATGGTGCATTAGTTCCTGTAACCCAAATCCATCAGGATTGAACACCAAGACCACGCTGGCCCTTCTGAGATCCAAACAAAAAATTACTGCAGAAATTTATACTCTGGCTGCTATGCACAGGCCCGGAACTGGCAAGCTCACATCATCCAGTACCTGGAAGCAGTTTGCACAGGTAACCACAGACCCTGGGTTAGAAAGTACAGTGTGTTGTGGGTCAAATACGAAGTAGACTGAATAGTGAGGGATAGAAGATCTAAAGGTTAAAATGTACTAGGACTATTTTAGTAACCTGGTCTTGTCCAGAGGTGGGTGATGCCATAACCTGCCCTTACTTTGAGGGCTTCCAGGAAAGCCTCAGAGGTTAGGAGTGCTTATGTCAGCCCAGATATAGGAATTTTTCCTGCTGGGACTAATGCCCATCTGAGAAATTCTCTTGATGGGAGTAATGTCCATTGGTCATTTTCCCTTCTCTCCTCCTAAGTGATAGTGTAGACATGAGGAATTCTGGGACTTATAAAATGAAGAAATAAAATATGGAATGAATACTGAAAAAAAGATTGGGGAGGAAAAATGAAGGATGTTAGCTTAAACACGCAAGGGTGTGTTTGACTAGAATTTATATTCTATGTACTCTTTCAAGAGTGTCCTTCCCCAGTTATTGTTTCTTCTGATTTTACCCCTAAAAATTTAAAATATGATAACTTTTAGAGTAAACAAAATTAATAATGAAGAAAATAGAGATTTGAAAAATATATTTTGGATGTTAAGCAAGGATTACTTTCCCTTCATTGATTTTTGAAACTGCTTCCTTAATAGGATTGCTTGGCTTGCTCCTTCAAACTGTAGAGCATGTGTTGGAAGTCTCTGTTAACACTGTGCAGAGGAGATGCAAACTAATTAGTATCTGTGCACTTAAACATTGAATTGACAATATGGAACCTGACATTTTCCCTCTGATTTTTATCCCTGGTGTCCATTATTTTCTGCAGTTAATTCATAGCCATTTAGCATAGAATTTAAGCTAACTTGCAGGGATGATAGACGAGCAGGACGTATAGGCCAGAATATCCTGGAGAAAGCATGTGAAATGATTCTCTCTTTTGATCCTGCAGATGAAACCTGATGCACCCTTCTTGTTTGGCAACAAACTAGAAAGGAAATTAGCTGGGAATGTCTTAAAGGAAAGAGGGAAAGGAGAGATTCACGGAGATAAAGATCTCGGATCCAAACAGACCGAGCCAATCCGAATTAAGATCTTTGAAGGGGGGTAAGGAAAACATAAGCCCAGATGTAAACTGTTCGGTTGTAAGTCAGCGTGAACGGTCCTGAATGGTTGCATGTGGTAAATAGGGTGTGATTTTGCAGACACTCAAAGGAAATTCCTTTTGCAGTCAAACTGATGAACGCTCACTGGAGAGAGCTAGCAACTACATACATTTTCTTCTAGGACCTGCCCTCAGTGAGCACGGTCCCATTATGCATGCCTTAAGTTCTCTCTCCCCTAAATTTATATGAAATTTTCTACATTGGCAGCCTCATGGTGTCTCTTATGTTCCTTTATCCTTTACTACTTCATGAGCATTTGGGTTACTACATGGACATATTTGTCTTCTGTGTTGATATGAGCAGAACCATGCATACTTCTACATTTCTAAGAAATAGTTTCTGTGAACCTCAGACTTTCATGAGATCCTTTTTCCATCCATGACTCATTAGCTCTTGAAGTCAAGGTATCATACTGCATGTAGCTCACTGTGTTCTCTGTCTCCACTGGTATATAACAACCTAACCTCTTCTCCTATGTTCTAAACCAATGGAACTCAAGTAGTAAGGGCCAAGAGTATATAGCAAATATAGTTATATATAATTAAGAAAATATAAGTATATGTGATAGCTAGGTTTCTGTTTCAATAGAAATATATTAGTTGTAATCCATGGAAGAGGTCTAGATCTCTGATTTTAGCTAAAAAATAATTAACTATATTAATTATATTTGGAGGATTTTGTCATTTAATCCCATCTCACCAATCTATTAATAAATTACATAGTTTCATGAACATACTTTTATCCCAATGGTATTTGAAGGATAAAATGTTATTTTTGACCATAAAAATGTTGACTGTTAGTGACATAAAATTTCTCATACGTCTACCAATTTGGAGTGGGTTGTTAGAGTTGCATTGCCCTTGGAGTTTTTCTTCATTTAGGCATCAAATCTTTTCTCCATAGCCGCATGCACGCATGAACTTCTCTCCACAGTCACATGTATGAATGAAGTTAGCCTCGATATTTTTTGATATCTGTCATATCATTACAAAAATGACAAGAATGTAGATTTTGTCTTTCCCCAGAGACAGGTCTCTCGGGTTCCCGTGACCCAGACACTGTACTTTTATGCAGCAGCTGTCTTCAGAGTAGTGCATATGTACTTACATATATATGTACATAGGTGCTAGTATATATGGCTTACGGTGGCCATCCAGATTACTGTATGTTTTAAGGAATCCATCTCTGCTAAAAAAAGAACACAAGTAGAAAAGAAAAACACTTCTGGGACCCTCTTCTTCTGTGTTTTGATGATCTAGAAAAATTTATATATTTTTTATTTTCTGTCTATAACTGTCATTTTTTAATCTCTGAACTAATTCTCTACCAATTTCTGGTAACCAGTATTCATTCCAAACAGTGTGTTTCCACCTTTTAAGTTGTTGTTGCAATTGGTAACCAACAATGACAGGAATTACTGACCAGATTATCCAGGTTATCTAGTTGATAGGGATAATAAGTATTTCTTTAAATTGTTTTGTTTTTTAAATCCATTGTGTACCTGGTAGATTTGTGGGTCTTCAGAAATGTTATAGAGTAAATAGACTGTCTGAACACATTCTCCCCATATACAGATTTATGTAGAATTTTTCTTTATTTCATTCTTTAAATGAGTTAATCAGCTAAGACAATGAAAATAACCTTTTTTGTTTGAGGAGAAAATGTGTCTCTTATTAACTAGATGTCTCAGTTAGGGTTTCTTGTGTTTTAAGGGAAAATACTGTGACCAAAAAGCAAGGTGAGGAGGAAAAGGTTTATTATACCTCCCGATCATAGTTCATCATTGAAGAAAATCAGGACAGGAACTCAAACAGGCCTGGAATCTGGATGCAGAAGCTGATGCAGAGGCCATAGAGGGGTCCTGCTTACTGGCTTGCTCCTCGTGACTTGCTCTGGCTACCTTCTTATAGAACTCAGGACTAACAGCCCAGGGATGGCACCACTCACAATAGGCTGGGCTTTCTTTCCCACCATTCATCACTAATTGAGAAATGCCTTATCTCATGCAGACAATTCCTCAACTGAGACTCCTTCTTCTCTCACGACTCTAGCTTGTGTTAGTTGACAGACAAAACCAGCCACTACAACTGACCTCGTGTCAACTTGACACACAAACAGATCACTATTAAGCCACCACCCTTCCTTTCTTACTCATCACCTAGATCTCACACTAAACAATGTAAATAAGTTTAAAAGTCCCACAGTCTTTACACACTAACTCAAACATATTAAAATTTCAGTCCCTTTAAAATAGCCATCTCCTTTTAAAATTTAAAGCCTTTTAAAATTCCATGTCCCTCATCTGTGGGCTCCAGTAAAATACTTTCTTATTTCAAGAGGGAAAAATCAGGGCACAGGCACAATCAAATCGAGACAACCACATATTCTGGGATCCAATATCTGGGATCCACTCACAATCTTCTGGACTCCTCCAAAGGGCTTGAGTGCCTTGCTACAACTGGGCTGCACTGTAGAAGTTATGTCCTGGTTCTTCCTCCCAGCCCCAGGCTCCCAGAAATAAGACACAGACTAAAAATATATTTACAAATACCATGGCCATATAGCTAAGCTCATCTCTGACTAGAATTATAACTTAAGATAACTCATTTATTTGAATCTACATTCAGCCAAGTGGCTGGTTACCTGTGATCAGGTACCATGTCTCCTCATGTCTTACAGGGACAATCTTACTGCACCTGATTTTAGCCCAGAATTCTCTCTCCTCCTAGATGTTTCACCTCCTAATTCCTACCTAAGCTATAGGCCATCAGATTTATTATTGACTGGTGCCACATTCATACAGATGTAAGATCTTCTTTTTATGCTGCACTTTGACCAATGGCTTCTCCTGGCCTCTCACAGGGTCAAGCCTTAGTGTGGCTCTCCATGACCCATGCATGGCTTCAGAATGAGTACCACTTTGGTGTCTCATACACATTACCAAGTTTGGCTGCCAGCACTAGGTTCAACCTCCACCTCTGGAACACAGCTTCTTTGAGCTCTCAGGAAACAATACCCAGAAGATTTCATCCCAGTGATGCTGGTCTTTTCTTAGTTACTGCTAATTTCTTATCTCCAGCTGACCAGTATCAAGTATCCAAACAAAGCAAAGTTTCCATTTAGTAGTTCTAGCACCTCTTAATCAGAGCTATCATCTTCATCCCCAGCTAACCAGAATCATATAACCTTACTTCAAGATAGCAAATGTTGATGATAGAGTCTTCCAACTCCCTCTGAAATTTCCCAAGCCAGATCTCCATCCTTTGTACTACCCTCAACAGTCTTATGCTCCAAGCTCCACAGAACATCTCACAGAACTCTTAACATCCAATGGCTCTTCTAAGCCAAAATTCCAAAGTCCTTCCACAATCCTCCGCACAACATGATCAGGTCTGTCACAGCAACACTCCACTATGCTGGTACTAACTGGCCTTAGTGAAGTTTTATATTCCTGCAACAAAATACTATTACCAGAGAACAAATTGCAGAAGAAATTGGTTATTCAGCTTACACTTCCACATTGCCATTTGTTACCAAAAGAAGTCAGAAAAGGAACTCAAACAGGCCTGGAACCCAGAGATTAAAGCTAATGCAGAGGCTATGGAGGGAAGCTGTTTACTGGCTTCCTCTCATGGCTTGCTCAACCTGTTTTCTTATAGAACTCAGGACCGTCAGCCCAAGGATCGCCCCACCCACAGTAGGCTGGGCTCTCTCTCCCATCAACCATTAATTAAGAAAATGCCTTATAACTAAATCTTAGGGAGACATTTTCTCAATTACAATTCCCTCATTTCAGATAACTCTAGCTTGCATCAAGTTAACACACAAAACCAGCCAGTACAGCCCAATATCCATAAAGCTAGAGTGTCCTTTACTGAAGAATATTGGCATTCTGTGAGATCATCATATCCTCTTGAGCAATTTCATCCTTGTTAGGAACAGAGAGTGAAATTGAATGTAGAAGGATGTTTTTGTGCCTTGAGGATGTGCTCTGATTTTTTTTTTTTTTGTAAAATGCAAAAGTGAGAAGAGAACAAGTTTTAAGGCCAAGCCATAGTTGGAATGTTTAATGAAAGGGGAAAGGGCATGCAGAAGTGATGGTGCTCACCTTCCCCTTTGATTAGTTCTGACCAAAGTGTCGAATATGCTAAGAAGAATCTTTATCTATAGCGGAGTTGATATGCCAATATGTGGATGGATGTTTCTTCCAGAAAAGCCTTCTACAAATTGGATAATTGAATTTGAATTTGTTTTTATACCTGTTGGGGGTATTAGCTAGAGCAAGATGAGATTAATTAGAAGTCTCTTAGAATGGAAAAGAAAAACAAAAAAACCAAAACAACTCTAGGTCTAAATACCACTAAGGAATTCCACAGTGAACTAAGATTTTTGCATGATAGCCTACCTTTGGAAGCTATACAAAGAGCCCCCAGAAGTGCTTTCTTGCCACAGTGACGTGGGATCTAAAATTCTAGCCCCACTGTGATGTAAGGGATCACACTATTTATTGAGTTGTGCAGTACAGGTCTAGTGTGTGGTAATCTAGATCTGTGTGAATTATCATGTGCCGTTGCTTTCTAAGCAAAATGAGATTGCAGAGCATTGGGTAGGTTTCTCCTCTTCTGTCTAAGACTTTCTTCATCTCGAGTTCATGAGTGTAGACGGCCTCAGATACCCTTTCAGACCAACCCTTCAGGAAACAAATGCTAATTTTATCCCAAAGTCTCTAGTTCTCATTATGCAACGATGCTTTCAAGAAGCCAGTTGAAATTTAGACTCCACGTGAATACAGATTCATGATCCTGGGAAGAACAGATCAAATCTGTAGACAACAGTTGGTGAGCCGAGCTTAGTCTTGGTTAAGTTGAAATTTCAGAGGCACACATGTGCCAGGGTTGTAAAAATAGAGTAGAAGCTTGCAAGGGAGATTTCTATTCTCAGTTAGGATTATTTCTGCAAATGTAGAGGAGTGTCTGCATACGTGTGTTATAGATGATGTCATGTTGACAGATTATGCATGAAGCATGATTATTCTAATGCATTGGTATGCATTTAGTGATGTTCCTTTCTTGGAGGCTATATTATGCCCCAAACTGGGAGATCCAGGCCTGTATCTCTTTGGGCCTATGTAAAATCTGTTGGAACACTTGTATACTCCATTGGTAAATCTGTAATTCTACATAGAATAAAATTTTGCTTTCAGCAATAAATTCCCTACATCATTGTCTCAAGTGTTCACTATATAAACTTCTCAGGGTTTGTAGAAGTCAAGGTGAATAATTGGAAAAGACCGTCATAAAAATTGAAGTCAGGCAATGACTACGTTTTGGCTTGATATATCACATGCTAAGGGTATTTAAGATCATAGTGGTCTGTCTCTTCTTCAAATAGGTACAAATCCAATGAAGATTATGTGTATGTCAGAGGACGTGGAAGGGGAAAGTACATTTGTGAAGAGTGTGGAATTCGCTGTAAGAAGCCAAGCATGCTCAAAAAACACATACGCACTCATACTGATGTTCGGCCTTATGTATGCAAGTTATGTAATTTCGCCTTCAAAACGAAAGGTATGAGCCTGTCTTTTGTGGCTGCTGTTGTTTGGAGAGGAAAAGGTTTCAGGAAAACTTCTGGTTACTTAGGATTCTGAATATTATTTTGTAACTCACTTTCACCAACCATAAAGAGTGTTTTGTTTGTGAAAATATGACCCCCTGGGATATATTTCCTCCTTCCTGTCCAAGAGCAAAGGATGCATGCGAGACTCTGAGACTCCTTTTATGACTAATTAAGAGCTACAGACTGTGGGCCAGGCAGGTTGTCTCTGAAGGAAGTGGCTTAGAAGTGCCTGGATGGTTATTACTTCATGTTGGGAATTTATGTGGGCTAGATAATATTTGCACCAATATTGAAATTCTGCAGGGAGGCGATGCATGAGTGGCAGTGGATAAGCAAGGGAAGCTACTGGGAAGAAAATATGTGGCCATGGTCACTTTCAAGAGCATAAATAATGTAAAGATCCACAGACTCCCTGGTGGGCCCCCTCCATCCACAGCTGCATTAATTATACATAGAGATTTGCTAGCTTCTGTTCTCTGTATTTATCGGCATGGAGACAAGTCTTACTCTCAAACTTCAGGAGTTAAATCTCATTCAGCTAGGACCTGCCTTGAGACAACGTATCATTTTCAAATATCTGTTTTAATAGGCTGATTTATACAGAAGTGTTTCACTCAAGGTTGCTCAACTTATATTTCTATAATTCTGTAATATGGTGAACATCTTCATGTTGCATGTCAGATCTGTGTAAGGTAGCTAGCTTGTAGATAGCCCCTCATCAACCCCATTTCATTTCCAGTATTTTAATGTTTAATTTTAATATCAAGTAACCTGCTCTGATACAAATACTTAAAAACAGGTCTGAATTATGATAATCTGGTAGGGAGATATGTACCTATCTCAGTTGTAGCCCACAATCTTAAACTGTACTCGTTTGGCAGAAGTATTGATGTTTAGAGTTTTCAAATGTCTGTTTTTGTTTGTTTGTTTGTTTGTTTGTTTGTTTGTTTTTTGTTTTGTTTTGTTTGTTTTTTTCAAGACAGGGTTTTTCTGTGTAGCCTTGGCTGTCCTGGAACTCACTCTGTAGACCAGGCTAGCCTCGAACTCTCAAATGTCTGTTTATAAGGATAGTATTTATGTGTCTTTAATACCTCATTTAAGTGCAATAGGGCAAGGGAACATAAACATCTGTATATCAAAAGAAATAAGTATGCCGCTGTCTAAATACCCCTCTCCCTTAACATGATCCAGCTTACTGAGAAGTCCCTAGGAGGAAAGAAAATTTAAAAGTTTGATTTTAGGAGACACCGCAAGTCCACCAATCACTGTAAAGTTTACAGAACAGTGCTCTAGGTAGATGATTACATCTGATTGTGAGGACTCCATCAGGAAAGAGCATCTTTTTGATCATTAATGGAATTTTCTTGTCAGCCTTTGGAAGCATGCAGGCAGAGGTCTAGGAATTTGAGGGTGAGCAGTGCATTCTTGGAAGCCCCACAGGGTTCATCTCCTGCTGAAATATCCACTTTTCAGATTTTTGTTCTCTGAGCACAAGTGTGTCATCAGGATGTATCTCCCTCTCCCTTGCCTGTACCAAGCTCATAAAGACCAATCCCTCCTCCTTGCCTATACCAAGCTCCTAAGGACCAATCCCTCCCGCTTGCCTTTACCAAGCTCTCACCATTCTCTCCTGTCCTTGCTCTGGTCTGGCACCTGAGATGCTCATGGCTTCAGCAAACCAAAGTCAAGGTGGGATTGTTTCCAATTCCAACTTCTAGCTGGAAATCTACTCGGAAGATTATAAACCTACTCAGAAGAAGGGAGCCCAAATGAGTTCCTCTTTGGAGTATGAAAATACAAATATATATTTCATGTATACTGTATATGAAGAAGCATACAAAAATTCAGACACCGTTCACTCTGCGTCTATGACGGATTGATTGTAGGAGCCCCCACACATGCTCATTCCCTGTATAAAGTGGTATATTACTGGCACACAGCTCACATTCTCCTGTATACTTTAAATAATTTCTAGGTTACTTGAATACCTTATTCAATGCAATTACTAAATATTTTTAAAAATCAAAATGTTGATGCAATACTCAAGAAAAAAGATTGGACCTTTTCAATACAGACAGTCTTTTCTCCCAGTTTTGATCTTTGAGTGGTTGAGATTCAGGGGTAGAAGTTCTGGATACAGAGGGCTGTAACTTACACTTAGCATCTTCACTCATACACATCCCGTCCATACACACACAGTAGCAGAAACAGATGAGTTTCATGAATTCATGGAAAGTTAATAAAGTTTAATTCACTTATCTCCTTAAGAATTAATGTATCCAAAATCTCTTTGAGCTCGTTCAGAAATTATAGATGTTTTGATAAGAGCAATAAGAGTGTAGAAATATTTGTTTTGAAGATATAAAAATAATATGTTGAATTCCTATATATACGCAACAAGTTAATCATATTGCGAGATAGTAATTTTAGAAAGAATAGTTCATGCTGATTGATTTATTTAATTAATACTAAGCATAGCTATATCAGAGAGAGAAGAACAATGCTTTCATCAGGCTGAATTTCTACCTAGGCTTCTGAGAGCCTGCACTGGAAAAGCAGGCGCATAGTTGTGTGTAGCTACTACATTGTCAATATAACCACAGACAATAACCTAGTCATTTCATGAGAACAAATGAATAGACTCTAGACCCATGAATTGATCCCTGAGTTTCCTGTGATAAGTTTTCTAGTATAGAAAAATGTATATACATAAAGTAGTTTATCACACTATGTTTTACCTCAGTTGTCACAGTTTGATAGTTAATTTTCTTGTTCTCTTGTTTGCATTTTCTAGGAAACCTAACGAAACATATGAAATCTAAAGCCCACATGAAAAAGTGTCTGGAGCTGGGCGTCTCGATGACTTCAGTAGATGACACAGAAACAGAAGAAGCAGGTGCGTGGCTTACTGAATGGACCGGCCTCTTAGACAAGTTTCGTGGCCTACTGATTGCATGCCACTTTATTACGTACTCTTTGGAGGAGATAAAAGGACACACTGAACTCTTGAGAACAATGAAGGAGAAAGGAAAACATTTGCAGTGTAACTTGTTTTAGAGGTGGAGAGGGCTGTATTAGCAAAATAGCTATCTCTAAATACTGTAAAGGGATGTGTGTGTGAGGCAGGGGATGGAGCTGTGATTTATGTGCTGTGAAGCTTTGGGAGGAAATTGAAAGCATTTTAATGTGTTAGTCTTCCCATTGAGAGGAAATGTACTAGAAAAATAGCCATCATTAACCCCGGTAGAGAATCTGGAGGTCGGCAAACCCCCTGAGGTATCCCTCTTACATATAACTTGCACCTGAAACAGACGGGCTGTCACTCTGCTTTTTCTCCTTCAGCATCAGTCATTAGCAATACTAGCCACATCCATTTGTTTGGAGTTGTATCAGGAGACTTCTATGAAGTCTGAAATATGAGATCCTAGTCTTGAGTTCTCAGAGATGAAACCAAGTAGGTAGGGTAGGTAGGCACAAGTAAGTGTCCAGGAGTAGTTCAGAGGCATGATCCCTTCAGGGGGTAAAGGGGGCTAAGGAAGGCTCTTGGGGAGACTGTTGGAGCAGATACAAGCTTCTTGTATGCAATCTTAACCACTGTCATTACTGTTGGCTTCTTTCAGAAACTATGGAAGAGTTGCACAAAACATCTGAGAAGCATAGCATGTCCGGCATTTCAACTGATCACCAGTTCTCAGATGCTGAGGAATCTGACGGGGAAGATGGAGACGATAATGATGATGATGATGAAGATGATGATGAATTTGATGACCAAGGAGATTTGACACCCAAAACAAGGTCAAGAAGCACCAGTCCTCAGCCTCCTAGGTTCTCCTCTCTGCCTGTCAATGTTGGCACTGTAGCCCATGGTGTCCCTTCAGATAGCTCTCTGGGACATTCGTCATTGATCAGCTATTTGGTTACTCTACCGAGTATTCAGGTTACTCAGCTCATGACACCCAGTGAAGACACCCAGATGACAGAATATCAGAGGCTGTTCCAGAGCAAAAGCACAGACTCCGAACCAGACAAAGACAGGTTAGACATCCCAAGCTCCATGGATGAAGAGGCCATGTTGTCTTCAGAACCAAGCTCCTCCCCAAGGGACTTCTCCCCCTCAAGCTACCGTTCCTCACCAGGATATGATTCTTCACCCTGCCGCGATAATTCACCAAAGAGGTATCTGATACCCAAAGGAGATTTGTCACCCAGAAGACATTTATCACCTAGAAGAGATCTGTCACCCATGAGGCATCTGTCACCAAGAAAAGAAGCTGCATTGAGGAGAGAGATGTCCCAAGGGGATGCTTCACCAAGAAGGCACTTGTCCCCAAGGAGACCATTGTCTCCTGGAAAAGACATTACAGCAAGAAGAGACCTCTCTCCCAGAAGAGAGAGAAGATATATGACCACCATCAGAGCACCATCTCCCAGAAGGGCTTTATATCATAACCCTCCATTATCCATGGGACAGTATCTGCAAACAGAGCCAATTGTATTGGGGCCTCCTGTAAGTATAACCTGAACTCTCTTCACCAGAGCTGTAGAACATTGGTACCTCCTATAGCATAGTTATGAGACATTTATTATAATGTGGGTGTCTCGCTAAAGGAGGTGTGAACCTATTAATACAAATAGCAAGGAGACGTTTAATCACACATCATGTTAGTGACATGGCTGTGGCATTATTCCAAGTATAAAATTGTATCCAAGCAGGAGTGAACTTCCAGATAGGAATAGGTGAAGCTTTCCAAATGTTTTGTAAGCTTAACTAATTATAGACATGAGCCAGAACCCTGAGGTAAAGCCCCAGGTATGGCATGCTTATGTAGACAAACATGAAGACAGCAAATTGTTCGTGGTATGTACGCTTCAGCAGGTGAGGACTCTGATACAGGCTTCATCCTTGACTTCCAAAATGATTCTTAAAATATACTCATTACATTGTCCAATATGTGTACATGTGCAAATGGTCAGGACCTGAGAAAAAGCAGTGTTTCACTCTAGTAGCTCATAAGTTAAAGACATAAAGGTTTCTGCATTTTTTTCTGTTGGTATTGCTATTAGCACCTGATGTAGATGCTGATGAGAATGCAGGCCAGAGAATGAGCTGTCAGAGAACTCAGGAGACTATTCTGAGGTTTCCACCTTTTATTTTTATTATAAAGTAAGGTGACAGCAGTAGTGGCCGTGGGCCACACTGAAAGCACAAGTTTAGTGAAAAGCCACAATGAAGCCCCTGCTCTGTCTCATTGCCCAGCAGATCATGGCATCAGGATTGTCAAAAGGCAGAGAGCACAGAGGCATGCTGCCTTCTGAGTTTATTTGTTTTAAAAGTGGTTTTAGTTTCCAGATCTTTCTTCCTGCTTCTGCTTCCCTTTGCTCTGTATTTTCTGTCTGGCGTAGCATGGTCTTTCTCAGGCATAGAAGGCACTGCTAACTCCTAGCTCTGTCTGCTCCTGCCCTGGCAGCCAGTCCCCTCCTCTCATTGCCTACTGCTATCTTGATTCATGAGCTTACACTGCCATTCCCAAACTTCAAGAAATCTCCCAGGCTACCTTGCAGTATCCTCATCATCCTTTTTTCGTGAACCAGGTACAAAGTTCATCTTGATGTTGCAATCTTGCAGAGACATGCCCTGCTGTCTGGAAATGACTGATTTCAAGCTAATAAATTAGCAAGCTAGGAAAAAGCAACCACCTCTCTGCAAGTTTCTATATCTTGTGCCACCTAAGTCACTATATAGTGAATAGGAAGCTGGAAATCCCTCTGGGGTGTCCTCAGATGACTCCTCTGATAGAGACATGGTAATGCTGGCAAGGTGCGTTAAACTAGTCCTGATCCCTCATTCAGGATCCCTCATTTGAGTCAGCTTTTGGCCAAGTAGACCGTAACTGGCCTGTATGAGTCGATGGAACTCATTCAGGTAACCATGTCATGAAAACAGAGCCATTGATTGAACATGCTGTTAAACTCAGGCAGAGGAATTAATTAATTAAAGGAGTTAGAAGAATTCATTTATTTTTGACCTCTGATTCACTACCAAGTTAATCAAGAAATGTAGTGGCAAACAAGAAAGTCAGTTTCATCAGTTACTGAGTTTTCCCTAATTTTTATGTGGTTTTGTTTTATTTTATTTTGTTCTTTTTTAAATCTCTGGACACCTCACAGAGCTCATCCTTTATCTTCAACAAATCCATTGGCTTGCTACCCAGTCCAGTTATCTTAAAAGAAAAAAAATTCTACCTGCTGCCTGTTCTCATAGGAGGGAGCAGAGCCAGGACTCAAGCAGGGCACTGTCCTGAATCCTCATTTGTGTTGACTGATTGCCTTTGGATGGGCAGAGAGAACTGCATCTTTTTGTGATGTGTGAAAGAGACCTTCCTGGTCAGAGAAAAATAGACCAGACTTTGCTCTGAAAATGTCCCTCCTGACTGCTCTGTCGGATGAAGACTTTCCTCTCTCTAATAATGTAGGAAAGGAATATGACCCAGCCATAGTCCCTTTCCACAGAAATTCTGTTCCACTACCTTGTCGCTTTGCAGACCTTGATGGAAGCTTCACAGGACAATGACTGTTGTATGAAGGGACCCTGACACCCAGGACATAGGATATAATTGGTTTAGTCTGAACTTAGACCCAGAGAGAAGGTTTATACAGAGAAACACACACCACTAGGATTCCTCCCCTAACACCATCTGATTCATTTTAAGACAGATAATGGAATTTAAAAGTGTGTACACTTACATCAGTCAGTCACCATTTTTGAGGACTGGAGCTGGAATATGGTTCAAAGGGGAAATAATATTACAGTTACAGCCTGATTTTCTTATGTATATCTGTTCCTGTGTGTAGATGAAGATTGTCTTTAGTAAAGCAGTGCTCAGTCTCTCCCTTGTCTGTGGGATCTTGGGTAGGTTTTCTTGCCTCATGGCCACTTGTGTAAAGCAGTCCGTATCAATCAGACATAGTCCTTACATAGATATTGTCTATCCCTAAAAGATGTTGCACCGCTGTAAGCAGTGCAGGACCTGTCAGCACATTTAGGATAGGGCCTTTCTCAGGTAAGGACTTCTGTTCATTTACTTTTAGCTGGTGCCAAAAGCATTAGGGTTACTCTGCCTTAGCTGCTGTTTAATTAAGACTTGCACAGCATTTACAGGATTCTTCTTGAGTCCTGAAATGGTCACATATCCCATCTTACAAGACTCTGGTGATTCCAGGGATGTTAATTGGGCCATTTCATCTGTGTTGGAGAAAAAAATCATTTCTGTGCAGCTTAGATATAGCTGTAGCCCAGACCACACGAATTCCAAGCATGGTAGACAGTAGCAGGCATATGCATAATTTATAGTTCCTGGGCCAGGCTCAAAGTTCCCATGAAGTTCTCTGCCACACCAGCACCACCCTTCCAAATTCCCATGGCTCTTTGGGGTTTACTTCTTGCAAACTGATGCTTTGCTGCCGTACCTTTTTCTCTGGAACCCAATGGAGCCCCAGTGTGAAGGAAAACCTACCACACAAACTGAGTCTAGAATCAACAGGTAACACAATCACTAGGAGCAGTAACTAGCATCCTAACTTGTAAGCCATTCTAAGTTAAATCCTCCAGTAGCGGATTCCAATGGATCTGCCACCTGAACTGGGGGCCTCCGCTACCTATATTTTGGCCTCTATGATTATCTCCCATCCACCAGCCCAGTCCCCTCTCCTCTTCCTCTTCCGCAGTCCCTTTCTCAGACCGAAAGTCCCGCCTACTCGCCCAGTGATTGGTTTCTTGAAATCTTTATTCATTAGGGGAACGTTCACATGGTCACCTGAGTGCTGATTCATTCTTGGTCCCAGGCAGCCCCTCTTGAGGAAGCGGAATTAGCAACAAAACACAAACAGTACCAGGGCTATCCACAACAATTTTCTAAAAGCCTGTTGCCACCTTATTATTTCTACCAAGCCTCAGGACTATCTTTCATTGAAGCCTACTGCATAAATAGTTGATAATCCTGTTTCCTTTGAGTTTAAATGTCATCAATATTTACTAGTCATCCTTTGTTTTGTTTTGTTATTTCCTTTGTTAATTGTTTTGCTGGTGAATCCATTCTTTTTTTACTTGCTCTTATGAAGAAATAGCCATCACATGATTTTATGCCTAGTGGGAAATACACTGGTTGCTTTAGCCCTTTGCTCTTGAAAAACAAAAGCCGCTGTTCACAGCATCATTAAAGAATTGGAAAAAGATAGCTAAGGAAGCTATTAAATTTTGAGAAATTCTTTCTAGGTGCTAGGCATCCTGAGGGAGGGAGGGGAAAGGAGAGGGAGAAAAGGAACAGATTTAAACTGTGTGCTCTGTTTTCCCGTGTAGAATCTAAGAAGAGGATTACCTCAGGTTCCTTACTTCAGTCTCTATGGAGACCAAGAAGGTGCTTATGAACATCACGGCTCCAGCCTTTTCCCTGAGGGTCCTACTGACTATGTCTTCAGTCATCTTCCACTCCACTCTCAGCAGCAAGTACGAGCTCCTATCCCCATGGTGCCAGTTGGTGGGATCCAAATGGTTCACTCCTTGCCGCCCGCCCTTTCCGGTTTACATCCTCCACCCACATTGCCTCTGCCCACTGAGGGCTCTGAGGAGAAGAAAGGAGCGCCAGGGGAGGCCTTTACCAAGGATCCCTACACCCTTTCCAGGCGTCATGAGAAACAAGCCCCTCATGGTTTGCAGTCATCTGGTCTACCTAGTTCTCCCTCCTCCCCACGGCTATTGATGAAACAGAGTACTTCAGAAGACAGCCTAAATTCCACAGAGAGAGAACAGGAGGAAAACATACAGACTTGTACAAAAGCCATCGCCTCACTCCGGATTGCAACAGAAGAGGCAGCTCTGCTTGGGGCTGACCAGCCCACATGGGTGCAGGAGTCCCCCCAGAAACCCTTGGAAAGTGCACACATCAGCATTAGACACTTTAGTGGGCCTGAGCCAGGTCAGCCCTGTACCTCAGCCGCCCACCCTGACTTACATGATGGTGAAAAGGACACTTTTGTTACATCACAGACTGCTCACCCCACGTTTTACAGCAAGAGCAGTGTGGATGAGAAGCAGGTGGACTTTCAGAGCAGCAAAGAACTATCTTTAAGCACAGAGGAAGGCAATGAACCTTCATCAGAAAAGAATCAACTCCATTGATCTGCAATGCATGGATACATTCATTTCCACATTTCTCCCCTCCCCCCTTTTTGTTTTTGTTTTTCTAGGAATAGAAGTGAACGAGTGTAGCATGCCTGTCCTAAGTTACAGTAGTTGGCTATTATAAATACTTTTGTTATTTTGAAAACAATTAGGTAAATTAACAAGTCATCTTGAGCCTGACCAAAACAAAATTTGAAATTAACCTATTGGGTCTGGTACTTTGAAAATTGTACAGATGTTTGTGCCTTTTCTTTACTTTGCTTATATTCTTATAAGCATTTTTTAGCAGTAATTTGTACATATTTTAGAATTTGTGTATCTGCTTTGTAATAAATGTAATCTCTTTCCTCTTTTGGACACTTGGATCTAAATGATGTAAAGCAAAGCAGCATCTATATATATGTGAGGTTGCACTAAAACATATTTTTATATGATAAAAAACTGAACAGCTTTTATGTACAGCTCTGATTCTGTAATACTAATATTTATTTTGTTTCATAAACTGTACATTTTTTCTTAATGTTGTGGATTGCTTTTCTATGTGAAGCATGGATTTAACTGTTGCGTAACTAGAACGGAAATGTCCATTGTAAGCAAGATATTTAAACTAGAATATCTTATTCTGCACTTATGCATTAGTTACAAAAAAAAGATAAAGAACGTATCAGTCGGTTCTTAACTTGTAAATTCTTTTTGTCTCTTGTTTGCCGGATTGACAATAACTTAAGTGCTGATTGTGATTTTAAATGGATAGTACCATAAAGCATTAAAGTAAACAATGTGCTAATGTGAGTTTTTTCAAAGCTTTATAAATCAGTTATAAATAATATTAAAAGTATTTGGTCTTATGTGAACATGTTGATCTATATACTCATCTAAAAATATGGGAAAAACATTCCGCCCCATGTAAATATGTACAAGTGCATCACTGGTACAGTTTTCTGTTACTCGGTTGGACATGAGGTTGCCACAGACCTATGCTAGAGTGTCTTTAAAATTAAAGTGAGAAAGCACATGGACTGTGTAGAGCTTGGTTATCGGCCGGCCCGGTGGCTTGGTAGGCAGTGCTGTGCGCTGCCCATGGAGAAGACCTGGGCTTAGAAATCTTGGTTCTTGCTGCACAGGATAGTGACTGGAACTAAGGCTGCACAGAGGGTTCGCACTTGGACTCGAGGGTTGGGTGTGGAAGTGGGGAAGGGGGATGGAGACCTGCTCCCCAGCTCTTCCCATCAGCCTATATGGTTACAGGGTTACCATCAGCATTAGGAAATGTCACCTTACCCTTTCGTACAGGGAAAGAGTGTCACTCCTGGCTGTCTCAGGGGGAATGAAGAAGAGAAGCCTTCAAGAGAAGCAGCTCTTGGGAGGAGGAAGTGTTTTTGTATATAACCTTCAGAACGGCTTCTGATCAGTGTTGAAGGTGGGAAGAGCCTTTGCAGGTCCAGAAGAGTGGAGCAGAGGGAGGGGGTACAGCAACATGTGCACACGCATGCATGCGTACACACAATCTGGGTTATCTTTGTGCTATATAGTGGATTATAATTCTGTGAAACCAAGTTTGTATATTGAATTACATTAAGGAGTGTTCTTTAAAAAGAGAAATAAATATACAATTACATGCTTGAGGTGTCTAGTTATTGTGTGTGTGTTTTACATTTCACTTCTGATTTTGTTTCTTAGAGGATTTTGATGCTCTTAACCTACACTCAAGTTTTAATTGCTAGGTTCTCTCTATCCCGAGGCACATCAACTGCAGACAGTATCTAACCAAATGACAAGATAGTTATTGGTTTCCATGGGTCACCTGATGACCTAGAGGGCCGGCAGTTTCTAGAATGTGGGCCTGAGAAATGAAAAGGCTTGAGCCTAGGAGGCATGCGCTTTGTCTGAGTAGAGGCCCAGCTTTCCCTGTCAGTACTCAAACACATATGCAAATGTAATTGCACTCGAGAAATCTCTTTTTGATGATGTTTCCAAGGTAAACAAAAACAAATGAGAAATGCACCATAAAACATTCACAGATCAAGGGGATTTTGATTAAAAGTGATTAAAATGACCATAAAATGTCGAAATCTCAGCATTTTTATTATAACCATCTCAAGTTGGTAAGTTTATACCTTACCTGTTTGGCTTATGAGTCAGACTGTCATAATTCCTTTACAAGCATGAATTGAAGGTGAACAAAGCTGACCAACTAAGAATCCCTGAATGATTTTGATTATGTAGGGAAAGCTTTGTCTTACTCCTCTGACATGCTGTGTGTGAGAGAGAGATGGAGAAAGAAACGGGGTGGAGGGAATTTTAGGCCTTAGCTTTTGCCCAATTTATCACCTATGTGCTCCCTCATTCATTCCCAAGCAGTGCTAGGGTGCCTGTTAGGAGCTGAGAAAGTGACAGGAATCTAGAGTGTGTGAGAATGTCCATTTACCAAAAGCTCACATAAGTAGTAGAGATTTCTATGTGAGCAAATGTTAGAATTAAAAACTGCACTGGGGTGTTTTGTCAAAACCAAGATTTGTAATCAGGACTCTGCTTTTGCAAGTAGTAAGAGGGAGACCCCCACGGCCTTGGAACACAGCCTGGAAATAATAAGTTGACAAACTCAACATATTTTTCCCTGAGCTGCAATGGAGCATCATTCTGTGTGCTGACTGTACATTGGAGAGCAAATCAGATTCTTGACTTTCTGTCTATGTATCAATGAGGCAGGGCGGGGGCGATGTTAGGGGGAAAATGAAGTGAGAAAGCACAAGTGTGATGACCCAGGATGTGTGAAGCTGTACGTACACAGAAATCGAGCAAAGTGAAGCTGTTTCCGTGGGGAGCTGGAGGTGTGGTACACGGCTAGGGCAGAGACCAAAGTACAGTCTTGTTTCCTAGTTCACTGTGTGAGTCTGGAGAGCCAAACAAGACTAGAGCAAGAAAGTAGCCTTTGTAGGGTGTGTGTGTGTGTATTATTACATATACATATTATATATATTACATGTATACATATATATATGTAAAGTTTGGAAGGAGGTTGTGAGGCAAGGGAAGAACAGAAATAATGTTTAATGTAAATACAGGGTCCTCATGTGTGTAGTGATCAAAACCTGTAAATCAATTTTAAAAAGCTGGGAGTGATAGTTGATAGTTTTAGTGCTGGGAAGCTGGAGAAGGGAGGAAGCCTAGGAGGGCCTACTAGCCAGCCAAACTAGTTTGTTTGGTGAGCTATCAACTATATAAAGAACTTAGAAAAAAACATGTTGGGCAGCACTTTAGAAATGACAACCAAGTTTACCCTCTGGACTCCACATGCGTGTGCAGCAACATTTGTACCCACACATATACAAATACATGTATAGACAATTTGTGTATGTATATGTGCACATACACATACAAATATGTACACATATATATGTATATACTTGCATATACATATATGTGTATTGTATGTGCATGTATTTGTAGAAGCATACACATAATTTTGAGGAGTAACACTATAATGATTTAGCAACAGTACTTACTTAGAAGCATCATTAGACTAACAATCTTTTTTTTAAAAAAAAAACCTATAGATCGATGAATGTAGAAACAGAAATTATTGAAGAAGAAGATCGCTGAAATTATCTGACCAACTCTGCTCTTAAATTACAAATTGCTTGTCATTGTTGGCTCTTAATTTCTAGAGAAAGCTGCTAAGGTCAAATAAGTTCAGAAACACATAGGCCATCTTCATGAATGGTAACCAAAGCTATTAGTTTAGAACTGTTATCAAGTATGGCTGTGCTGCCTTTACCACAGATGTTTTGTTTCCTCTGGAGCGGTTTGTCATCATAGAGACCAAAGTACCCACCAGTTTCTGACTGTAGAGAAACATGCTTGCCATGATTGATATGCAGTAATAAACCAGGCTTGGCTTTGTGGAAATATTCAAGAACATGACAGAAATGATTTTATTTTCCATTAAGGTATAGCTAAACATTGACAAACAGAAGAAGGTAATCTTCAATTTCCTAAAATTCCCTGTGAGTAAGCTTACTTATACAGACTCATATCCATTACTTAGCTAAAACTAGGGTCACCTTCAGTTGTAAACACTGTGAAAATGAACCCAACTAGCAGATTTCCCCTATTTGTTAAGTGGTTATAAAGTATTTCAGAGCCGGGCAGTGGTGGTGCATGCCTTTACTCCCAGCACTTTGGAGGCAGAGGCAGGCGGATTTCTGAGTTCGAGGCCAGTCTGGTCTACAGAGTGAGTTCCAGGACAGCTAGAGATGGACAGAGAAACCCTGTCTCAAAAAAAAAAAACAAAAAACAAACAAACAAACAAACAAAAAATATTTCAGAATCAGAAGTAGTCCCTGATCTGTTTTTTTCATTCAACTAAAATTCAAACTTTGTTGTATTGTGTAAGCCCAAATTTCATGAATATGGTTTGATAAGAATGAAATTTCATCTCAACACAAATACAAATACAATGGTTAATAACAATACTTATTGTTTCATTCATTCATTCATGCATTTGAGGACACAAACACAGGTGCCCTGGCACATATATGGAGGTCAGAGGAAAGATATAACTCACATGAACCTGTTCCACCTTTTCAAAGTATGGGTCCCCGGGATCAAACTTGGATCATCAGATTTGGTGGCAAGCACCCTTGTTTGCTGAACCATCTTTTTGGGCCGAAGTATACAATCCCTGGAAGATAGCCTATTTATTACTCCATTACAAATCCTATTAAAGAATGAAACATTTCTAAATAAAGACTTTTCTATAGAAATATTCAAAGATTTGTGGGATGATCGTTGGCAGGTTCTGACCTCCAAGGGAACATGAAAAAGCTAAGCAGTTTTTTGACTAATTAAGAGAGGAAATGGTACAGACGTTCTAATATGACATTTCCAAAGGGAACAAAGCTTGTGCGTTCCTGGGTATCTGGGCAGGCTTTCTGAGCTCATCGTAAGAAGGCATGGCAGCATGGGTGTGGAACCTTTTGCTCTGAGCAGTAGTTCTGCCAAAGAAAGCTAATAGAGATCGTTAGGCTCCTAAGCTCTGTTCAGTACACAAATGAGCCCAGTTCCAGGAATGGCATGCATCATGGGCTGCATAAAGAAATCCTGGACATCTCTCCTCTTCCTATGTGTGTCTGCCTAGAGTTGTGTTCTGACTGCAAGATAACAAGCACTTCAAAGATATGAATATACATCGCCTTGGTTTAAGTTTGATGGTAGTGCTAGGCACCGATACTTAAATTATTATCCTCAAGACAGTTGATTGTGTCTGTAGGAACAATTGCAAGTAGAATACATGGTACAGGGACCATAACACATTGATTGAGAACAACTCTCTGCAAAAACATTTTCAGTAATAATTTAAACTAGTGAGTACTAATCTCACTTCAATCAGCCATTCTCCCACTTAATAGTCAGAAGCTAAAGGAAGTAATTTTATTAACCTGGCATGCTTGGTTAGTAAAAGTAAAGGCAGTTAGGTTTGGATTTGGTTTTAGTTTTAACCATGAGAGTGTATGCATGATATGTATATGTGGCATGCATACCAAAATAAGCATGTGGAGACTAGGTATCAATCAGATGGAGAAAGTTCTCTCTGTCAATTTTTACATGGGCTTTGGGGTGTAAAACTGAAGTCCCCTAACTTGAAAAGCAGACATCTTTATATGTTGAGCCACCTTCTGGCCCTGAGTTGTTAATTTTTAAAGCATGAGGGACCAATAAAACCTTCAACAGTGATGAGCTCATTCCATGTTTGCACTTTACAAACAGAAAAACACCCTTTAGCTACACATGGCTGTTAAGCACTTGGAGCACACTGTGTACAAGTGAGAAATTAAAATATTAATTTGTTTCCAATTATATTTAGCTTAAACTTTGGCAGTTACGTGGCTAGTGGCTCCTGAATTGGACAGCCATCTATGGAAGATACATGTCACTCTTGTTGAAGGATGTGACACACATCTCTAGGAGTGTGCATTCACTTGACAAAACCTGAGCACTTGTCACATTCCAACTCTATTCTTGGTGCTGGGGAAATAATGATGGGCTACAACAAACCAAGCATCTAGCATAGAACATGTACTCAGTACCCGGCACTAAGTGCTCAGGTAGGAATTTGCATCATGATGATGGGTTACAACAAACCAAGTATCTATCATAGAGCATGTACCTGGCACTAAGTGCTCAGTTACGGATTTGCATCATGATGATGGCTCAGTGTTCAATTGAGTTTTGGACATTTGAAATCATGCTAATAGCCAAAGTATATTCTTACAAAGAGAAAAAACTTGTTAATGTTACAATGGAAAATATAGTCTGCACACTAATGTGGGCCCTTTCAGTCTGCCCCAGTAAAAATGTGCATGCCCCTCTACAGGCCAAAAGGAAAGGGCTGGGACTGGACTCCAAAAAGGACTCAGATTTCTATGTAAATCTGAGTCTTGGGGGGATGCACACCTGGATGTTCCTATGTGGATATCTATTGTTTTAGGTGTGACAGGTGTTATTTACTTCTGATAGTCTTCATCAAGTGGATATCATAGCTAGCATTTCCCAGACTAGTAAATCACCAAAAGAAAAGAAACACAAATTGTAGAGTATGACAGACTGAGTGTTAAGTCCAGCTTGATCTGACTCCAGAACCATCCGCTCTGTAATGGGTTTCTTTGGTGTTGATTTGTACCTGCAAGCAAGGAACAAAGGAGGTTCCTCATTTATTAATCCACTCCTCCATTCAAACATACTTATCGACTCTAATCTGTGCTCCGCCATTAAGTAGCTGGGATGAGGACAAGAGACAGCAAGGATGGCATCACAAGGTTTTAGTATGTGAAGTGTTGTAAAGTGGGCATGGGTATGAGGCAAGTCAGTCTGAAGGTGGAAAAGGGACTTCCTACCTCACTGAAGGTGTGGGGGGAACAAGGTTTCTAGGGATGTGAAGATAGTTACCAGGTGTAGCAGAACGTGAACAAGACAACAAGCCCAGGGAAGCCCCTGGAATGATCACATAACAAGAGAGAACAGAACATGTGGGGTGTGGGACATAGTAAGGCAAATTTTAGCTGGAAGTTAAGACCGAGACGAGAAGTTGCCTAACTGTTAGCTCTTCCTGTCACTTTAAATCAGTTGTGGCTGATATGTACAGTTGGACTTGATTCCCGTGCAAATTTATGCAAGTTGCATATATAATTTTAGTTATACATCCTATATCAAAATAAGGAATATGAATGCAATAAAGTTTATACCTATATCTATTAAGTTGATTTATTGGAAAGATATAATAAGAAAAGCAAGTTAAAAAATGCCATTGAATTATGTGTTGTACATATAGAATATATGAATAAAAGTCAAAGTGAAATTGATTCTGTCTGCCAAGTGGTTTTGACTGCCCCTAATTTCACTTTAAATAGAGTATGGTTGGAACTTAGGGGTTTGGACAGCTATGTACGCTTCAGCTTCCTGACTGCCTGGTTAAGTCTCCCGTCACAGACTCCAACAGAAAGGAAACTAGCACAGATATGCCACGTGGCGCAAGATGCTAAGTGTAAGTTGAAGTGAAGGGGCTTTAAGTGTTATGCATCAATTTTTTTTGTTTATTTTACTTTTTAGACTGACCAGCCATTAGCTCAGATTCCACTGTTGAGATGACTTTTCCCATTCCCTCAACAGTTTCTAGAGTACAGGTCAGCAGGAGCAAGCCACAACTAACAACAAAGGAATCACAAAGCAAAGGCAAAGTACATAGCATTCATCATCATTTGTTTCTCTCTCAAGACTTGTCCAGTCTAAATAGATTTCATAGATAAAAATAATGTCTCTGTCTTACCTTCCTGGACAGTAACAGTAACAAAACAAAAGCAGAAACCTAGAAGGGAAATTCCGAAGAGAATGCTTACTAACAGCTTATCCTTAACCAGCATAGGTCTGTATTAATCATCTCCCCAGGCTGGAGATGGGGAGGAGAGATTAACCAGCTGCACCTTAATTTTAAAATGAAATCGTTGCCACAGAAACCTCCTTTTCACATTCCTTAACCATGAGCAAGTTCTCAAAATTAAAATAAGTATTCTGAAGCCGGCCAGTTACCATAAACACCAATATAAACAATGCCACTGTGGGGGGAAAGATGGCAAGAATGAGCGGGAACAGTACCCTGGAATGCTAATTTATTGATTTCCAAATTTACACCAAGAATGCTCCCTCACACCCTTCCTCCCCCTACTCTAAGCCTTCTAATGCTTTGGGTCAGGACATTCACATTAAGCCTACTAGCATTCTTTCTTTTTCAACGAAATTTCATAAACACGCCCTTTGCTGTTTCTTTGGTTGTTTTAAATCAAATGTCAAAAATCTCTCCAAGAGAGAGGTATTGAAGATCACAGGATGAGGTCACAGCAGTGCCTTCCAAATGATTCTGTTTGATTTCTTTCCTCAAATGTGGCCTGCTTTGAGATCTTTGGGCCTACGGTTCTAGAGATGTCCCTGATAAGGTGGCAAATAGAGCCAAGGAGGCTCTCAGAAGGTGTGGAACATGGCTCACTCAGAGGCCTATGCTCTTAGGAAGAACACATAAGGTTATTGTCCTTGATTCTACTGGATATGATTTCTTTTGCTTATGTTGGATACCTAGTGGCTTTTCAAGGGGTATTTGTTCTAAGTAGAACCTCTCTGGTTCTTATCTTTGTGGCCATCTGCCATTTGTTGATAACTGAAGAACACACCTTTGGCTATTTTTTTAAATATCAATGTACCTGAAAAGTTTTCTTTTTATTTCAGCTAAAATTTCCTGATGAACCCTGAGCATGCCCACAGCATCCTCCTCACTCCCACCTATCATTTTAACCTTTTAAAATGTGCTTCATGATCTTGAGCTAAGCAAACACCAATATTTATTTACCAAATTTTGACTTTATGCAGTACCTGCTTAGGAATGTGCTCATCCCTGAAATGCTTTCCATTAGGAATATGTGTAAGTCACCTGAATGAAATCCTCATTCTTTCTTTGTTCAGGAAGCGCTTTGCTCTGGAGTTCATTCCTATGCTCCCCTAACCTGTTTCAGATATTCTTTTGGCCAGCATTTACACTGTGTTCTGTTATGCTTTTAATTTGATATCTGCCCAGGGATGATAACTAGAAGCATAAGAATGGTCTCAGCCACTTTCCATCTCTCTGGCAGCCATCAACAATCAAATTTGATGTCTTTCTCTAGAACAGTGACTTTCAACTTTCCTAATGTTGGGGCCCTTTAATACAGTTCCTCGTGTTGTGGTGACCCCCAACCATAAAATCATTTCATTGTCACTTTATAACTCTAATTTTGTTACTGTTATTAATTGCAATATAATTATCTGATATGTAGAATATTTGATATGCAACCACCAAAGGGGTCATGACCCAGAGTTGAGAACCACTGATCTAGAGGGAACATTGTGTGGTGTTGGTGGGTAGAGTTTTGGAACTAGATGCTGTGGATTCCATCCTAAGCTCTCATATATCATAGCTGGTGGCCTCGACACAAGAGAATGTTTTCTATTAGAACAAATGACCCAGACACCAAAGGCTTGGTCCACAACTATGTGTTATCCACACAAAAATAGTGTTCCAGGTTTGCAAGTATTAAGAAGATCAATATGAACAATTCCATCAACTAGATGGGATTTACAATCACCCTGGAATCATATATCTACGTGTGTTTGTGAAGGTCTTTCCAGAAAGATTTATGGGAGGAGAAATGTAGTTATTATCATTGAATGAGTTGGGATCATGGACTGAATTAGGAGAAATTAAGCTGAGTACCAGCATTCATCTCTCCCTGCTTCCTGACTGCTTATATCATGTGGCTAGCTATCTTATGTTCCTGTCATTGTCCCTTTGCACCACCGTGGACTGCATCTTCTTCTACTGTAGGCTAAAATATCACCCCCCTTTCTTAAATTGCTTTGCAGGTGTCTCTTGTCACAGCAAGGAAAAGAGTAATTAGAGTAGTTATTTCCTTGCCCATAAGTGATGATTTGCCCCCACTGAATGCTTTATTTATGTAACCAATAACCCAAGAATTGTTTTACATTTTTGTGGACAGAGTCTTCCTATGTATCACTGGCTGACCTAGAACTTGCTTTGTAGACCAGACTGACCTTGAACTCACAGACATCTACCTCTCAAGCACTGGGATTAAAAGTATGTGCCACCATGCCCAGCCCACCAGTTTTTACATTTTAAAATGGCAGATTTTAGATAGAAGGCAAGGAGACACTTTCCTAATAGTATTTTAACTGTACTTTCTGGCTTCTCAAAAGCCTAAGCTATTTACAATTTGAAATTTTACACTAAATCCTTTAATTCTTCATCACCCCATATTCCGTCCTCCTCATGGCTCCTCTCTCTTCACAGGAACTGGTTAGGGTCCAGATACATCTTCATAACAGGCAGATTGAGTTCTATAGAAAACACAAAATATCTCATGATATGTTCTCTGACCCATGTCTCATATCAACTTTAGCATGTTTGATAGTCAGAATTCAGCTGGACAGAGCCATTCCCAAGGGAAGTTGGGAAATGGAGCCCAGTGCACTGCCAAAAAGGGAAACTGAAAGGACGAAGGAGCAGTTACCTAGGCTTTGCCATGGAAGATCCATTACCTGCTCTGTGTCTCCCTTTGAACCCACACGAAATAGGACTAATAAGTAGGTTTTTAAAGAGAGTAAAATGAGTTGTGTGTGTCTTCCACTTAGCACTGGAAGATAGTGCATGGTCTCTGAATGTGTTTTCAATGGTTTCTGACTGCTGTCAGACTAGACACACAGACACTGCTGTCACCCACTCTTCCTCTACATGGCAATCACAATGTTCTATTAGTGTGCCACCTAACACCCTTCAAATCTAGCCTGCGCCACTCCTCTTTGTTGTCCTTTTGTGGTCAAGAACACACTAATGGAAAAAAGACTTCTTTTTTTTTTGGCTCACAATGTGAGGGTACAAACCCTAAAGCAGAGGGAGGAGGCATGGCACTAGGATGACCTGCCGATTTGGCAGGAATAGTATAAAGTTCCTTGCTCCTATCTTGGTAGATCAGAAAGCAGACACTGGACATGGAACAGGTCATACTGTAAACCTTCCCCTCCATCTTCCATGAGGCCCTACCACCCAAAGGCTTTACAACATCCCCTAAAGAGTGCCAACTGAAGGCCAAGCAGTCAATCACCAGAGCCTGTGGAGAACATGGTGCCTCCAGATCATAGCACAACACCCTCTCTCTCCAGTCCCTGTTATGATTCAGCTGTGGTAAGGTAAACAGACCAAGAGATGCCACTGGACATTGTTACCACAATCCTAAAAGGAAAACAATGCTAGCTATCCCATGATGTCTCCAAAGGCATCAAAGATGGTTATGCAAAGGGAACAGGTGTGTATGTGAGGGGAGGCGAGCATGGGTAATCGCTGTAGTAGATTTTTGGTGGTGAAATGCATCAAGCAGGCTGAAGAGGCTTAGAGTTAGCTAGTGTGACTAATCTCACCAGGCTCTGAAGTAAGAGGGCTGCTGCTGCTATTCTGGTACCCCTGCCCAGAGGTAAAGTGTGCAAAGGGTTGTCTGGAGCTACATATGTGAGGAAGCTAGAGATCTAAAGTAAACTATTTGGTCTACATTCAGAAATTCGTGCTAGCAGGCCATGCTTGGCTGACTCCCAACATGGTCTTGGATTTCTGATGACACCAAGTAAATATTGACATAGCCATATAGAACAGGACAACCACTGTCTCTTGACTGAGCATCTTACAGCAGCCTTCTTATCTCTCTTAGCCTTTAGGAATAAGCTTCTCTCCTGAAATCAGAACACACTTTTGAGATCCAACATTTGAGTGCATCTCTAGCCAGCTCGAAACTTTCTAAGTTCTAAGTGCCCATGGCATGGGGTTGTGGTGAAGACCAAGATCCTCCTGTAACTGCAGAGCCTTTTTCTCTCTCTACACTGTTCTACCACTCTAGTCCAGGAAACTTGACTCTTCCAGCAGGACTGGGCCTTTGCCCCTGATGTGCTTAAAGGCCCAGGTCATTCTCTCTGTTCTCCCTGTGGCTTCTCTCCTCCTCAATTCACATGTGGTGTACATTTGAGCCCCAGTTCACGTCCTCGGCCATTTTTCACAACTCTTGTCTTGATACCGTGCGTTCACTGCTCAGGGGTTAAGTGATGAAGCTGAAAAACAATCAAGGTCTGGTTGTGTGAGTTTCAATGCCTGCTCATCATTTCTGATGGGCTTTGAGTCCTTTTGTGTTCCTAAAATTAATTTCATTTCCCAAGGCATGGGAATGACATTAAGAACATTCTCTTTGACTTGCTATTAGAATTCACAAAGATGATACATACTTTTTAAGCAGTTTCTAAATGTTATGTTAAATTTTCAAATTCTTTTGTCAGAGTTATACTTATTTTCCTATGTATGTGCATGCATGCGAGTATGCACATGCAAAAGCCAGTTCCCACCTGGATGGAGTCAGTTGGCTATTCTATGGGTTCCAGTGATGGAACCTGGATCCTCGGGCTTGTCAGAACACTCTTAACCTGTATATATCCCCCTACTAGCCTAACCTAAGAGTTCTTTAGAACCCAGAACTTAAGCTGAGTTCAGCCGGGAATTTGAGGAAATTTTCACATCTCTGATTAGGAGAATAGCCTAATTATTATCCATTGCTTCAGTAAGTTAACATAAGCTGATTATTAATTTCAGGGTTTGTTTACCATGGTTACTATAGCATATACCATCACTCCTTTTTGTTACCTATGAGTCCTACATATGAGTAACATAATACATAAAAAATATTAAAAGTAATCTATAATGGCAGCAGATTCAAAATGTATTACCTGGCCTTTTATTCCTTCTGCAGGGAAAATTTCATTTTAATTGGTGGATTTTTTAAAGTTAATTGTATAATAGCTCAGCTATACTAAAGCACACACACTGTACTGACTGTGTAGACCGAGGACTACATGCTGCAGGGTGAGGTGCATGTGAAGCAAACATTCAAGGAATGACATCTGAGGATGACCTGGTAGCAAAAGCAGCTTCTCCTAATGCACCAACCACGGGAAACAACAGAGATTGTGTGAGTTTTGTGAGAACCCCTCCTGTTGCATGGCTGTAGTAATGCTGTGCTGGAATGTGGACTCGCAGACAAGGCAGACACAGCGCAGCCAAGGGCAAGCGCCCAGCATCAAAGTGACTGGAGTCTGCTGACTATGTCTGCAGCAAAGGAAACTTCATTCTTGGCTTTGACAGGAAAAAGCAATTTCTGGTATGTGCTTGGCTCTCACCACTAGTAAATGCTGAGAGTGAGTGAACACCTTCTGCAGAGACATATATATGGCTTCCTAGGAAGCCTGACTCATCATCGAAACCTAGGTGCAAAACCTCCCAGACCTCCATCTCCCAGACAACCCCAAACAAAGCATAAGAAAGTGGCAGCTGTCCTGGGACAGAAGCCATTCTTACTGTTGCCAAACTTGTCCAGAGCTGTCTGGGGGTCTTTCCTCTGTTAGGAGCTCCAGTGGTAGTGTTTAACTTGCAAGCTAGTCCTCTGCCTTCTCTTTTCCTTTCTCTAGAATGACCTGCTCTGGTCAGATAACTGATAGGTTATTTCTAACATTTGTTAAATATTTAGGAGTCCTTTGTTCAGTAACACTACAGTGGAAATGTGGAAGGCAAAAACCCAGTCCCAAGGGAATTTCGTACTATTAGATATTAAATGTTTATTTATTATGTAAATAAATATTATTCATATAATATAAATATATTATACATTTAATATGTTTTATTATATAATGATACATATTTATCATATATTATTAAATAAACACTTAAACATTACATAAATATGATCAAAATAAATATTTATTTAATGTTAAATACTGATTCTTTTTATCAATGTTTTTAAATCAACTAAGTCAATATAATTGAATTATGAGGCCTTCACAATTACTTAGGGGAAAGAGTTTCTGCTCATCAGTCAGTAGTGCTTAACCATCCTGTAATAATAATTTATACCTAGTGCTAATAGGCAGTGCCATGCCATTTACCACTGAAAGTTTTGCCACAACTAGAAAAGTAAAATATATATATGGAAAATACAAAGAATGAGTAGATTGAATTGTTTTGTTTCAAAAGAGTGGGGTCTATAAACACATAAACCTCTACCTACTTGCTAAAAATATTTCTTTGGGACTTGCTATATGCACAGGGCAAGGTTTTAGATAGTGGAGAGATAGCAGCAAATAGGATGGTTGAAGGCTGACCCTTTGATGATGTGTATCTCAAAGAGGAAACAGACAAACAAAGGATCAGTTCTTCATGTGAGTCCAGGATCTAGTGAAAACATGGCTGAGCTGAGTTCCTTTAGCATGAATCTCTCTCTGGTGAAGTTTTGGTAGATCAAAAAATTAAAGATCAGGAGGCTCCATTGGTTCAGTCTGATGAGGGAACTTGTGTCCATACAACACACACAGGAAAAAGTAGCCCTTCCTTGAGCCAGGAAGAAAAAAGATTGGGAGGGACTAGGGTGGCTGGTTTCTGTCGATGCCCTCCCTTAAGAAGTACCTCAATCTAATGTCCTCAATGAACTACTTCCCCTTCACCCTGCCTCCTAAGTGTTCATTACCATCAGTCAACACTATGCTTACAAACAAGCCTCAAATACAGAAACTTTTGGAGGAAAACATGAGAAAAGTTAGCAGGAGGTGAACGGGATCAGTGGAGATTGGAAGTGGACATCTGCATTCTTGGGACTCAGACTCCCTTAGTGTTCACAAGCTGCTCAGTTAGTCTCTTTTCTGCCATTCAATAATAAATTCGCTATAGTATGGCTCTTAATCTCTCAATACATCATTGTGCATTTCTACATGTAAAAGATCATTTTAGCTGTTGCTTTGACTAGGCAACAGCATATCTACATTTCCTCAGACTTCATGCTAAATGTTTCTGTGCTGGTGTTTTAGATGAGATAAATGTTTAATCCATGGACTGAGAGAAGCAGATTGCAGTTCCTAGAGGAGGTGGGCCCAGTACAATCGGCAGGAAAAGTCCAGCTCCTTCCCTGAGAGATTTCCTCCTGTCTGAAGGCTTAGAACTGGGAGGTGAGATTTCTGCCTGTCTTTGGACTCAGGTGGAGACATGGGCTTTTCCTCCAGGACAAGATCAGCCTGTTGGACAGGGAAATGCTCCCTTAGTCTTCCTTTCCTGGGTCTCCAGTGTGCGGTTACCCTGAACCCACCAGATCCTTGGATTTACCAGTCTTCACAAACTCATGATCCAATTGCTTATCATTAGTCTCCTTCAAGAGACATATCCCGCCGCTTCTGTTACTCGGAGGAACTCTGATGAATAGACCTTATCTAATCACAGAACTTAAGGAAAGCTGGGCATCAATCCAGTTTTTTATCCAAACTGCAGTCTCGACTACATTTCTGCTATATTACTAATGCCTTTGGTCACACGGATTCCTCTGCCAGTGTGGTGTCTTACCTATGGTCACATAAGGTAGCTAACATTCATGTCTCTTCCGTGTTCCTTCATCACCATTAAATACTTCTCTTAGGCACCTCAGGGAAGTGTTCAGGATGTAAAGCTGAGTGGAGGAACTAGCTGGTCAATGAAAAGGTTCCCATAATGAGTGAGTTCTGGGAACGCAGTAAGAAAGCCAAGCTGCTACCCAGCCTTTCTTCCATTTTAAAGCATTCCTGAAGCCAACACACGTTCAATGCACATTCCAAAGAGATGAGGAAGCACAATGCCTTCGCCCACCATCCCAATGCCTGTATGGTCCAGTAAGAATATAATTGCTTCACGTCTTTATGTTTCCTTCCTGAGACATGAATGGGTGCACTTTCTGCACAGAAGTTCTCATCGCATGCCTGATTTACCTTTTCATTTCTGCTCTTAGTTCTGAATACCTTCACCTTTCTGACTATCCTCTTTGGAACTCTTCATGTTTCCTTCTTATTCAGGGCTGTTTACCCAGGCACATGCACACACTCCTTCCCACAACACCGTTTCCCCCAGAGTAACTCTCAGGCAAGCAAAACTCTCAGAATGCAAGTATCTGTATTCTTAATACCATTCGTTACCGTATTGCTTATCCCCCCGCCTTGCTCCAGGGTGGAAATGTATTTCAAGTCACATAAAGAGAAGTGATCAATAATTTATTGCGTGATCAATAATGGTTCGTGTGATTCACTACTATGCTGTCAAATCTACTGTTGTATTTTTATGCAGACTACTAAGCACAGTTTGACCTACTGTCCTCCTTGGTACATCGCTGCTATGAATTAAGCTCCAAAGAGTAGTGGCTTAGCCTGTACTGTAAGCTTACCTGTACATCCACACAATATCCAATGCCAAATCCACAAAGGAATCTGAGCTTTCCAAGTTCCCAAACACTGATGGAGAATTTCAGTGAATGGTGACACTTTAAGGACAGCTTCCTGTCTGATCAGTGAGGGCTGCCATATTCTATATCTAGAGTGAAATTCCAACGTCTATCTAAAAACTTTAAACATTGCTTCCTTATCTCTGAAAGCACAGGGGCCCATGGAAACAGCACTTCCTGAGCTGCATGAATAGGAAGCACAGCTAATATGATTTATTTAAGACATCTCCTGCTGTAGCTTATGCATCACTAAATTCCCAGACAGTCTGCAATGCCTGTGATCTCTTTTTCAGAACCTCTAAGGTCTTCAGTGAACTGGGAGATGGGAATTTCTTGGGATGCACAGTAGTGCTTGGACCTTCAATCACTTGAGAGACTGATTGAGGCTGGCTGATAAGAAGAGGGAGCAGAGGCAAAGGAAGCAGGCCAGAGTGCACAGCCAATTGTTTTACAGCGGCCGCGTCTGTGGGAATGTGATTTCACTCTAATTTTCCCATTACCGCTTTGTTCTCTGCCTCCCCTCCTCAATCCCCCACTCTCTGGGGCATAATATAAGGCAAGAGATTTTAACACGGATTTCAAGGGAATGCTGTCAAACAGATCAAAATTTGAACCTTAAAAGCCTCACACATAGTACATATGTGGTGATAAAAAGGATAATAAAGAATTTGCACTGAGGCTAGGAGGCTACAACTTTCAGCAGGATCCATTTCTTTTCTTGGTATTTTCTCAGCCATTTCCTGGTAGTAGTTGTAAGCAAAGTGTTACCTGGAATTCTGCCAAATCATTCATTGGCAATTTGTTACAATGACTGTAGGTCATAGTCTTTCACGGTTGGCAGGTGTTCTGGGCTTGTCCTCACTCAAGAAACCCTGGTTAATCCACTTTGGTACAAGTCCTTTCTGTTTAGTTCTTGAAGATTTTTTTTTTTGTTATACTCATGAACTTGAACTGTTAGCTAGTGTTGAGCTATCACACTGGAAGTCCCCATAGTGCCAATTTCTAGGGACTGTGGGAAACTTTTTTTGAGAGCTCTTCACATATCTGTGTCTATTTGCAGAGGACTTTTCAGTGGGTTGGTGAGAAAAAGAAAGGGAAGGTGATGTGTAACAACTCATGGTCAAGAGTTACCTGACCTGAATGCACTGTAAATATGTGTTCTTTTTATTGGACTAGTATCACATAGCTCCATAGGCTGGCTTAAACAATGAGCACTCATTTCTTATAGCTTTAGATGCTGGGAGGTTTAAGATCAAGGGTCCTCCAGATTCAGTTCATAATGAGGGCCCTCCTCCTGTTCTTAAGAGGGTTATTCACCATCATTCTGTCTTCTCATGGTAGAAGAGCCCTGGTTTCTCCTAGTCTTTGTAAAGGCATGTATTCTGGCCTGAAGAACCCACTCTTGTGGTCTCATTTAACCTGGCTATTCCTCAAAGATCATATCTCCAGATTCTATCACATATAGTAGAAGTACAACATGCTACTGTTTTGTTCTTTTTTCCTCAATGGGTATCCTTGTTTATTCTATAACACTGGGCAGATTTTGGTAGGAAATTCATTCAGGGTTGAATAACTTACTCAAAGGAAAGTCCTTCCTACTCTAAACAGTTATAATTGTAAAAAGTTAAAGAGCAATAAAATATCCACCTGCCTGTGACTAAGAAAGTATTGGAAGTTTCCACAGCATCCAAGGTATTCATTCAAAGTTAGGTTTAAAAAGGGAGAGATACAGTGTTTTCCACACAACCTCTGTGCCTGACTGATTCCAGAGACCACTCAGTCCGTGACACATGACACACTGCATGAATGTGTTAGAACTGCAGACCAAGGGGCAAAAGGTGCACTTCTTTAGGAGAAGACTTTCATAGGATGTTCTGACTGACATTTGGTTCTAGGGCAAAGAGAAAGTGTGAAAACCACTGTCTTGGGTCTTGTTACCTCCCTGAATGTCATTACCTAACAATTTCTGTCATCACTTAGCAACTTCTAGGAAGAAAGTGGGGGACATTGAAGCCATACAATTATATTTTGGGCTATTATAAAAATTGTTGCTATACATTTGAAGCCCAGTGAGGATAAACTTTCAGAATGCTCCTAATATGACTTAGCTTATAGATCATATTCTTTTAAAAATTAATTTTACATTATTTCCCTGGAGTAGATAGATATCGATGGAGTAGTAAAAATATTCTCTCCAACCAGTATTTATCAAGTGCCTACTGCAAGCCACAGTCATTGCTTGTAGCCTATATAAATGTCTCAACAGTACTACCATTTTTCAAAATCTCTGGATGGCTTTGCTAGTGATTAAGAAATAAAATCCAGATACGTGGGGAAACTTTGTTCACCCTGTCATGGCTTTCAGAGTTGCAATATTTTCTATCAAGCCTATCTCCTCACATCCTTTCACCTATTTTTTTTTTACATGAAAGAGAAGACATCATCATGTGTGAAAAATTAGGGAACCCTTATCTGACAGTGCAGCACTGTTTGCCAAGTGCTAAGTCCTTTTCTTCATGACCATAAAGCCCACCCAGCATCCTTCAGTGGGCAATAGTGTTTAAACACAATGTGCTGGTGCCACGAAGACCTCCCAAGGACACAGGCGAAGTCCTGATTTTCCCAGGAGCTTAGTGAAAAACACTGGTCTCTGGATCGTAATCTGCCTGGTTTCAATTTTGTTACTTCTCATGTTTATATGCATATATTTCTCATTCTTTTCCCCTCTTTAATTTTTTTCTTTTTAAAATTTATTTATTTACATCTCAAATACTGTCTCACTCCCCCCCCCAAGTACTTCCTCCCAGAGTCCCGTCTCCTCTGAGAGGATGTCACCTCTTTATCCCCCCACTCTGGTGCATCCAGTCTCTGCAGGGTTAGGCACATCCTCTCCCACTGCCAGCCAAGGCAGTCCTATGTGGCAGGGTCCTCTGTCCAGCCTGTCTATGCTCTTTGGTTGGTGGCTCAGTCTCCTGAGGGCTGCCAAGGGATCAGGTTAGTTGACTCTTTGCAGCAGTTGGGATAGAACACAGGGATTAGCATATACCAGGGTAATCTCTTTGTAACTCAGCTGTATCCACAGGGCTAATGGCTTCTCTAAATCTCAATTCCTCAACCTGTGAGTTGTTGAAACCGTATCTGTTCAGACAATTTTGTTCTACTTTTAAACTGCTTCCCCGGTCCCTCAAGATGCTAACTTTCAGCTCTGCTTCTATCCAAGAGGCTGACCTACAAAACAGGGCTTGCCCGTTGTGAGAGGGCATCTCTGTGTGCTGCAGAGAGTGGTGGACACCAAAGGCCCTGGGCAATCTTGGTCCTCTGTGGCTGCTGAAAAGGGAAGTAACTAGAAAGCCGACTAAATTCCGAGAATCTACTCCATGGGAGCTGGAAAACCCCAGCAGAAAGAAAGAAGGAAGGAACTCCGGAAGTTCACTTCAAGGTCATGATCAGGAAACCTGTGGGGACAAATTTGTAACTTGGGGGGTAGGGGTGAAAGGCAGAGGTAAGAGGCTTTCAATTCCTCAAACATCTCTTCCCTTTTCCTCAATTCCTCTTCTATCCAAAATCTTTCCCTTCTGCAGCACATAGGGCTGCCTTGTCTGGCCGCAGTCAGAGAAGATGTGTCTAACCCTGCAGAGACTCGATGCACCAGACTGGGAAGATAAGGAGGTGAGAGATTTTTCTGCCACGTATGAACAAATGATCATAAGTGAAAAATGAATATACAAAGTTCCATCCTTCAGAGGATCTGTCTGAGAAGAAAGTTCTAGAGAGTTCTCTTTTTTCTTTTCTTTTCTTTTTTTTTTTGAAAATGTTTTTTTATTGGATATTTTATTTACATTTCATATGTTGTCCCCTTACCCCATCCCCCACCCACCTGGGAACCCCCCATCCCCTTACCCCTCCTCCTTCTTCTCCGTGGATGTAACCCCCACCTACCCCCCCCACTCCCACTTCCCCACCCTCAAAATTCCCACCCCCTGGGGCGTCCAGCCTTCATGAGGTCAAGGATCTCATCTTCCACCTGTGCCCGGCAGGGCCCTCCACTCTTTCATATTCAGCTGAAACCCTGGATCCCTCCATAAGTGCTCCCAGGCTGGTGGTTAGGACCCTGGGAGCTGTGGTTGGTTGGTATTGTTGCTCTCCTCATGGGGCCACAAACCCTTTCAGCTCCTTCAGTCCTCACTCTAACTCCTCCATTGAGAACCTCATGATCAGTTCAATGGCTAGTTGTGAGCATCTGCCTCTGAATATGTCAGACTCTTGAAGGCCTCTGAGGAGACATCCATATCAGGCCCTTATCGGCATGCACTTCCTGACTTCCACATCAGCATCTACCTTTGGTGACTGCACATGGGATGGATACTCAGGTGGAAAGGTCTTCAAATGGCCCCTCCTTCAGTTTCTGTCCCTCACTTTGTCTCCATATTTGCTCCCTTGAGTATTTTGTTGCTCCTTCTAAGAAG
>NW_021604767.1:1784747-1809747 GCF_004785775.1 Grammomys surdaster
TTTTTTTTTAAAATAAAGCTCTTTGCTACTTTGTGTTGCCTTTGCTGTTTGCGTCTTCATGGGACAGGAAGGTTGAGATAAGCAAAGGCTAGACTAGGTGCCTTATGCTCACAGTGCTGAGTAAGTGGCAAGTGCTTAATTCAACACCAACACAACTCATTTGCCCTCTTCTCTTTCTCTTCTGATCCAGGAAGCCACCATTTCTTCCCATTACCGTTTTCACCTTGGCTTCAATCAGTTTAAAGCCATTCCTAGTCTTAACCCTGGAAATGCTTTGTTGGGAGACATTACACTCTAATGGTCAAAGGCATGAATTCTGAAAGCACACTTCAAGGGTGAAAGTCCTCGAAGTGCCTTATATTAGCTGCTTACATTTGCCTGAACTGTTTAATCACTTTCTGCTTCAGTTTTCTCATCAGTAAAATGAACTTCATATTATACAATCAACTCAAAATGTGATATGATGCTGACATTAAACCAGACCAAACAGGAAATTTCTAACAGGACCTAGATAGATAATAAGAATTTGTTTCAAAATTAAATATTATTAGCTTCCTTGCCTACAAGGAACATAGCCACTGAGTTCTGTCAGTAAGACCTGTGGCTGAATGGCAAAGGTTGTGTCATATGTATCTAGCCATCATGTCAATCACAAAGGTTTACTGAAGATGTTGGGGATGCTGCTGCATTATTTTGGAAATTTGTGCTTGACTTCATTCCTCTGAAGACACATGCAATAGAGCAAAGGTTGAAGTTGGTGGTATTATTGGACTAGGTGACACTGGTCTTTCCATGACTCACTGAGCATGGGAAGGGATGCAGAGACTCCTGAAAGCACAGATTACCATAACCCATCTGCATTTCTGGACAAATGAGCTGTCTGGGTTGCAACTATTTCCATTTTTGATCCTGGAAACAAAACAACAATCCTCCTACAATCTAATGTACTAGGTGTCAGTCGCAGCAGTTAGAGATACACAGTAGGATTATTTCATGTGGTAAAATTTGTTTCTCTCCTGGGCTTTCACAAAAACAAAAAGAAATCTTTAAATAACCATGTTATTATCACTCTTTTCGTTCCTGGAAATAACAAGAACATCATGTATCAAACAAACAAGTTTTCACATTCACTTTTGTTGATTCTCATGACAACCCTGTGAAGGAAATAAGACCAATCCGTCAGAACACTCACTTTGCTTTCTTTCCATCTCCAATGTATGAAATCTTCACATTTGCTTATTTATTATTTTGATTTTTTAGAGTAGAAAATTGGTATCATCCATGATTTTTTTTTTTGCTAAATCCTTTGAGTTTATGTATTTGAGCTTTGAGGTCCTCCTATCCTGTTTATTACCACAGCTTTCATCTCTGCTTAAAACCTCCAATAGGTGTTTTTGGCTCAGGTCCAAACCAATCGTCACTCATTACTGTCAAAACACTTGTCAGCCTTCGGAATGAATGAAGTTAACTGATCTGAATTAATGCCCCTGTCCATCAAATTTTGTAGCCTTTATTTAAAGATGTTTTCGTGAGACACACAAGAAATGTTAGCTTAACAGTACCTGGGATTGTGTCTGTCTCCTTAACCTCCAGGGAAGTCCTGTGAATGTCTGTCTCCTTAACCGCCAGGGAAGTCCTGTGAAGGTAAGAACTCTGGTTTACTAAATTGTGAAAGTGTCCTGCTCCTAGCTAAGATCTTCCAATTAGTAATGTTACATTGTAGAAAGAGTGGAAAGGTCACTGCAGTGAAATACTCTGAGATAGTTTGTTACATTTTAAGACCAGTCACTCTTTCCATAAAATGCTACCAGAATGTCTTTAATGCCAATTGTTTAGTGAACAGTTTTTAATTGTTCAACTAAAGTTGCATTGTGTGTCTAGGGATTTCAGGTTGCTGCCCATGGAAACCCATTTTTCAGGTTAAGTGCAGAATTCAAACTGCTCTAGACCTTAGATAGATATCTAAAGATAGAAAGTTGAATCTAAATTAGAAGAATTGCATTCCTGGGCCTCCTCAAATTAAGCAAGCTGTGGTTAACTTTGAAATTTCTGGAAGGTCACTCTTTAAAAGAACAGAGGTTTCCTTTCAGTCAAGGACAGAGGGAAACAATCTTGATTTGTAAGCAGTATAGATATGTTTTTTTTTAAAGTGTCCTTTAGAGAACATTGATTGTTTTCAAATTGTGTATAGAACATTTCAGGAGAAGAAAATTTTAACAAAACAAAATGAAGTAAGTATCACTTGATAGTTGGCAGGGTAAAATTATAAAGAGGTATCACATGGCAATGGGTTCAGAAAAGCTTACCAAGATGTCTTAAAGCTCTTATTTCACTATATTTAATGCCAAATTTACTATTTTGATAATAATAATTGGATGTCTCACAGATAGCTTATGGGAAGCCTGTCCATTATTAAAAGCAAACACAAGCAACAAAAAACAAAGGGGTATATAGAAAATATTATTTTTGTATTTTCAAAAGAATAATATATATTATAATATATATATTTATATATAAAATATATATATTTACATATATTTATATATAAAATATATATATATTTACATAGACATGTGTTTTCAGATTTTCAAAAGGAAAGAATAGACCAATCAGCTAACCAACCACCACCCACCCCACTCAACCATAGATGGAAAAAAATTAATGTGACAGACATGGAAGAATAACCTAAACAAGTCATACAAAAACACATCCTAATGTTAAAACCATGTCTGAAGAAGAAAGCATGTTTCAATTAAGTGTAAACACACACATAAGCAGTTGCCTCCCTCTTTCCTTCCCTCCCTCCCTCTCTCCTTCCCTCCCTCCCTCTCTCCTTCCCTCCCTCCCTCCCTCTCTCCTTTCTTCCCTCCTTCTCTCCTTTCCTCCCTCCCTCTCTCCTTTATTCCCTCCCTCTCTCCTTTCCTCCCTCCCTCTCTCCTTTCCTCCCTCCCTCTCTCCTTTCTTCCCTCCCTCTCTCCTTTCCTCCCTCCCTCTCTCCTTCCCTCCCTCCCTCTCTCCTTCCCTCCCTCCCTCTCTCCTTCCCTCCTTCCCTCTCTCCTTCCCTCCCTCCTTCCGTCCCTTTCTCCCTCCAAGCCTTGTGCACACAAGGCAAGTATTATAGCATTATACTGTATCATCAGTCCAAGTTTCCCCATGTTAGTAAGACCCTCAGATTCAATGGGTTCCTTGAGTGGGAAACAGAGACTCCCCAGTTGTAAACAGCTTGTCCATGGTCACAGATCACACGTGGCAGAGAGAGAGAAGACAAATCTGGGTGTGTTCACCTCTAAGCTAATATTTCTGATTTGTCAGTTTTTTGGAGGTGGGGGGGAGGGAATATAGGAGGACTTGTAGGAAACAAGATGTAAATATCATATTTCATTGTATACATGTATGAGTTTCTCAAAAGTAAAGAGTATTTTTAAAGTTAGCAAAAAAAAATTGCTTTTCTTGGAAATGCTGTTTCACAATATCATTAATTTCTCCAGTTGGTCCCCAAACAGGTGTGCTGATTTCAAGGAGCTTGTTGATCTCAGATCACAGAAGTGATGGGTTTTATGCAAAGAGGAGGAAGTAGGTAAAGAGAGACACTCTAGGCCTGAAACTACTATGAGGTCTGCTCTTCCTCTCTGGACTCCACCCATAGGCCCCCAGTTTTGAGGGAACAGGAAACCAGGAAGTGGATGTGAAGCATCCCACAAGAAGCAGAGCATTTAACAGGAACACGATGTGTCTGTAACCCCGGCTCCATATTTAGCTCAGCCATCATACTTCATTTTCTGAGGAAAGCATGAAAAGCGCCAGGTCTGTGTTGAAAGGAGGAACGAGGAACGCTTGTGAGTGGCAGCCTTTCCAGCTAGGGTTGGAAGTGGGAGGCAAGAAGGGGAGCTATATTATACCTGAACTCGGATGCACTGTTGCCAGCTTCAAAACTGGATTGGAGAACTAAAGCTAAAAATTTAACATAAGCTAAAGCTTTTTGAAGTGTGACTGAATGAAATGTGTGAACATGCACAGACCCGGTCCTTCTGTTCATCCCAGGAGGCTCCCTGACTGCAGATCCTGCGATCTCCACAAAAGGAAGAGACCTTCAGAATGAGGGCACGCTGTGGGAATCCCTCTGTGAACAGCCTGGGGGTACTGAGTAGACTGCAGTCTCCTCTCTGGCCAGTTTTAGATCTCAAGCAATGGGGCTTCCTAGGGTCTGCGATGGAGCAGCCTGGGCTGTCGCAGACACCTGCAGACACTCCCTGGCGTTTTCACAGTGTGGATGTATCTGTGAAACACATTTGGCTCATTGGCATCCCTTGATGCTTGCATTTCTGGGCATTGCCGCCTGAGCTCGGAAAGCTAGCTGAAGCTGGCTCTTCCCAAGCTTTGCCTGTGGGGGCTTCGTTTGGATGAAATTTCCCCTCAGGAATTCAATTCCTGGGGATCCAAATTGGAAGCCAAGATGTTAGATGCAGAATCATTCCTGTTCTCCAAGATCTGGGGCCTTCTGGGTGATTTCGATGAGAAGCGAGAACACAGAGCACAAATACAGCATATGGAGAACAAAGACTCCCCGTGTTTAGTAAATGGGAACACTGAATTCTTTTATGTGCAACAACTGATCTGAGCCCTCATAGCTGTGCTTCCTCCTGCAGATCAGTGCCTCAACTAGTGCATGAAGGAATAATAGGCGATTCTTTTGCTTATTTCTCAAGGCACTGAACACAGTGCTTTTTAAAATTCGTGCAGGTTTCTCTGTGACCCCTTTCAAGCAATCTTCCCTGTGCTACAGTCGTTTTTCTCTTTTAAATTCTGGTGGCAGCAATGTCACAGCTGTTCAATTCCATTGGTGGCCATGTCACCGTTGAGATGGAGAAGCAAACACCGGCTGTTCATTCCACGCAGTCTAGAGCTGAAGTGGGGTCTGGAGGTCATAAGTATAGGCTTTGGGGGGTTCTTTTTAAAATTGTCATTTATTTATTTACTTGGGGTTTTATTTTCATGAATGTATATGTACCATGGCAAACAGGTGGAGGTCAGAGGACAAGTTTGTGTGTGTGTGTGTGTGTGTGTGTGTGTGTGTGTGTGAGAGAGAGAGAGACATGGTATACTTGTATATACATGATGTATCCATGCTGATCAGTACCCAGTTTGTAAAGTGAGTTTCCTCCTTCTACCTGTGAGTTTCAAGGATCAAACTCAGGTACTCAGGTTTAGTAGCAAGTCCCTAAACCTGCTGGTACATCTGGCTGGTCCAGGGACTATTATCTTTCCATTGTCGAAACCTACACACAAACACACACACCACACAAACACACATATACACACACACCACACACACACCACACACAAACACACACACACACACACCACACAAACACACATACACACACACCACACACACACCACACACACACACACACCACACAAACACACAAACACACACACACCACACACACACCACACACACACACACACACACCACACACACACACCACACAAACACACACACACACACACACACAGAGAGAGAGAGAGAGAGAGAGAGAGAGAGAGAGAGAGAGAGAGCAGTGAGCATGAGCGTACATACCTTCAGCAACTCCTGGTAACTAAATGGAATAGGCTCACAGCTTGAATTTACAGGGCCCCCACTCAGGTTCATGTGTTTGTACAATTGGTTTCCCGATTGTAGTGCTGTTTGGGGTGGGGGTGGGTTATGAAATCTGTAGGAGGTGGATCCTAGTTGGAAGAAGTGGGTCCCTCAGGGTTGAGCCTTAAGATCTATAGTCCATCTTTTGTTCTCTGTCATCAGTCTGTATTCTGGTCCACCCAGATGAGAACATGCTCCAAAGGTCACAAACATCAGCAACTCTTGCCTTCCCTTCTTTGGTTGATTTAGTCAAAGTGAATCCTCATTTGCTTTCTTGCTTTTTATTAGGTATTTTGTCACAGCAGTGTAAGTCAAAGAAACCTTTTCCTCTCTGTTGCTTTTGATAAGCATTTTATCATAGCAATAAAAAGCACACTAATACAACAGCACTATAGCAAACATATAGCAAAAAATATAGAATGTCTGTATGTGTGTGTGTGCGCACATAAGTGCACGCTCCTGTGTGTTTGCTTGTGCATGAACATGTGGAGGCCAAAAGTCAACCTCCAGTGTCATTTCTTACATGCCATCTGCCTTGGGTTTTGGGCTGTTGTTTTGTTTTCTGAGATGTTATTTTCTCTTTGACTTGGAGCTCACTGATGACGCTAGACTTTCTCGTCAATGAGTTTCAGGGATCCTCTGCCTCTACCCAGAACATTAGGACTATAACAAAGGACTGCCACACTGGTTTTGTACAGGGTGCTGGAGATCAAACTCAGGTCCTGATGCTTTACAGACTTCACCATCTCCTTAGCTCTAGAATTTTCTTGACAAGATGCAGTTCACATTCTTCTTACGAGCATGCTTTCATCTCTTTGAATACATAACCAAGATCAGATATTTGAAAAGCTCTAAATTTTGCTAGTGTACGAGGTATGTCTCCATCTTGCTACTTACAGTGGGAAGTTGTTTAAAGGGGTTGTCAGGACTCATGTTACCTCATTGTGCTATAGAAATCATAGTCTGGGAACGGGCAAGTTAATCTAGGCAACATTTCCTGTCGTCATATATTGCAGCTCTCTTTGTGGTCTTTGACTTGCCTGAGATTTCTTGGGGAAATGCCATTGGATGGAACAGTAGTGCTTCCATAGTCTTTTGTCCAGGTTAAGCCCTAGGTTGTAATCAAGGTGCAGCCTACATATTAGCAATGTAACCAAAACCCAAGTTTTGTTTTTTACCTCATGCTCTATGCTGTGATAGAAAATGCATATTTGAGGCATAGGAGTGACCTTAGTTCCAGTTCCTCCTCAATGGCAATCTTTATGTCGCCATTGTTTAAAAGGAGCCATTCAGTGAACTGTCTCTTGACCCCTTCCACTCACTCTTTACTGATTTTAACATACAAGGAATTTTAAAAGCATGTATACTACAACAATCCTGATGTCAAACTGATGATCAGGAAGCTCAACTGTTGTGGGGCTTTGGGGGCATGGTGGCTCCAAGGTTGGCTTATTTTCTTCTCCCAAGCTCCTTAAAGGCACTCTACAGAATACTGAATACAAGAAGAGCATCTGAAACAGACGGTCCATTATAAAGTGCTTTCTGCTCTATCATTTCCTAAGGAGTCATGCACAATACATGAACATGTGCTTACATCTGCATTTGTACACTTCTATAGTCCTATCTATCTATCTATCTATCTATCTCCATCATAAATTGATTAATTTATCTCTTTGTCATCATCACCATGATAAGCTATCATCTATTCTATATCTGTCCTTATATTTAATAATCTACCTTCATCACCACCATCAGCTATTACCTATGTGTCATCAGTCTATCTCTAGTAGCAGATATCATCTATTATATATTACTTATGTATTTATCTGTCTGAATGTTTGTCTACACACATACACACATAGTTTGATCAATGAAGCCATGATTAGACTAAGAGTAATCAATACAAAAAACTATATACATTCTCTTGGTAGGGCTACTTGAACGTGCAGTGCCAGCATCCCTCTAGAAGATGGTGTTTCTAGAAGTAGTGTGTCTGTCCAGTCACATGAGAGTGACTTTAATAGAAACAGGATTTTGCAGCTTATGAAGAGATGGGAAAGATGTAGGCAGTGTCAGCAGCTCTAGGGATGATGGTTAGACACAGTGAGCAAGATCTCCTCGCAGGCTGTGTCATTTGGTGGATGTGCCAGAGTGGCTGAGTCTGTCACAGGCTCATCTCTTGACACACTGGGAACTTTCAGTGAGCAAAACTTCCTTTTGTTCAGAGAAGTCAATCTTTGTCTTCTTAAGGCTTCTACTGACAAGATGAAGCCCCAAGACACTGGCGAGGATCATATACGTCACTAAAAAGTCATCAGTTCAAGGTTGATACAACACACAAGAACTTCTAGGACACCTCTGTCTGGCTGCCATCACCCAGCCAAGTTGATCTAAAAGAAAATGAGTGCAGATGCTTCTTGACTTGAAGGAGAAAGACCAGCCTTCAGTTGTATCATGAGTCCCAAATGTACTGACCATGGTTGGCTTACCATGTGTGCTGGCTTAGTAACACCACACTTTGGACTGATCATGTAGGGCCAAGTGAGGGCTGTGCTCAGGGAGCTGTGGCTTGATACTGCCTATCATCAGATAAAACACTCTAGCATCACTAAGTTAAGAAAAGGTAAAACTGCTGAACTCAAAGTGTGGTTTCCACTAAATGTATATTGCGTTTGTACCATTGTGTAGTGGAACTATTGTAAGTGCAGAATATCAGTCAGCTCACTGTGGTTGCCTTTTCTTCCTCCCACTCCCCAGCCTGGAATTTATCCTTTTTGGATGCATCCTTTAGTATCTCTGAATAGAGGGTTGGTGGTTGATGTCTGAAGTGTCTTACCTGCAATTCCTATTGTTCTTAATTATTGGTCAGCCAGAAGCTTAAGTTTACCATTGACTTTGAAGAGAACACTATGTGTATTTTTGCCTGTTGTTTACCTACAGAAAAACATAGCACTTTGCTTTTGATTTCCAATCTGGGGAAATTCTAATGTGTTTAGTAACCTTGGAAATGACAGAAAAATCATACCTTTCTGCTATGTGAAGGAAATGCCAAGATTTGGGGCAAACTGTAAGCACCTGACTTACAGGGGTGCTATTGCTGTGATAAAAATAACATGATGAAATGCAGCTTGGAAACTAAATGGTTCATTTCATCTTACACTTCCATATTAAAGTCTATTACTGAAGGGAGTCAGGATAGGAACTCAGGGAGACAGAAACTGAAGCAGAGGTTATGAAGAAGTGCTGTTTACTAGCTTGTTCCACGTGGCATGTTCATCTTGCATTCTTATACACCCCAGGATCCCCTTCGCAGGGGTGCACAGCCCCAGTGTTCTGGACCCTCCCATACCAATCCTTAGTTAAGGCACTACCCCACAAGCCTGTCTGTGGTCCAGTCTTGTGGAGCCATTTTCTCAATGGAAGTTAATCTCTCTTGAGGTAAATCTGGGCTTGTCAAGTTGGCAAAAATCATGCTATCTAAAACATCTCAATTGAATTTTTAAATCACCAGAAGAAGTAGAAGAAATCAGTTAGGAGAAAAGAAGAGAGGAGGGAGGTCAGGAGTTCCCCAGAAGCTATTGAGGGAGGAGGGAGTTGTTGGCGTTCTGATAGAGAAGGTTGGGGACAGGCTGTGAGCAGATTTCTTATTAGTTATCCTTAAAACCAGGGTTGAGAGTTTGTCTTGCTCTCAGCCCAACAAGACTGGAGTCTCTCAGCTTCCCTTGGGGGAAGAATTTGCTCCTAGACATTTCGTATCTGAGCTCAGAGTGTGTGAAATCTGATTGTACCCTGTCTGGCACCTGCAGAACCTGCAGTCATTTTTCATCTCTCCTTTTTTTTTTTATTATTCCATATTTAACAAGCCATTGTTAAGGCAAATGACAGACAGTTAGTTTCCCTGGTGTTGTTATGTGAATATCAAGGTTTCTGTTGTTTTGTTCTGTTTGTTCATTTGTTTTTGTTTTATGGTATCTTGAACTCTGGACTTCATTCTGTGTTTGGCCACCTCCCGGTTTTGTGCAATACTTCTGAAGAAGCTTTGTTTCTTCTTGCTTACAGCCCTCCTGCTGACTGTTGCCTGTGGCTGGTGAGCCCTGGAGTGAGTGTCTAGCACAGGAATAAGATTCAATTTTTCTTACTTTTCAACTAGAACCTTAAATCAAAACCCCCAAAGGCCAGGTCCCAGATGGATTGCTTTCTCTTTTATTCCTAGCAATGGTGCAGCCTCTGCAGGAGGTGACCCACTTTTTTCACACACCATTGCTCTTATATTTTGACCCATCTACAGGTACAAAGTCTCTATGATTTTCCTATCTTGTGAGCATGGTCCAAAAAGTGCTCCCCTAAACTCTCAAACCACGGAGAAACCATTTTCTCCTAATTTCTCTGACTTATTCCATTTGTTGCTACAGCTTATGCCTTGTAATTGATTACATTATGTCTATGTAGTATCTACTGCATATGTAAAATCCTCGAGGTGCTTGCCATTATACAAATAACTAAAGTCAGCTAAAATAGCAATATTGCTACCCCCAAAGAAAAACTTGAGTTCAATGGAACTGGCACACAATGTAGAGAGGGTATCTCGTGTATTGTATGGATGCCTCACCTGCCAATTAAAAAAAAAAACATATGGCTTATAGGAAAGGATAGAATAGAAGGTGGGACATCTGGGAGGCAGAAAGAATTCTGGGACAGAGCCAGGCACTGGAGATTTGCATGAGTAAGATGTGACAGAGCCAGATGCATGGTACCTGAGCACAGGTAACCATCCAGGTTGAAGAATGTAGATTAAAATAAATGGGTTATGATCAAGTCATAGAAGAACCTACCTATATAGCCAAGGTGTTTGTAAATATATTTTGAGTCTGCATGTTGTTCATGGGAGCATGGGGAAGGGAGGAAGAACTGCCATAATTTCAACGATGAACTTATTTCGTGACATTTATTTTTTCTTCATTATCGCTAACAGAGAACACTCCTACTGCATGCTAACCATTCACTGACAGTTCTTCCCTCACTGAAAGGGGACCGGAGCATTTGGACAAGAGTCACAAAGAAGAGCATAGCATTGTGCCAACTGTACAGAAAATCAGGGAAAGTCACACTCTTGAAATGACTGGAAGATGCAGACAATGAGGAGGGAAAGAGAGGGAAGGAGGTTAAGGCTTACTCACCAACAGCCAGGGCAGCAGAAAACAGAAGTAGTTCTTCCAGGGTGTAGGTTGAAAGTGGAGCTGAGAGTTGGAGGAGAGAGGTCATTGGCGAGCTAATAATAACCTTAATACATCAGAGGTACAGTTCTTCATGTGACCAGGATATTAACAATTCTTTTAAGAAAAGGTTTTTAGGGAGCTGAAAAGTGGCCAAAGTAACAGGATGCTGGGTTGTGACCAGTGGACATTGCACCACCTACATATTCCCAAGATGGTCAAAGGGCTGCGTGGCAAATGTGTGAAATCACTCACTTACAGCAGCTCTGATTTTAAAAGAGGAAGAGGTTTGCTACTTCTCAATTCATTCCTCTCAGACAGGGAAGCTGGCAGTGGTGGAAGCCCAAAAGTAGAGTGAGGTCATGAACTGGACACCCCCATTTCTCAACCTTTTTATTTGAGTCTTCTTGATATCTTTATGTACTTCCCACACTTAGAAACATAAGAAACAATGTGTGAGAAGACAGAGTGCCAGGTAGGCTCTGAGTTTTGCCTCCACCCACCTCTGAGAATTTAGAGAAATAGTTGAAAGTCTCTGGACCTCAGTCTCTTCAGTTAAGGTATGATGTTAGTGGTCTTTAGTTAAGGAATCCACTTCCAGAGCTACTATCCAGTTTCTGTAACATAATAGTTGCTCACTAAAGTTTCATTAATTCAATTTTTTAACACTAGATATTCCAAGTAATAAGAGAGAATATGAAACCAATTTTCCAAGATTATATTCCTAGGGTGTTGGAGGCAGTTCATTCTGTCACTATTTGGGAGAAGATATGAAAGTCTACAAATAGGAGAAAAGCCATCAGTTATCTTGATACCTGCTTTATCAGTTCTTGACCAAATTTGGAGAGGTTGAGATTCATACTGCAAGGGGACCCAGTTTAGTTTAAAACTCCTTGTTTTGACTCCCAATGTCAGCAGCAACAGCATGGCCCATTTGGAGACTAAGTGACATTTTCTTGACACTTGTAACAGTGGCACCTGGCCCGGTGGTATGCAATTGTAATTCTTGTCCTTGGGAAGTAGAAGCTAAAGGAGGAAGGGTTTGAGGTCATGCTTGGTTACACAATGAAATCAAAGTTAGGTTGGGTTGCATGCGATCATGTATCAAACAAACAGTCGTGGCAGAAGGCCGTTGAGAGGTACCTGCCAGTTTAGAGGTAGATGCTGTATGATTACGACTCGTCTGACACAGAAGTAGAGTCCCTGGTTGTCTCTTCTTGTTTCTAGGGCTGAGTTGGTTCCATTTCCCTGTTACAGTTAACTACCAAAAAGATCTTTGTTTAAAACAGCACTGATGCATTCTGTTACAATCCAGAGGGGAGAAGTCTCACTCTGGGATGAATGAAGGTACGCACAGGACTTAGAAGCTCTGGAGGAAAATACTCTCTTTTGCCTTTTTATTCTCTAAAGGACAGTGTTCCCATTACTCACCTCTATGATCTCAGCAGGAAAATTTCTCTAATTTGGGGTACTCACATGCTTAGATTAATTCCGTATCTATAATCCAAAATGGCCTGCATAACTGAGATAACTGCATCCCCTCTAACTTGACCTTCTGCAAGGCCATCTTTGCAGACCTAAGTAACATATAAGTAAGCCATAAGTGGACTTGAGGAACTAGAACTTGAGAAACTTTGTTAGAAGGAAGATATGTCATTACTTTGCCCAATTTAAACAAGTCGTACAATTTGAACTTGGGGAACAAACTTCTAAATCATCTACATATTTCTCTAAAGCACACACATCTTCACTCAGAGAGTAGCTGGAGGAGCTCCTTAGACTGCAAACTGCAGGAAGGCCTTGATCAGATGATATGGACAGAGAGATCTTGGCCTTGTTATCTCATGCCCTACTGTGACTTCACAAGGAGTAATGCCAAGGCATTAATTACCAAGGACAATAATAATTCCAAGATTCTGGAGAAAGGAAGCAAATGAAAATGAACTGGAAAGTGTCTAGAAAGTGAGATTTTTCCTAAATGAGTCTGGGAAGAGAGAGAAGTCTTATTGTGTCCCAATAGCCTCCCTCTGGGAAGATGGTCTTGTCAGAGTTAGCTTCCGTGTCTAGTCATCTGAGAACAATTACATCACAAACAGGACGGGTAGCTAAGACTACATGGACACTGTATATTTAGCTAGCCTTGGAAATCCCATTGGTGAAAGTTAGAAACAAAGAACAAGATTTCCCTGCAGGTAGTGCCGTTGGGTGAGTGTCCCTGTGGCTGAGTTTATATGGTAGGGAGTTGATTTCACACTCTTGTCCTGAGAGACTGAGGGATGTTAGCAAGCTTCAGACCTTGGTGTAACAGTCTTCCTTTTGAAATACCTTGTCTGGTATGCTCTAGGATTTGCCCTGGGGTTCTCCAGCATGTCTTCTGTTGTGGATGAGGAAGTGAACAGTCAGAGAGTGAGCTCAGAGTGGAGGCAGGAGGGAGGAGAGGGACGTTGAAAGGGTGATGGATTTTTTCTGAAGTGGTTTAAGACAAGTTTATTGTCCTCCATTTCCAGTTACTTACTGTAACAAGGAGTGTTTCTGTGGGAGCTGGACCCTGGGGGTGGGACTGTGGGCTGATCAGGAGCTCAAAGGAGGAAGACAAGCAATCATGGTGGTGAAGAAGGATGTGTTATAACTGAAAGAAAGCTTTGGGGTGTGAACCAGAAATCATAACCATTTAGAAGGGAGGACAGATTTTTGGCTCCTGGTTTCAGAGGTGTCTGTTCATTATGGTGGGGTGGACATGCTACAGCAGCTTACCTTATGGCTGCCAGAAAGCAGAATAAGATAGATAGATAGATAGATAGATAGATAGATAGATAGATACACACACACACACACACAGAGAGAGAGAGAGAGAGAGAGAGAGAGAGAGAGAGAGAGAGAGAGAGAGAAAATGCCCTTAAGCTTTTCCTTCCTCCTTTATCTTATTTGAGACCCCAGCTTTTGAGACAATTGGACCTACACTCAGAGATGATCCTCTCCCCATCAATCTTCACAAACACTTCTAGAGGCCTTCTCCTGGCGAACTCTTAATTCAATGAATTAACGAAAATTAACATGCTCTGCATTTTTTTCTGTGAAAATTGTAAACTTTTGGATCCATCCCAGAGAGATGTCTCAGTAGTTATGAGCACTTGTTCTTGTAGAGGCCTCAGGTTTGATTCCCAGCACCATGCGGGGAATCACAGCCATCTGTAACTCTAGTTTAAGGGGTCTGATACCTTGACCTCTGCCTGCAGCAGGCACACATGTGATAATCATATATACACTCAGGCAAAGACTTGGAAACAGAAAATAAGATTTAAAAGAAAATTCAAAATTATCAGAATTCAAGTAGCAAGTGGAGAAGTTTTCATGGCAATCTGAGGAGAGAACTAGCTCACAATCCTTCCCTACATTGAAGCTTCTCCACATCTGAAACATGCACACTTTTTATTGGTCTCTTAGAGTCTGAGAAAAATCTAGTGGAAAGTCCATCTCAATAGTGTGCCCTTGGGGAAGTGGTTCTGCTTGTTGTGATTTGTGCCACTGACATCCAGGAAGCCACTGTTTCATTCAGATAAAGAAGGTAGGCTTGTCATTCAAATGACCTGGGTCCAAGCCCAACATATCTTTATTAACAGATGGTGTTGAATAACCACCCCAAACCTCTTTTCCTTATCCCTTCAAATGGGAAAAATATAACATATGGAGTTGTTATGATTTAATAAGATGAAGCATTTAAAATAGTGTAGTGCCTGTCTTTTCACACTCAAGAACGTTGTTGAGTGGGCATTTTAAAAATACCCATTAGTGGATGAGTTTCTCAACCCAGTTCTCATCTTCCAGGGTTTGGGCAGCAAGGAGCACAGTGGAGAAAGTTGATGGCTAGGATGATAGAAGACAAGTAGAGGGCATGGCCAAGGACCCAATGTGGAACCTTGGGATTCCTCTGGACTGTTCCAAGAGGCATTAAATCATTGTGGGGGCAGAACATATATGTTACTTTTTTACATAGTCTGTGTGTACAAGTCAAACAACAGGGACTCCTGTGTACAGCTTAGCAATGCAGCAAATTCTGTTTTCTAGGGGTTAGTGTCTAACAGTGCTTTTTTCTGAAGTAAAAGAATGAATATCACTTGAGAGATTCCGTGAAACAGATCTCCAAACACTGGCATTCCTTATCTTTAAGGAGAAAATTTAGGGCAAAAGCATCTTCAGTATCCCCTGTCTCATATCTTATAGCTCTAAAATAATTCCAGGGGCCAATTTTGGTGTTTCTTTTTATAGGAAGCCACTCCGGCCAGGGAGAGCAAGACCATATGCCAGGAACATTGTGTAAGCCAGGCCAATTAAGCAGGATTGCTCCTCCCGCCTCAGCGTTGCTTCAGAAAATCTTTAGAGCTTGCTTTTTTTATTTATAACTCTGTAGAAGACCAAAACAACCCAGCATCCGATGAGGGTGCAGAGAAGCAGAACGCAGCCTAGGTGCATTCATAACTAGTGATTTCTCATTGACATATGCGCTGACAACAGACAGTGGAGCTGTGTGTCACAGGCTTCTTGGGCTTGACTGCAGATAACCTCAGACAGACTTCTCCTGGAGAATGGTGAGTGAGCTGTTCCTTCTTCAGACTAGAATTCTCTCATGGAACAAAAACTGATGTGTTGAAGAACAGGATTCATCACTACTCCTTACATGGGGAATAGTGAAAGTAGTTTGGGTACAGGTTGAAAATCTGCAGAATCCACAATCAGTTACCTCCAAACAGACAAACAAACAAACAAACAGGATACAAAAATCAAATTGTCTGTAGCAATTGAGTAATTGCATGTCCTTGGCATTGGACTGTCTCCTAACCTCTAGCTGTAGCTTCTTCAGGTATGTCTTTTGTATTTTGAGTAGCAGCAGGTCCATTGGCTCACCTACCATTAAGGTCTTACAGTTTGCTCTCCTGTATACTCACAACTTGCTTCAAAGTTCAGCTATAACTCCAAGAATTGAGATGAATGCTTCTTTGGATGGAGCTATAATGACCCATGCTTACAATTTTTCAAATGTTTCCCATGTTTATTAGTGTGCTACTTTGTAGAATAAGCTCCTTGAGGGTACGAACTGATGTGAAAGTCCATAATATGCAGAGCACTTAGGGCATGTATCACATATGAATAATGAGACAGTTTCTCAGATATCGAAGATTGAGACACGTGGAGATGACTGAGCAACTGGTAGACCCACTGTGCTTCCTATCCTTGTAAGGCTTCTTAGTCCCAATGAACTACATTCTCAGTTCTCACGAAAAAGGGAAAAAAAAGTCCAGCATCATCACTGCTCTGCTTTGTATACACACTTCATGCAGCTGGCTTTTCCTCCTTAACTTCTTTGCATGTGATGTGAAGACAAACATGGGTATTTTTAGAAAGTCTGTAATGCTCATTTAGATCCTTTTCTCAAGTTAAGCTGTGAGGCCCAATGATTAAATTGTAATTAGTTCTCTGGCTTTTTTTTTTTTTAAGATAAAAGACATTTATCTATGTAATGAGTGGTTAATTTCTTTTATATTTTCTATTAGGGTGGCCATATGATTTATATTCAAAATATGAACTGTTGTGAGAGGGAATGAGCTAAGTATTCATGATGATATAGGTCAACAGGGGTAAAGTTGGGGCTCTGTGGGGCACAGGAGGACATATGGTCACCCTATTTATAGAATAAGATGCTGCTGACCTATCTTCGGGAGACTATGACCCCAGGACAGTATTCCTATGGCCATGGTGTGTATGTAAGGAGACAGTATATTCTATCACTGATACAACAGATAAGGCAAGGTAGATTTGTGTCTAAGTGGATGACTGGCAGAGGGTAATGCCATTGGCAAAGATATTTATTGTTTAGAGTTTCCAAAGGAAGTGGGCAGGCTGTTTCCTATAGGACCACTAGCGCCTCTTGTAATTTAGTTCCTAATCTGAATGGCTTAGTGTAGGAGGACACTGGATTATTGACTAAAAAAAATTGATTAGAAGAGACTGTTGTAGGTAAAACTCAGGCTTACTTAGAGGGTCTGTAAATGAATTTCACAGGTCCATGCAAGCAGACCTTGCATACATGTGGAGATGTCAACAGCTTGGTTTTGCCTCTGTGACTGATGGATACCAAATAGACAAACATACACCACAGGGAACAGTTGGAACAGAGCTCCTGGTTGGTGGTGGGGAGCATTTCTGAATTTAGTTTTGAGAACACCTCTGAGAAAGCCATGGCCAGAGAAGTCTTTGCACATTAGCTTGATCTCTATTCAGCATAACTCTCTAGTCTAGTCTCAGCTTAAGGATGATAGTTTCCCAGGGAACTGGAGTGCTCAACACAGGGGTAGTGCTTAAAGAATGAAGAGTTAGTCATCTTTGAAATCAGGGGCCCAAAGAAGGCTCATCTTCAGTTGCCCAGGAGATGTAAAAGGTTGGTTTTTTTTTTCCTTCTTATCAAGAATGGTCAAAGCTCACTGACTGTTCTTTAGGAATGATGTGGCTGTGAACATCATCTCAGTTTTATGTCAAGGAGTGTACAGTCAAGAACAGATGACACAGGCCTATGCTATCCAAGGGCGTGGGGAGCCCAGAAAGGGCTGAAACCCAGCTGTTACTAGGGGTACCCTCCTGTGACCAAAGTGTGAAGATAATGGAGATGATAATAACTTCATTTTATAGCCAGTAACACTGAGAGTGGTTGAGGAAAGACAAACAGCTCCCTGCATACTAGAATTCCTCTTGCCTGCTTTAAAACCTGTGCAAACTCTCCTAGGAACGAGAAGCCCTTCCTTCACTTGTTCTAACAGCGGGTTGGCTTTTGCGTATCTCCCAGCATGTTGCCATTTATGGATTTGGGCAAAATAACAGAATTGCATAGCTGCAGAGTGTCAGACTCCTTCCCCCCTTTTTTTTCTTTCCACACTGAGTTTCCTGTTTCTATGGCAATGAATAGGATGTTTTGCACCAAGAAACACTTTAAATGCCACTGGGGGAAGGTAAGAACCACACATAGCTCTCTACAGAGCAGGAAGGTGAAATGAGATGCTAAGAACTGACTGAAATAAGCAGAGAGAGGAAGTAGGGAGTCTGAGGAGATGCGGAAGGAGGGAGGTGAGAGGTGAAGAAGCAGGTGTTTCAGAGGAGAATATTTGACAATGACAGAGCATCTGAGCATTGAGACCTCTGAGTACTTTCTATGAATATGGAACTGTCCTTGAGCACACTAAAAGGGTTTGTTCACTTGAGGAGCCTACCAGGTAAAATTCACCTGGAGACAGAACTCATGGACGCAGGAGGCATACTGACATAGTCTCTTAACTTAGGACCCACATGAAGGTGGCTTCCAAGGTACTATTTGTGGTAGGGAATTCCAAAGGGATTCCCTTTAAATACTGTGGATTCTGGTCCAGCAGTAGGCCCCTGAATTTCAGCTCTCCTGCCCACAGTATTGGAATCAGAATTTCTCTTCTGTCATGAATGCTTGTGGATCAACCATAGTGTGACTTTTCCTGGGGAGATTGGAACACATGGGGATTCACGCCACACAAGGATGATAGACAGAAGGAATGCTTCCACTCAAGCATGGTTTAGGAAACCAGTGAGTTTATTGAAGTTACTCACAGGAGTATGGAGAAGGAGCTCCTGATAGGAGCATTGGTGACTGAAAGGCAGCTACATTATCAAAAGCCCCACCCTAGTGTGGATAATGACAAATGGCAGACATTTCCAGAACTCCCTGTAAAATATGTGGGCAGCTTGGCTGGTCAGAGCATCTCTTTTTTCCTGAATTCTCACTACTTTTATAAGACTGGAGAGAGACTTTAGGAATCCTGTGAGTTTCAGGAACTTCCTGAGACATAGGTTTTGCTTACCTAAGTCTTAAGGCTCCTCCTTCTAGGAGAAAATGTTTTAATCAGGAGGAAATGGCCACAAAGCATCAATTTCCTAAGCTCCCCTCTCCTCACCTCACCCCGTGTTATCCAGCTTTCCACTGTTCTAGCAAATACTTAAGGTAATTAACTTATAAAGAGAAAAGGTTTATTTGGGATCATCATGGTAGAGGTTTTGGCCCATAATTATTTAGCTCCATTTCTTTTGTTCACATGGTGAGGAAGAAAATGGGTGCCTTGCTTAAAGTTCAAGCTACTCATTTTATGGCTAGGAAATAAAAGAGAGAAAGAGGAAGGGATTTGGGCTTCACAGCCTCCTTTAAGAGTACCCCATTATAATGTAAAGATTTTTTGCCAGGCCTTTCCTCCTAACCACTCTGCATTCGACTATTCACAAGCCTTCCCTGTGAACCTTGAAGTTTTCCAGATCCAAACTGCAGTGTTCTTCTTTATTTGTATGGGCTTGTCCACACATGTCCCTAGAGAGTTACACACACACATACACATACACACACACACACACACACACACACACACACACACACGCACACACTGTCACGCACACACAGCCTTTTGTTCTTTTCTCTAATCAATATGCAAAAATAAACAAACAAAAAACCAAACAAAGGATAGCAATAACAACAACAAAACAGAATGCCATGTCAGAACGAATGCTGGTAGAGCTGTAGGTGGCACATGAGGTGCCTCTTACTTTTACATCTGCTGACTTTTCCAACGTTGCTACAACAAAACACACCAAGATCTATGTAGCCTCAAGTTCCTGACCTGAAGGTTTTCCAGTCTATAAGCTGCAAAATTAGAATCCCACTGTAGGAATAACCAGTTAAAGTGTAGTCTCAGAATATTTGGTCCATGTGGAAGGACATGGCAGACAAAATTGTTCAAATGTGTGATGGAAACTCAAAACTGTTCTTATTCTCTTTCTATTGCTTGCCAGAGACCTCAGAGACCTGTAACAGGTTTACTGGAAACTGTCCCTTGTTAAAAAAGCCCATCAGGAGTCAATTTAGCCAATAGCATCTGCACAGAGAGGACCAGGGTACCATACAAAGAAGGAAAGGGCCAGAGGCCAGGGACAACAACTGGGAAACAGGAGTTGAGGTTAGTCTCTGTCCTCCGGTTGCTTGGCAGGGCCTGGCTTTCTAAGGCCTTGGCCAGGGCAACCCAGTTTATTTTCAGTTAATCTGGGTATGCCCTAATTTATTACGGGAGCCTCAAATTTGCATGTCTGCTTTAAGAGACCCTAACAAGTACACATAATAAAATGTTAATTTATGCCTTCTGTGAGGATTGGAATCGAGTGGGGCTTTGACGCAACTGCAAAGCAGAACAAATCTGGAAACTCTGGCAGGCAGGGAGGAGGGTGGGGGGAAGGACCGCATGCTTCTCCGGGTTTTATAAGGGTGGCTGAGAAGAGGCTGGGAAAGTGTCCTGGTGTTCGCCTCCACTTACAATCCTGAAGGGACTTTCTACAAATAGTCCAGGGTGGCCCTTTTGTCTCAGATCCCTGACTAACCACAATATCGAATAGCACCAAGCATAAAGCAGGCTGGTTGGTAAATACTTGGTGAATTGATTCATAATACTGGGAATTATTTGAGCACAGACATTTCCTTCCATGGTTCTGGAACTATCAGGTCTTGCTTAGCTGCTCCAAAGTTCCACACCCAGCTTCTCTCTAAAGGAAGCAGCCTACACTTGCACACGTGTGGCATTTATGGAGGCTCCAAACAGCCACTCCCGGAAAGGATCTCTGGATTCTTCAGACTTTACCCAGTGCACACTGTCCTGGGAGATCTGTCACATCAGTTGTGGTCAGTCCCTCCTCCTCAGGTGCCATTTCCATAGCTGACACTCCAGAGCACTGGTTCTCAACCTTACTAATGCTGTGCCCCTTTAATACAGTTCCTCATGGTGTAGTCCCCTAACCATAAAATTATTTTCATTGCTACTTAATAAATGCAATTTTCTACAGTTATTAATGGTAAGATAAATATGTTTTCTGATGGTCCTATGAAACAGCTGTTTGATCCTCAAAGAGATCATGACCCACAGGTGGAGAACTGCTGCTCTAGCATCTCTTAAACTGGTTCTATTATTTAGAACCATGCTGTTTATTTACATCTCTTCATTCATACTGACCTTGGGATGATTTCAAGATTAAAATACACCAGTAGACTTGTGGTAGATTTACGTAACCAACTTCTGGATCTCCTGCCAAGCCTATGATACCACAGTCATTCAAGAACCATTTTTTTTCTCCACAAAGGGAATTCCAAGCAACCAGGCATGCCATAACCCAACCACAGGAGTCATGGATTGTGTCAGGGACCCCCTTGGCCCTCATTGGGTAAGCACTATCTTCTTAGGAATTTATAACTGGACTTAAGAAAGTTGAATAGAGGTTAGTATCTGTCAGGCATGGAGTTTGGAGGTATAGAGGCCATCACCTAAGAGAACCAAGAAAAGTCAGGCTATGGAGTCAAAAAGGAAAAATAAAATAAGAATGAAATCAAATAGAATCTGCATAGATTTGGGTATCCTTTATGCTGCTAGGTTCTGAAGGTGACTCAATATTCTTTCTAAAAATTTCCTATTCATCGATTGGGCTTATTTGGCTAGATTTCTGATACTTGAAAAAGGACTTTCAAAAGACATTACATCTTACCATAGAGTTCTGTCGCTGTAATCAGGACTGCATCCCTCATTGAATTGTCGCCCTCTATAGGATTGACTGCCCAGCTTCCAGTGGTTTATTACACCATTATTACAACCCATGTGTGTGTGTCTATGTTTGTGGTGTCCAGAAGTCATTCTCTAGTGTTATTTCTGGGAAGCTCATTGTTTTTGTGATAGGCCAACACTGGTCTGAAACTCACAGAATAGTTGAAGCTGGTTGGCTATTGAGCCTCAGACAGCTTCCGCAGCCCTGTCCCCAACTGTGACTGCAAGTATACATCATGCCGTTCTTTTCACATTGGTCTGGGGACAGAAGTCATGTTTTTGTGTTTGAGAGGCAAATACTTTCCCTACTGAGCTATCTCCCTTGCTCCAGTCCTTTTCTTTATACCTCTCTAAACCTTGTTTCTCTGGGACGCTGACTGGGTTGAAATGGTCTTTCCTTTCTTGGCCACACATGAGATCTAGATTAGACACTGGAAGCTTTTCGTTTTCATCTGAAGCAATAGAAATGACCACATTGGAGAAAGTGGATTCCTAGTGGGCACAGTGCTTAGTAATAGCAGTGAAAATTTTATTCAATGAAAAATGGGTTTAAACTACTGAAGAAGTGAGTGAGTCGAACTGTGTTCTTGCCTCATCGGGAAGGAGTGTCTTCCCTTCATGAAAACCTGAACGTGTCTCGGGGAAGGAGTCAAATAGCATCAATGTTCTCCCAGTTGTAAAGGGCATGGTGGGATTTGTATACATAGAAAGTATACAGTAATTTATCAGACCCTTCTTTGAGTACTGTGTGCTCAGTGTCAATGAACTACATCATGAACTGAAGCAGGATTGGCAGAGGAGAAGTCCATTGGATGAGTTGTTTTGATACTGTCTGATGAAAATAAAGCCAGAGACGCTGGGCTGGAGAGATGGAGCAACAATGGTCAGTATTGACTGCTTTCCCACAGGACCTGGGTTCAGTTCCCAGCATCTACTTGGTGGGTCACAACCATCTGTAACTCCAGTTCCAGGGAATCTAAAGGCCTCTTCTGACTTCTCTGTGTACCAGATACGTATGGAGTACACAGACATACATGCAGGAAGAACACTCCTCCCACAATAATTAGTACTACTACTAATAACAATAACAATAACAATAATAATACTAATGTCATAGATGTTGAATATATCATTGGTGGGAGGCCAGTGGAAATGGGAAATATTGCTGGTGTGCATGACAAGCACCCTCATTTAGGTCCATGGAACCATGCCATAAAATAGTTCACACAACATTTGTTACAAAAAGAAGCCCAAAGAAGTTATTTCTTTCCAATTTCAGGCAAAAGAAACCTAATCTATATTTTGTGCCAATCACTGTCATGGTGACCAATCTTCCTTTGAGACTGGCAGGACATGCTACCTTCCCCTGGGTCTTCTCACCGTTCATCTTGTACAATGGCTTCCTTGCATTTTCCCCCTTATAAGAAGCAGTTTTCAATATCACAGGAGTGGAAAGGGATGCAGCGAGGACAGGAAGAAGGGGACTGAGTTAGAAGGAAACAGCAAAAAGCAAAACAGAGACAGACTTGTGTCCTGCAAACACGACATACGGGATTATAAGACTTTTTTTTTGATGGTCGCGCATATGGAGAAGGTCTCTCGCTGCTTACACTCTCCACTGGATTTCTCCTCTATTCCTTCTGGCTTCCTGTCATCCCTTGCCAAAAGAAATGTTTTTCTGTCATTCTTTGAAATCATTTTAATTTTGTTTTGGAGTGGGCTCCAATTTGTTTTTAAGTGCGGGACTTCACACTGATGTGGGAATCAAAACTTTAAAAATTGGAAGTAGACCCTGAAGAGAAATAAATTCACTTACTATAATTTTTTTAAAGGCCCTCATTGAGATCAAAATTTCTGGATGTCAGAAGCCTGTTGCAATACTGAAGATCTTACAGTAACTTTGAAAACTAATTTGTAAGTCCTTATCCAGATTTGGCAGTGGTGTGCGTACGTGCGTGCGTGTGTGCGTGTGTGCATGCGTGTTCGTGTATGGAGGGGATTTTTTTGCATGTGATAAACATTTGGGATTTGGTGAGTTAGCTATACCAGCCACCTAATAAGATGCAAGCACACAGGAAGATTGGGTTTCACAGGAAAGAGTGAGAGGAGTCTTACAGGAAGGAAACGAGAATCTGTTTAGTTAACTTCATGGTAACCGTCAGTGTTGTCTCTGGAGTCTATACCCTCATACCACACAGCTAGAAAACAGTGGAGCAGGAGGGTTTTTGTTGTTTTGTTTTTTTTGTTATTGTTGTTTGTTTTTGTTAATTTTGTTTTTAATAGATTTTTTTTTTAAAGGAAGAAGCCATCTGAAATGCTGGAAATTCAGAAACCTAAAGAAAGAAAGTTGTGTGTCAAAGGTTCTAAGCTGTTATAACCTGACTCAATATGAAACACATCTGAAGAGGGTAGGACTTTGGACAAAGGCCATGATTCTTTCTTCCCTGAGACCTGTGGGTCACTTGAACGCCTGTTGCAAGCAATGGCTTGGGGTGGAGCGTGAAAGGAGAAGCAAATTCCCGAAGCCATCTGGTTCGTAAGGATAAAGGTAATGTCTAATAACTCTCAATTCGTCCAAGCAATGCCATTGGAAATCTCTTCTGGAGATGACCTAGCCTAGATGATACCAAATTTTTGTCCTTCTGCGCCCCCTAGTGTAGGACGCTTAGTAGTTCCTGGGTCACAGGGTTAATACTGAAAATCTGTCCCTTCTTAATTATCCTCTTTGATGAATGAGAGACTTGAAGGAAAGATGAATTAGAAACAGATTAAAGTTGAGTAGTAGATTAAATTAGCAACCATGAAAGTTTCAGGCTACACTTGTTTAAGAAAGGAGCTGCCTTGATATGCTCAGGTTCAAGCTGCAAAGAGACTAGGCAGAGCTGTCGTTGAGTAAATCAGAGCATCTCCGACTTAAAAAGCATGCCTGCCATCATCAGGGGACCTGGTGGACGTATAGATTTTTAATTGTTTCTGTGTATATCCTCCGCCTCTGTTTCTTTATGCTATCAAGAGGGATAGAGGACGCTGGTCCATGGATGACTCTTTCCTCTATCATGCAGGGTGATGGCTCCCCTCATGCAGGGCCTCTATGGTTCCCACAACCCTTCCAGGTGTCCCCAGCCACTGTTCAGTGGTTCCCCGAATTCATTTCAAGAACTTTCAGTTCACTAGCTAAGTTTTCAGAACCCCAAAACGGATTTACTAACAGAGTTTACTGCTTGTATCAATGGATGGTTCATCACCACCTAGTACCCTGTGATTGATTGGGTCGTTTTTTTGTTTTTTTGTTTTTCTTTCATCTAATATTTGCAGGCAAATGGGCTTTTGTACCATTTTGTTTCTTCTCTGAGTCCTTCACAGTTCAGGCCATACGGGAGATCACTGTAAAATGAGCATGTGGATTTCTGTCTCAGGCATTGCCTCAGAAGTATGTATGATCTCCTTGCAAAGAGTGAACTTTGGATTTGAAGAGGCAGAGGACAAAGGGTTGGAATGGTCTTGGGTGT
>NW_021604767.1:1814747-1830017 GCF_004785775.1 Grammomys surdaster
AGACAAAGAAACACTTTTTTTTTTAGTCCTAAAACTAATTGCTCGCCTCCAGTTTTTGCTTCATTGTATCATATATATGCGGCTTCTGGGACAGATTGCAAGCTCCCAGAAGGAGGGGGAGTTTGTTATGAAACAGGAAGTGAGAGTCAGAGTAGCATGTGTCAAGCAGGGCCTGTGGTTTCTATTTAAGTGATAGAATCAGCTCTGGAGATGAGCTAGAGAGAGAAGACAGTCTTTCCTAAGTGCAAAGTCACCGTTTTTCTGAATTATAAGGGTGATGCATTTTTGTGGAACAATAATTTTTTTTTTTTTGGAAAATTACTTCCAAACTTCATTTGAAGCTCACATTGCCAAGAAAGCCAGACTGCTCTTCCTCTCCTAACTCCATGACATCACCCAGTTAAACCATGACATCACCCAGTTAAATCAGGTTTCAGGGAACATCTCTGTTTTGTTCGTGCTATTTAGTATTATCCAATGTTCTTCCCCGAATCCACTGGAAAATTAGACTCTTTTTTTTTTTTTTTGTTCAGGTTTAATTTGTAATGTTATCACTTCTGTACATCCATGGCTGGCCTGTTTTAAGACAATTTTTAATTTTAATTTTAGCAATAGCATGTGTGTGTGTGTGTGTGTGTGTGTGTGTGTGTAAAGAATACTTTTTTTTTCTGTCTGGCAGTGAGTCACAGTTTTAATACTTTGAAAGGCTTGCCACAGGCTTTTTTCTCACGTGTTAGCATCGCTTTGAAATAACAGTGGGCCGAACCAGCTGATGCAAGTTTGAAGTGAAGTTAACTCCTCAGCAGTGAACACTGGGAGAAGACACAGGTAAAGCATTTGGTTAGAGGTCTCGGACAAGGTGAGAGTCTGCGGCAGCCTCCCTGCCAACCTGGATAACACAAAGACAGTGTTTGTCCCTGATCCCAGTCAGAAGACAGACCCTCAGCAGGGGCCATAGCAGACTGCCAACTTTTTCTATGTAACAGTGTTAAAAATATACTTTGATGTCATTCTTAGACCTTTCAACCACGGAGGAATCGCTGAACATTTATGCACTTCTCAAAGCACATTATGGATAAATTAATAATAATTTTCAGGTTACAGTTTTAGGATAGAGTGCTACATTTTATTTTCATCTAAACAGTGACTGAGTTCTTGCCTGTTACTGAATACTTTACCCAGAGGCAGGGAAATTACTTTGGTCCATCAAAAATACATGACTCATTGAATTATCGAAATGCAGTATTTATTGAGGCTCTACTATTTAATAAGTACACTCTTAAAATGATATATTAAAACACTATTTAAAATTCTCTACATTCACTTACTCATATGCTTGTCCCTTCATTGTGGAATAAACGTATTACTTCATGGACCTAGGAGATACAAAAGCCCACAAACATAGGCTCCTTCTCTATCTCTCTACGATCCAGTAGGGTGCTCAGGAAAAGCATGAGGAAAATTGGGCTCACTGTAAATACTATTATACTGCATGGAAACAGAAGGGGTGGGTGGTCTCACAAGAGGGCCCCTTTCGTTTTTTCAGGCAGAGGAAGTAGAAAACAGGAAATATTCTAAGAATTAAGAAATATTAAAGCAAGAACAGCCCACAGATCATAGCACATAGCTCTGATTGTCGGCTGTCCCACAGAACACTGATGCTGTCCTACAGTGTCCCACAGAGCGCTGTAGAGGGAAGGCAGCCCTAGAAGGCAGAAATAATCCAGGGAGCCTTCATGGAGGGGCCTCTTCTGAGTGTGCCTGCTGTTCCTGTTTTGATAGGATTCCCTTTGTGCATCTCAACAAGAATGTCATTAAGCAGAGGGGATAGAGATCTATGTTTCTACATAACACATGATAAAAAGACAATTTCCTTTTCAGTGATTAAAAAGAGAACCCTTTGGGTTAAATTATGTTTATTTATGTAGAGTTACATGTACCATAGACAGATGACTCCTACTGTCTACACTACACTCACATTATAATAAAAGTAATGGAGATGGTAAGAATAATGAATGACATCACACATTTTAAAGGAAAGGGCATGTAGACCAATTGAAGAAAATTACAGAATGCCTTTCTATGTTTTAAAAAGAAACACCCAGTAGCTTCTACCGTTTCACAGAAATGGGTGTATTTTGCTTGATCATATGCAATAAGGCATCGCAGAGGGAATATATAAATGTATACATATGTTTCAGAAAGGCAATTTAAAGATGGCTAATGCATCGAAGGAGTCTAGGGATGTGGTAACAGTACAACAGAACAGATGCTGCAATGCTCACAAGTAACGCATCTGCGCTGCAGGTACTGAGCAGATGAGGTGAATTAAAGTCATCTGTTTCTACTATTCCTCTCAACCCACTTACATAATTCTGGGCCAACTTTTAAAAGGGAGGGTTTGCCGAACTTCCTCTTCCTTAGTTCTTGGTAAACAGTGAATCATGGAATGCTTACTGCTAACGAAGACAAATCTCTCCACAACCCAGAGAGTACGATGTGATGTACATACAGCAAGGGTGAGTGACAGTCCACCAAGAAATCCCTGTGAACAGCAAGTTCATGGTTTGCTCCCAGCTGCTGTCTTTCTGGGACCATTGGCTGCTGAGGCTCAGGATGTACCCTGGGGTAACGGTTTCCACGAAGTGGGAATAGTTCTCGAGACAGTACTCAGTTCAGATGTCCAACTGTCAGGGTGGTCTCTGAGAGCTTTTCCATGGCTGTGTGGAGAGGGAAAGAAGGTATTTTGTAACAGGCAAGTGGCAGCAATTCCACATTGGAGAGTGGGCCCTGGAGACAAGCCAGGCTCTCCACAATCTTGCATTTGCCTGAGTCTGTGCATTCGCAAGTAGAACTGGAAATAGCACGAGTTATATAAAGCCGGCTGATGAAGACACTGAACTTTAATGTGTGATGCTGTGAAATCATAGATGACACTAGCAAATTCTCCAAATCAGTCTTTAAAGAACGTCACTTGTACATTGGTCCAGAGCACGGGAAAGAGCCTGTTCTGATCTGGGAAGATAAGGAGCAGGATCATGAGAGAAATATCTGCCCAGCTAAGACTGACCATGTGTTTCCTCGGTTCCTTGGTGAGGAAAGATATGAAGTCATACAGCAGCCTATCCTCTAGTTTCACCTTCAGCCTAATTGCCATTAGTTAGTGTGAGTCTGGACTGTTTCAGGTAAGCAAGATGTTAACCGTCCCATGTTCTACCAAATCAGTCTATCCGTACACAAGGGTTGGTTGTGTATGCCTATGTGTTTGCGTAGATATATGCACACATAATTTCCTTTAACAATATGATAAAAGAAATCCCATCTGGGTCTGCCACAGTAAGATATGTGCTACTGATGTGGCAACACCAAACAGCACTCCCCAAACACAACCCCAACAGGGAAAATTCCTCTCTGGGTGTGCCAGAAGAGCACCCACAAGTCTGTGCTTGCTAAAGAGATTCATGGAATGTTTGAGAGCTGAACACCAGGCCTAAGGAGTTTTTATAAATTGGCAAGGATACTGAGGCCAGGAGGACTTCCCAAGGCACAAAAGGTTACCCTTGGGACTAGAACCCCTGATCTCAAGAACATCCTCTGTGTTCTGGAAGAGAACACAGGGAACTGATGCTGTTTTTCAGTAGAAGATACTGTGCAATATAAACATGTTATATGACCCACAAAGAATTGTATTTCCCAACCTGATGAATGTACCCTGGATATCAAGCATGCGTGAGAAAGAAGCCAGAGCTCTTACGTAGAACCTCTCTTGTTCCTTTATTTCTCACTGATTATGGGAGAATGGTAGAGCCGTCACTCACTATTTTCCTCAGCATGGCTAGGAAACCACAAATCTGGAAAGACAGATGGTGAGAGGGGACAGTTTTGGAAATAGCATCATGGAGGCTGAAGTGTCTCACTCTTTAGTTGGGCACATCTGTGGCCTCACCACTTAATTAGCTCTCGGAAGAGTACAAAGTCTGTGCTCCTTCCTGTTTCTCTAGTCACAGGTAAATGCTTCTACACTCCACATGGTCCCAGATATAAAACAGAGGGAAGTTCACTTTATGTATTACTAGGAGATAAAAACAGATCTCCTTTGAAAACATGTCACCATTTTTAAAGAGTTATGGTCTCAACGGATGGAGACTGGATACAGAAATCTCTCACAAGAAGTGAGTTTTATGATCCAAAAACTCAACCTCTTCTTTTAAACACAAGAACACATGCTGGAAATTTCAAGTTGTCCCCAGGAAGGGACATGAAATCTCGAGGAGTTGAAGCAAGGAGAGATGCGTGGGAACCCTGGAGTGATTACATGGCAGCTTGCCAGGTCCCTTGGCAAATGAGAGTGTTTGAGGAACCACTTCCTGTTCTCCTACATTTCAACACTCCTGCTTAAAAGGAGGTGTTCTGCTGGAGAGATACATCAACTGGGAACAACCAGGCACTGCCTTGTATGGAAATAAATAGAATGGAAAAGACAAGGAAAGGCAGCATGCAGACAATGGTGGCACCGCAGGTTATGTGGGGACAGCAATGGCCACCATACAGCAAACTTCTCTTCACATAGTACATTTGGACTTGTTACTTCTGGGATTCTCCACCTAGCTCCTCAGAAAGATATTGTTCTTATCTATGGCATTCCTGTGTCCTCTCTCTATATGGTATTCCTTTGTTTCCTGTCTGGCATTCTTATGTTCCCTTTATGGCATTCCTATGTGCCTTCTATGATATTCCTGTGTTCCCTCTATGGCATTCCTGTGACTCCTCTCTGGAATTACTGTGTTCCCTCTATGGCATTCCTTTGTTCTCTCTATGGTATTCCTGTGTCTCCTCTATGGAATTTCTGTGTTCTTTCTGTGGTTTTCCCGTGACTCCTCTCTCGAATTCCTGTGTTCCCTCTATGGCATTCCTGTGTTCCCTCTATGGCATTCCTGTGTCCCTCTCTGGCATTTCCTGTGTTCCCTCTTATTTCTTTTCTTTCACAGGATCCTGTTCATTTCCTTTATAATACAAGCCACAGTGTGATTGTTGTTAAGTGATGGTAGTTTCATGAGTATTTGTGAAGAACCTCCTTTATTTCAGGCAGTATACTAAACCCTGGGATGATGGTGATGAACGAGTAGATGAGAGACTCTGGTCCTTTAGGATTCCTGCATCGTGGGAAGTGGAATATGTCACACTCAGGAATACTGACCCAAAGGGAGGTGGTGTGCCTTACTTTGTGTGCAGAGCAATCAAGTTCACTGATGCTACTCAAAGTGCACATAGCAAGTAAGTAATGTAGGATCAGTCAACAGCCCCCTCCAGCAGCTGCATAAAATAGAACTGTGTGAGAAGGTTCGGATTCTTGTCCTGAGTCACACTTCTTCAGAACCCCTTGTTCTTCCTTGGCTGGAGTCTCTTTTTGTAGAATAGATGCTCCATGGTATCAAAGTGCCTTTGCTACTGCTTGCCTGTTGTATCCTTGGCACATGGTACACAGGAAGTGCTTAGAAACGTTTACAGGGCATGGCTAGCATGTGGTTCAGGCATGGAACACTCACCAAGTATACCTCAGACCCTGGATTCTATTTTCAACATAGCAAAAAAAAATATTTAAAAATGATTAAAAACTAAGCATTTATTGAATGAATGTAAGAAAATGGTTCATTTAAAAAAATCCATAAGGGGTTGTCTGGGCTATGCCCATATAAAGGACAGCACACCTAAGAAATTGCTATGTCCACTCATGCTGTGTGGTAGCAGAAGCTTTCCTATTTTTGCTCTTGGTTTTGATCATGTTTCTTTTAACAGAGAAGCATTCTATTGTTCACTGTGTGTGATCCCTGCATCCTCTCTAGTTAATACTTAAAATGAAGCTTGAATTCCTCTCTTATTACTGTCTCCTGTCTACCTGTTTATTGATGTTGCTGTGTTTGGTCTCCAGGAAGCTTACCCTAGTTCCTGAAATGAAAACCACCTCCCCTCAGCTTGGCTTTTAGATGAGTGACTCAAGGGCTGGCTCCTACACCCTGGCATCATAACTCAGAAGCCAGGAGTTTGGAAGAGTCTTTATTTTGGTATCTAAGTGAGAAGAAAATACCTGGTCCATCTCACCAGCACTCAGGAGGAAGCAGAGAGAAATCATAACAATAAAGATAGTATCTGGGGTGAAGGTGATTCTGTTTATAAGCACATATGCTCTGCAAGCTCTGCCTTAAAGCATGGGTCAGCTGCTCAGTCTCAGTTTCATGGAAGCAGTACTATGTTGTCAGCGGACTCTTGTGTCTTGGCACAGCTTTGAAATGGCTTCAAGGCAGGAAGACTCCAAGTCTGTGAAGTAATGAAATTCACACATGTTCCAACAGAATCAGGAAGGGTTGAGAAATTTGCTGGGGAATGAAATGTACTACAATAGGGGAAATTCTCAGGCAGCAGTGTGTCTATTAAAAGCTTTCTTAGCAAGTGGATGGAAGATGTTACTCCTGATGAAAATGACAGAAGTAACATGACTACCATCAGACCCTGGGCTGAAGCTTCTGTTCATCAGCTACCTTGGTTCTCACAGCAATTACTCACAAGGAGGATCCTGAGACACAGCCAGGCGACCACTTCAATGATGTGATTCCAATATAGGTCTGCTGGACTTGGGCTTTGACAATAATCCTGGCTTTAACAGGGTGAACTGTCATTATGGAGTCTCTTCTCCTTTGGTCTGGGATTCACATGAGTTGTTAGCCACTGGAGGAGGGAATCTTTATGGATATTTCCCTTGGATGTTCTATCGTTTTCCCCACCTCTTCTTTTATTGTAGTTAGTCATTTGCATAGGAGAGGGGACCATGTGGGACAGGGAAGTATATTCCTTATGAATATTTTACAGGGATGGCATTTCTATCCTCTTTTACAGAGAACATCAAGAACAGGTTCGGGACTAACCTAGAACACAGCACACAGCTTCTAACTGGTAGAACTCAAGCAGTTGAACATGATTGCTTTGTACCCAAATCTTTGCTCTTTTCAAGACCAAATTAGATGTCTTGCCCATAGAGGGTATCTTCTCCTTCCACATGGTAAACAGGGTCACAGTTCTTCTCTCCATAGAGAACATGGGGGTATGCATGTCCACTTCGTTCCATATGCTCCAACATATTTTCACTGCTTCCTTTACAGCTTCTGGGCAATACCACTTGTTAATTTCTTTCCCATGAAAGAGAAGCAAAATTTGATTCTCTGTGAGACCAAGTGCACAGTCTTTATCCTGGTTTTGCTGGTCTCTTTGAAGAGGCAGAGGGCTAGGGCCATGCCAGGGAATAAGGTCATCAAGACAGCAGGCTTTTCCTGGATGAAGACCTAAACTCAAGAGGAGAGAAGAGAGAGGTGATACAGTTTGCAATTCACCCTAAGGTCTGCACTAACTGAAACAGAAGTCATAATGGTCTCTGTGGTCCTTGCTAGAGGTCTCCACAGAAGGTAAATTATCCTGGAAACAAGGGAAGGGCTGTAGGGGTTTTACTGGGGTCAATTCAGTTAGAGACAAGAACTGCATTCCGCAAGTATTAACAATAACGATGCATTTCAAAATATACATCAAAGGAGGCCTGATGGCCACATGGTAGTTTCCTCAGGAAGGGTTCTTCAATGCCATCTCTTCATTCTTAGGGAATCTGAAGAAAAAAAAAGGAACGATAGCAAGAGCTTTAGTTTTCTCTAAAGGAAAAAGGTTAGGTATGAAGTCACCCTGGGTTTGTAAGTCTTTGATGGGACACTTACCTTTCTGTCCTGCTGAACCCAGATGAAGATATGAATGGAGCCTTCCTATACTGCTGCCTCACCTAGTTCCCGGTCAGACCTTGAGAAAGAGAATCAGAACAGAGAGCGAGAGAGACAGAGATAGCAAGGAGGAGTCAGAATGAGGCTAGCACAGGACATGCATGCCAGGGAGTCCTCTGCCTTCCCTAGCAGGGCTGACCTATCAGCTCTGGCAGCTCCACAGCTAGTGTAAAGCTAGGAGCCAGAAGGGAGACTGCTATATGACTCAGTGTAAGCAAGATAAGAAAAGCAAGTGACAAACCAGGCACAAGGATTGAGAAGCATCAAGACCAGAGAGAGGTTGTATTTTGATGGTTAGGACAAAAACATAGTCTATTAAAAAACAACAAACAAACAAATAAACCAACCTTAGGGCTCTGAAGAAGTAACAATTGTGACATTGACTTAAGATTTCTTAATAGACAGGATAGAATTCCTTCCTCTTCAAGTCCCAAGAGTTTTCAGATTCTCTTGGCATGGAGACCACTATGAAGCAGATTGTGGGCTTCCAAGTAGAATTAAAATAAACGATAGCAGCTCTCTGCTAGAAATTTCAAGAGCTCTTTGCTTAAAAAAAAAAAAACAAGCAGCCAACATGTTATTGAATGCCAAGATTTATCTGGATTACAGTCCCATCATCTTGAAAAGATTCAGGTACGGTGTTGAACTTTGAAGAAATAGTACCCCTATCCTTACCATGTGACTTTGTCCTTTAAGAAAGGCGATATTCACTTGAAGCATGTGATTCTGGGCAGAGCAGGGCTGGGGAGTGTGTGCTGGTTTCCTAGTCATTCTTAAATTAAGGCTCTGCAATCTGTTACATAAATCTCTATTTTCTTATTTTAGGTTCAGCCAGCATTTTGCTAGTGAATAAATCAGACATCCAGATGTCATCTCTCCCTGACTAGATATAAATCACAACCACAAGGCTCATTAGGTTTGCCAAAATTGCTTCACATGTCAACAAAATCTAACGTTACTGCCCAGGATTCATCCCTCCTCACTCCCAGCCCCCAGCTAAGGAAGAGAGAGATCATTCAGAATAGGGCAACTGTGTTGCCCAGGGGAAAGGGTAAGGCCTGCACAAGTTGGTTCAGGGTGTTTTATGTGTGAGGCCTAGGAGGGACCAACATCGATTCTTCCTACAATACATCTCTTCCAGGACTCGGTCTCATGGGTACTTCTCAATTTCAGGCAGATGGACACATGCTTTATTTCTTAGCTCAAGAGACTATGAGGATCTGGCCAGCTCTGCCTTTGCAGGGCAGACTCTTTCTCTTCTTTCCTTCCAGAGGCTACTCATTTCTAGGGGCTTTGACATGACTGTTGTTGTTGTTGTTGTTTTTCTCTGCCCTTAATATATTTCAACCATTGGGATGTCAGGACTTTCTCACTGGGGAATCTAACTCAGTGTTCAGCATTGTACACACAGTATCTTTTATGTATTTAATAATCATTATGAGTTAAAAATTTGGGGAGGCTGGAGAGATAGCTCAGCACATAAGAGCACTTGCTGCTCTTGCAGAGGACTTGGGTTTAGTTTTCAAAACCATGTGACTTAGAAAGCCTTCTAATTCTAGTTCAGGGGATCTGATGCTATAGGCAATTGCATTCATGCAGTGTACATACAGACACGCAGACGCACACAAGTAAGTGGAAATTTGTTAGTAAGTGTAGGAATGGATAAAATATGGCCGGCATATTCATATTATATTCTAAACAAGGGCTGAAAAGTTCCATGTGGGGAATGACATGCTTCCAAGTGGACTTAGCAAAACTACTTCCCAGTCATATACATATGAAAGAAGAACTATCTAACCTATTACTGCTTAGTAAGAGAGACATAAAGTTTGTGATGAATAGTAAATGGCAAAACTTAAGTTCAAATTTCCCACCTTAAAATGAGTTTCCTAATTAGGGAAAGGCACATTCTTATCTTTATCTAATGTCTGTGATGAAATACATGAAACTGTGGCTCAAACAGAGTAAGCTACAAATGTCAGCCTCATCTATCAGGAGTCCTTGTTACAGTTGCTCCTTCATCTGTGCCAGAGGGGAAGCAAGGGAAGCCCATCAGTGCTGCCTTTCCTGTGGGTTAAGCTCCCCTATTGTGGCTTTTATTAGGAATACACAAGTAATTCTTTAAGACTGGACATTTCATCAATGTTTTCCCCCTCACAAGGATTTTAGTAGACAGATTAATGCATTAGTAAAGGATTGTCAAAGGAGACAGAAGAAGCAGAGGGATGATCAGTGCACAAATTAAAAAAAATACTGACTTCAAGCACAGAGGAAGACTGCATGTGAACCTAGTGAGATAATTCTTTCTGAGGGCAGTTTCTTGCTCTTCAGTTACCTTACTATAAAATATTAACAATATAGATTCACGGGTTTGGTAAAAAGAATCCTAATACTTTTCAAGGAGTAAATTTTTTTGGTTTTGTGTGAGATTAAAGCCATTTAATTGTTTATTTCTATAAATATTTATAAATTTCTGAAAATTTTTAATAAATTTTAAACCTAAGATAACAGGGTTGTGATCTTTCTTTCTACAGTGCTTGCTTCCTGCAGTTGGCATAAAGAATTCCATTCACTGATGTTGTCGTCTCACTGTATTGTAGCCTGGAAGGACAGATTGGAGGCTTGTTCACCACAACATTTTCAAATACCTGAAATGGTAACTGAGATGTATTGAATTTCCCCAAATATTCGTTGGACATTTGGATGGATAACTAGATGGATAACTAGAATCAAGGGCTCTTTAGTACCATTTAGACCTAAATGGAAATTATGGCACCATGGTATCCTTGTGTTCTAGTTTGCTCCCTGACAAGTGCAATTTGGGGAGGGACAGGTTTGTTTCAGCCTACATTTTTGGGCCACAACCTATCAGTGAAGGGAGTCAGAGCAGAGACTGAATCAGAAATTGCAGCAAAAACCATGGAGAGATTCTCCTGGCTCTTTAAGCTTTTCTGACACAGCTCAGCATCACCTGCCTCAGGACAGTCTTGCTCAGTCCATCCATCATCAATCACTACAACCGCTCACAGACATGGCCGCAGGCCAATGGGATTTAGACAGGTTTTCAACTGAGGTTCTCTCTTCTGAAGAGACTCTAGGTTGAAACAAGTTGACAATAAAAACTGACCATCTGGGCATGAACCTACAGATTTACTATGTAGTTTTCTAAACTGCATTGATGCTTTTTGAAGACTTACAAATGATTTATTTCATTGAGAACAGCAAGAATTCATAAAACAGAGACTCTGTTGAGAGCTGAATTCACAAATTTTTATAAAGCCTGATAAAATTTAGGCAACTAGAGGGCAAACGGTGGGTTTCAACAGCTAGGGGAGCCTATATGAATTCTTTGACGATACTAACTTAAGAGGCCATAACTTTTGTCCCTGTAGGACACAAAAAGCTAGGAACTCACATAGGTTTGAAAAACTAGACTGGGCACTACTTAAGGATAGAAATGATGCACACACACACACACACACACACACACACACACACTATTGGTTGAGTTATAGTTAGTTGAAAGAGATTTAATGTGGTAACAATCCAGTTAGGCTCCCAAGCACAGTGTAGAAGAAATGACTTGTCTGACGCACACTACTTTGTTGCCCCCCTCAAGGTTTAGGAAGGGGTATATTGCAGAGGTTCCCATAATCTGAAACTGTGGAAGTGTAGATGCTACAGTAGACTTACTTACAAACTAATATTCTTAAACTTGGGCATAAACAAAGCATGTCTAATTTGCTTTGTGAAGTTCTAAAAATGAAATTACAGAGAAAAGTAATGGAGAGCACATTTCAAAATATTTGTTTTATTAGTATATGAAAGTAAGGCTGTCATTAATCTGTAAACATTCATAAGAAATATGACTAAGAGTGTGGTAGCTAAATATTATTAAGCCCTTTCCCCAGTAATAAGATTCTAACTGAGTAGATATTAGATCCAGAATGCACTAAAATATAAGACGGAGTAGCAGAACAGTTAATAACAAAAATAGAAGTGTATTTTAAAACAAGTTTATCATTAAAAAGTGAGGCAAACTTGATTCTGTCAAATCTGGATCTCTTGAGAGATGGATTTTCTTGTGCACATAGCATAGATTATGCCAATGGAAATTCATACAAGAGGGAAGGTTATGGGGGAACAGGAATGAGCTAGTCATATAATCTTTGGGGTCATTGCAAATCTTTACAAAAATAATACAAGTTGATGATTTAGGTAAAGTATTTCCATTGGAAAAAATTGTGCCAATTAGAAATCAGGATATTGGGTAACAGGACCAGAAGGGGAGGCAAAGAAGAGGAAAGAAACTGGAAAGAAATAATCTTGGTCATTTCTTATTTCTGTGAAACTTGGTAAAACCAGCTAGCATTTTTTTTTGAAAATATCTCTAGGACATAAGTTCTTAGGTATATGAAATTGATTCTCCATGATAATTTTGTGTTTGGCATTGATTATAAAATAAAGTGAAAAATTCTAAACAGAAAAAGAAGATTCATAATAATAATAAAATAAAACCACCATAAGCCTATTTCAATGTGGGAAGTCCTGTACTGGGAAATTCCCAGGGACCGAGCCTCATCTGTTCTTCTTGCTCTGTGTTCACCATTTGGCTTCTATCTCATATGCTCATACTCAGTCAGCAGAATAGGCAGTATTATACTTTAAAAAAATTGTGCATGCCAATCTATCTCCCCTCCCTAATTAATACCAAATTATATGGCCACATCTAGTTGCAGGGAGGCAGACAGTTGTAGTCTTTGGGTAGATGTCTGGAGTTCAGTTGAAACTCACAACAAAGCAGCAGAGAGAAGACACCAGCAGCAGACAATAGATTCTGATCCTGAGTAGAGAGTGGAATGTGAACCCTTTTGAAATGATGTGGACTGTGTATAGAGTCAGGGGCATGGAAAACAGTCGTGACAATGGCGTAAACAGTGTAACTGTGGTTTATAAATGTTGATGATGGATAAAGTGTAATATTAGCAGTCACTGAGAGTTTGTACAGTACCCACTACTGCCCTAGGCCATTTGGTAGGCTAGCTCATTTAAAACATAGCACTATGCATCCCTCTCTCAGAGAGTCTCAAAACAAACAAACAAACAAACAAACAAACAACACTCAGCAAAAATCAAGGTTCAAAGCAACTTTAAAAATGCACTCTGAATCATGCACAGAAGACTCTCAATGTTGGCAGACAAATTTAAGATGCAAGGTTATTTAAATATGGGTCCAGCCTTGAATCTTATGAGGGTGTAACTGAAGTGCCTCTGCACTCCGAGTATGCTGCATAGTCTCAGAAGGTAGGCTTTATAATTCTGTGGCATAGCACTAAGTAACTTGACCTTCCAATAAGATGCATTTGAAAGTTGGTCTCCTCTGTTCATCATGACATTTCGGTCCTAATATTCCTGTAATCTTTTCTGGTCCCTTACATTCCTAAACAGCATCTGGACTGTGTGGCGGGTTTTGTAGTTCCAGTAAAGAATCCTCTATTCCCAAAGAGAGAACAAACTCTAAATAGTGCTCTTCCATTGGAAATATTGCCTCTTGTAGGAAGTTCCTGTTCCACCTGGCCTCCTTTCAATCATGATATGTTCCAGAAAAGTCCAAGTGTCTATGTATGTTTCTGCAAGGGGTGTTAATCAGCAGTAGCAAAACTATCCACATATACCACCAGCCGTTTAATTCAACACATTGATTATATCTGGCCAGGTCTAGAATTGTGAATGAAATCTAATCTATGATAATATAAATCTAATTTTTATTTACAGTTGTATACAACTTACACAATATATGTAGAGGACCATAATAGAAACAACAGTAAAGGGACATTAGCTTTAGAGCTTAAAGAGGTGACAGGTTATGGTATTGCGACTATTGACAAAACAGATAAATCATTTCAATATAACAGTTCCTGGGAGGAATGTACATAAATGGAGTCTCACTGCTTTGCACTGGAAGTGAGGGAGGAAAAGCACCTACATCAGGGCAGGAGCATTTGGTGCATCCTATGGAGATCAGGAGAGAGAAGTACCTCCGGAGATCTTTGGGTTTCCCACATGTGTAGTGAAGATCTTCAGTGACTAACTCAAGGATATTAATTTCAAATGTGATCTTATAGAGTTAATTTTTAGTAATACTGATAAAACTGGCTATAAAATAACTGTACATTCTAACTCTCAAACCAGGAGTCACTCTGCTTTATTGACATTTGACAAAAATAGATGAATTAAAAAGAACATTTCTGAGGGAGGAAGGACATGAGCAAATGTGTGGGTAGAGAAAGGTGAGAGACACCGGGCACAGCTTGAACACATGGGGGACATTAGAAAGAAGCTTCCTGAGATGAGTTAATAGCTGTGAATTGGCCCATCTAGAAACCAGGTTCTCTAGATCACTGAAGACTAATTAGACTCAGGGTTCAGACTCAGGGTTCATAGAGCAGACATTATAACAAGAATCTCATGAAACAGGAACTGTTTACTTCAGGCTGTCCCCAACTCTCTGCTGTGTGTCAGGCAGCAAAAATTATACAATTTAAATGAGTCCTCTGCACTCAGACTCTGACTGGAGCAGGTAAAAGTGGTGATTTTAGAGACTATAAAAATGTCTGGAGTGAGTTCTTCTCTTTTTCCCCATTCATTAATTATTTATTCACTTTATATTCCCATTACTGTCCTCCCTCCATGTCCAGAGTCCTCCTCACACAGTCCTTCTGTTCATTCCTCCTTTCCTTTTCCTCAGATATGGTGGAGGCCCCTCCCCTAGGATTCTCACACCCTGGCACATCAAGTATTTGTAGGTCTAGGCTGATCCTCTCCTACTGAAGCCAGACAAGGAAGCACAGTTAGGGGCATGGATTCTACAGGCAGGTAACACTTTAGGGCCAGACCAACTCCAGTTGTTCAGGGTCATGTAATTTGTTAGTGGATGAGAAACATTGAGATTCTAAAGCTCAGAAATGAGTGGTTGTTCCCTATCCACATCTTCAATGTGTTTAATGCCATTAAATGTTATTGTGGTTAATCTTTGTCATCCTGACTGACATCCAGAATTAGCTGGGTGATAAACTTCTGTACATGTCTGTGAGGGTATTTCTAGAGTAGTTTGAATGTGAAGGGAAGAACTTGATAGATTTGGGAACCATCATCCCAAGAGCTATAGTCACAGACATTAAAGAGTAATGAGGGGAGGATGCTAACTGGGCACCAGCATAGATTTCCTTCAATGTGAACACAGTGTGGCCAGCCTCCCCAAGATTCTGCTTCCACTAAAGCCAGTCCTTTTGCTATGCTTTCCCTACCACAATGGACTTAGTCCTTAAACTATGAGTCAAAATAGCTCTTATATCCTTAACCCTTAAGTTGTTTCTCCTCGCCCCTCCTCCTCCTCCTCCTCCTCCTCCTCCTCCTCCTCCTCTTCCTCCCCCACTCCTCCTCCTCCTCCTCCTCC
>NW_021604767.1:1830117-1922665 GCF_004785775.1 Grammomys surdaster
TGCAGTCATGAGGATCAGAGTTCAAATCTCAGCACCCACATCCTCCCAATGAACAGAGCATCCTCCCAATGTCTATAAAGTCTGTTCTGAGATGATGTAGACAAGAGGATTGTTGGGGCTTCCTGCCTTCCAACTGAGTTGACAAAACTCCAGTCTCAGGTTCAGAGATGAGACCCTGCCTCAAAGAACTGAATGAAGAGTCAGAGAAGTCATCTGATGCCCTCTTCTAGTCTCTATACATGCATGTGTGTGTGCACATCCTCCCTAACGTACAAATACACCAAACAAATTTTTAAAAAAGTACTTACAAAACTCACAAACATGGAGAACAAGCAAGAACCAGGAAAAAACTTGTGAAAAAACTTGTAACTAAGTTTCATGAGATGACAGATTAATTTTTTAGAAGAAAATACCAGACTTATCTTCAGAAGTCATGTTAGCAGTTTGGAAGAATTTATTTCAAGCCTGCTGACATGAGGGTATTTCTTTAGGAAAAAAATACATCATAACAACTCCAATGGCAACAACCAATGTGTGCCTCATTTCTGGGTTTTAATGCAGATCTGATTGCGGCAATGTGCATTGTCCATGTTTCTAAAATTGGTCAGCCTAACAAACTGAAGTAATTGCAATCAGATGTAGCATAGGAGAAGGTCGGCAAGTTATCTGGTAGGAAAGAAAATTTGTGTGGGCTTTTAAAAGGCAACCCTGCTATGCTGGAGTATCCCTTTTCCCCACCCTACCTCCTCACCCCCTTTCTTCCTGCCCCTTTGTCTTCCTCTACAAAAACTTCATTATTTGAATTCAAGTCATAAAACAGTCCACTAAGCTCCTGAACACTAATGTAACAATGAGGCTGCAACTCTCCAGGAATGAAGACATGGCAGGAAACATAAGCTGACGTAGGAGTAGGAAGTAACAGAGCAAGTCAGAGTTTCCAAGGAGATCTTTGAAGCTCTAGAAAATACTCAAAGTCTCTCCAGTCATGTGGTTGTGAACAAAATGGAAACTTCCACAAAACCTTTCTAGCATCCTTCAGCATGCTGGGTTATCACTCCCTAGACACCTTTCCCTGGGACTTTTCATTTACCAGATAAATCACATGAACATGATCAGATTGAATGGGATGAGTGTTGAATGGTTCCTTTGCAAGTCAGCATTTAATAAAATAGAAATCATATAAAACTCCCTTTTGCACTTGAAGAGGCATGGTCCAAAGAGAGTGAATGTGTTATCAATGAAAATGGTAAGTGTTTGTGAGGAGGTGACAGAGAATTTACAAGGTATCCTGATTGAAATTCTGGTCCTGATGTCTACAGACTTCAAGAAGAACATGAATTGCTTAAAAACACCTAAGTAATTTTTTTCTAGTAGTGATATCGTATCCTGTGTTCATCCATCTCTCTCTTTGTGTGTGTGTGTGTGTGTGTGTGTGTGTGTGTGTGTTCTCCCTAACCCCAGTCTTTTCCACTGAGTCCAGACAACACAGCCCAGTTAGGAGAACATGATCCACAGCCATCCAACAGATTTAGGGACAGCTCCTGCACCACTTGTTGGGGGGCCTGCATGAAAACTGAGCTGCACATCTGCTACATATGTGTGTGGGGCTTAGGTCCAGCCCATGGTCTCTCTTTGGTTGGTGGTTCCGTCTTTTGGAGCCCCCAAGTGTCCAGGTTAGTTAACTCTGTTGGTATTCCTGTAGAGTCCTTGTCCTCTTAGGGCTCCTCAGTTCTTCCCCCAACTCTTCCATAAGACTCCCCAAGTTCTATCTCATGTTTGGCTATGGGTCTCTGCATTTCTTTCCATGTATTTTATTAGTTTTGTGGTAACTGGGTTAGACTTTATAAATGGTTTGGCACACTTCAGAGCTATGGGGATTCTTTGGAACAATGTAAGGAATGTGAAAGGGTTGACATGGGAGGAAACATCAGAGAGTCCTGTCTCCACAGGAGACCCAGCAAGAAAGATTCATATATGTTTTACTTCATTAAGCTTCCAGTGAATGATGCTTTTGAACAAATCGTCCTTTAATAAATCTGAAAAATAGAAATAAAATTTGAGAACTTCAGAGGTATAATACATTGTAGTATGGTATATACCAGTTCCAGATGTATTTCCTGTAATATATGGGTAGATACTGGATATATTATTTACTTTTGTATCTCTATTAAACTCCCATTGTTAGTTTGAATATTTTTTAGTGGATCATTCACAATTTTTTATTGTGATGGTAAGTATGTTATCTATGAATCTTTCTTTCATTTGCATGCTTTATCTTACCTCCCTGCATGCTTTATTTTCTTGCCTTATTGCATTGTTTAGAATTTCTATTACAGAGTTGAAGGGAGGTGGTAAGAGCATACATCCTTGACTAGGCTGTCTTTTCTTTAGGGGAATGTTCTTAATTTTTTCATGATGTTAGCATTATTCCTACTAAGTGTCTTTATTAGGTTGAGGAAGCTAATTTTATAACCTAGAATTTAAAGAAAATAATGAATGAGTGTTCAATTTGCCTTTCTTTATGTCTGTATATAAGGGCATATGTTTTTATTCTATAGTTTATTAATGTGATAAAATACAAGGACTGTTTTTTTCTGATGTTAAGCTATATCATTGAAATAAATAGCATTTCCTTTCACCATGGTAACGTTCTTATGAATTGCTTGTCCCAACTTTTTAAAAATTTAAGGATGCTTATTTTCATATTCATGAAGGATTTTGACTTGTAACTCTCTGCTTGGTACCCTGTTTCAATTTATGATTGGTTTTGCTTTTGATTAAGATTGGTCTCATAAAATGATCTAGAATTTATGTCCTTTTTGGCATTTAACATGTTTTTGTGCATAATTGATATTATTCTTTCACTAAAAGTTAAGAAGAACTTCCTAAGAGATAAAGTCTTTGCAGAAAAGTGTCTTTGTTGCTTCCTAGGAATTTTACCAAGGAATTAAATTATTTCCAGGAAATAATATGGGGTTAAGACAGAATTCATCTCCTGTGTTCCTTTCTCTCAGGGATTATATATTATCCTTGCTTTTATCCCATGTCTGAAAAAATTCTTAGTTCCATAGATTGTGTCCAGTGTCCCATTGTTCAAGGTGAGACAGTGAATCCTGTCTCTATCCCTCCACCATTATGAGAAGAGAAAGAATTTGGTTTTGGTATGTTCATGTTTTAAAGTGTTGTGTTCAAACAAGACTAGTATTCCACTTTAAAAAACCTGGTTGTTGTAGTGCATACTGGTAGGATTTGCTGAAAGAGGCTGAGACAGGACCACAAGGAGGAAAGAAGATGAAGAGAGGAGAAAACAGCATGAGGTACCATAAGGTAGGTAAATCATGAAAACAAATCCATGAGGGCTGGCCAAATGGAGTAAGAGTGGCCCAGGAGGGACATGAAAAATTTTATATCAGAATTGTTCATAGGGAAGTAGACAAAATATCTTAGAGGGTAAATATCTGCATAGCACTAGTACTTTCAAGGCTTATTATAAATATAAATGTTGTATGTCTTTTGTCTGGGAACTAAATGATTCACGGTGAAGTAAAAACCCCCAATTAATATTGAATATTTACAGTATCTACCAGTGATTGATTAATTTTTAGAATATTCAGTCTGTTTTAAGCAAAACTAAAATAGGTATTCTGCACTCATGTGTAAGTTTTACATTTAAAAACTGGATTTTATAATATTGGCAATGTTATTATGTGTGTTCATAATGACTTTGTAATGTCCTTGTCTTTTCAAATATGTAACAAAAGTTTCTCAGTTATAAATTCTTGTGGTTTCTTCTAATTCTTTATTTAAAGTTTATTTTAAAACACTTCAGTTACTGTCATTTTAATTAAATTGTAGCTAAACTGGGTCAGTATTAAGCCCATCATTCATTATTCTTACCCATCAGTGTTCTGATCCAAATCAAATGGCCCTTTCTTTCTTAATGTCACATTTACTTTTCATAAAATTAAGTAAAATATTTCACAATATTTTTTACTCTTAAAATTACTTTTGAGACGTGTCCAGATAGACACTAAAAAGTATAATGAGTTTGTCTTTAAATTTATAAAGAATTATAATAATTAGTGTTTTTATTGTATTCTGATATTATTAATCAGTTCAACATTATATACATTTCACTGGAAAAATAAGTGGCTGAGCTTTCCATTGTTCATGGAAAAAGTTATGAATATTCATGTTTTATTTTAAATGTTAAATTTATTTATTTAAATATTTGTAGGCAGGGTGGGAGTATTATGCCAATGCTTAAGAGCAAATGTGTTTACTTGCCAAGCCACCTTGCTGGTTCATAAATATGGTTTATATGTTGTACATATTAATAGGATGGGTTAGAGGTCTTAAAAGTTTGTCAGGCTATGATACATTTTTGCTTTTAATAATAATCCAGTGATCAATAACCCAGAAACAATAATCCAGTGGAGTTAACAGAGTTACACATTTTATTTACTTCAGTGGAAATTTTTATTGCTTTTCCATGACAATGGTACTGACTACTTGATGACTTAATATCTATTCAGTCTTAATTAATGTCGGCAAGTTGCTTTGACTTTCCTCTCACACTCAAGCAAGAGCATCAATTTGGTTGTCACTGAACAGTCGATTGAGCACTTCCTATTAAAGCCAAAACAAGATATACTTAATGTTAGGAATTGTATAACCACTCCCACCCCCGATTCACGGCTTGAAGTCCTAACCTCAGCAGAATATGTTTGGAAATAGGGTCTTTAAGGAGATGTGGTAAAAGAAAGGCTGTTATTGTGAGCTCTGAGGTAGCATGACTGTTGTCCTTACAGAAAGGTAGTAGGCCGCAGGCACTGAAGAGAGATAGCACAGACACAGAGAGGACAATCTCAGAAGACACTTAATTACTTAACTCTTTGATTTTGAACTTTCTGCCTTGAGGAATGTCAGGAAATAAATTTCTATTGTTTAAACCATCAATCTGTGGGGCTTTACCAAAGCAAGTCCAATAAACTGTTGCACCTAACTATGGTTTTTTTCAATGTGGACTACTTTGGAACTGACACAAAGGCCAGATAACTCCCATGAAGCATTTCCACAAGATCTTGTCAATCCTGTATGAGTTCATTTTATGAAAGCAGCTGCTCACAGAAGACCTAGCAGGAAAGCCTTTGCTAACTTGGGTTGAAATGAAGGGAAATTAATTTTGCTTTCTTGCTTTGAAATATTGATATTGTTTTAATGTATCATATTTGCTGGGGGCCATCCCTGGCTGTTCTTCTTTCTTGGTGGTTTCTCTTGAGGCAGTGGAGGGAGAAGTGTGTTGTTGGGGGTAAGACTTGGTTTTATGAGATATTTAGGATTACTGTTTACTAAAAAAAAATGTTTACCTATCTTAAGTTTAAGTTGCTTTGCTGCTGTAGCTGACCTGTCTGTGTTTCTGTGAGGCCAGAAACTGCAGTCGCTGGCACTGAGCACCTCATCATAAAACAGCAGAGGATTAAGTAACAGATTAATTGCTAGAGCCTTTTCCCGCTTGCCCAGATACCTCTTGCTTGTCAGAGGCTAGGGGCAGGGTTGGAGCAATAAACTGTTGAACCAGGAGAAGAGAATCATGGTCCCAGAGAGAAAAAGTTCTACACACATAAATATGGAATAAACTCATAAATTTCATATACAGATTCATGTTTACATATTCATACATCTCCATTCAAAACAGCTGGACTCAGTTTACATACTTATCTGATAATTACATTCTTTCACACACACATTTATACTTACATATGTATATGGACCAAAAGTCTAAGGGACAGTACAGAAAGAACTCACTCATTCTGGATGAAAAATTACCTCCAATCTTTGCATAGAGAAAGAAAAAGCTTCTACCTTTTCACTGTTAAATGAATTAAAACCAAGTCTGTAAGAAGAAAGCTTTGTTCTCTTTAATAAGACCAGGCCTGCCTTGTTATTAAGAAAAGACCTGCTCTGTCTCACGGTCAGGAGAAGCCTGCCTGATCCTTCTGCTCGCTGCAGCTTCTTCTTTTCCTCCACATTCTTCATATTTCTCTCTTAATTTTTTAAGTTGCCTTATAATTTCTAAGTTATTCCACTCTGTGTTCCCCTTCTACTCGTGCTCTCTCCTCCTGCTCTATTGTCACAATAACACCCTCACTCTCAATACCATTACTTCCAATGCTATGCCTTTACTTCTAAGTTCTTCTTGAGTTCTGCTTAAAAGTTTTTCTCTCTTTGTCCTCAGCACTTAAATATCTTTCAGAATACATGATCACATGGTAAAAAGTTTACCACAAGTTTACACATAAATTAAAATCATAAATTGAATAAGTAGTTTACAATAGAGAATGTTTACATGCATATCCATTAAGAGTAATTATCTGGCTAAACATTCATCATCTGTTACCAGCTCTACAGGTTTATAGAGAGCTAAAAAACAATTTTTGTGACTAATGTATTAGTGAAATTTCATATAGATAAACTCAGTCAGTATTTTATCTTCTGTCCTTGCTCCTATAGTAAATCCTTAGTTCCCTGTTTTGATCTTTGGTTAATTGTTTTACAACCTCTTAGAATGTACTCTGAGTTGTAAATACCTGCTTGCTATCTCAGAAGCAATTAACTCATGGCACTTGAAGGCTTGCAGAGTTCTTGCAGTTTTGACATCAGAAAGGACTTAATAGGAGTCCTATTATAAAAGAGCTTAATAATTACTAATATAATTTTAGGAATTCTTATAGGATTATCATTAAGAATTAAGAAATTATCAATTTGTCCATATAGCACCACTACAAGACAGTATGTCTTCGTTGTTCTGCAGAAATCTGCACAAAAGGGTGGGCTAATACCTAGTGATGGTTATACATATTTAATAATAATAACAACAACAACAGGAAAATATATTAATATGAGGAATCTTTCCTAAAATTAAATTCCTCTTGGCCTTGCCTAGAGAAGCAATCCATCATTAACTTTAACAGACCATGGTGTAACCATCTCAGGAAGATCACCTGCTAGTCATTGGCTTCTCCTTGATGCTCCTGTCACATTTAACTAGGTGTCCCTCAAACCCAAATCCTTGACTTCTTTCTATTGATCTCTCTCTCCCCCCTCTCTTTCTCTCAATTTAGTATCACATACTTCTGAGGCTTGATATGAAACATTATTTTAATGCTATTGTTTTCTCCCTGACATCTCAGAATATAAACACAAGCATTTTTTATTAGTTTTTCCTACTTTTCATATCAGTATGGTTATTTGCATAAGTTCAATGTTCCTCTGCAACAGAATATATGTAGACAAATCTATTGTACAACAAAAACTTTACTTAAAATGGCATGTTTTAAAATTTACCGGTCTAATGTCTATATGGTATGAGAATAACTAGAGATTAAGAGTTTAATTCATATGTGGGATTGATACTCATAAAGATACCGTAGAAAACTAGCTAGACATCTGCCCATGCTTTCAGAGCCCTGGCATTACAGGTAGGAAGAAAGATCTATTCTTTGCAGGCACATTTTTAAGTACCGAGGTTCTGCAGAAGCTAGGAATTTTACATGTCTTTATACTTACTTTCAGTGAAACTTCGTAAGTAGGATCGCAGGTGTCAGCTTCCAGGGGTCAAACCTGGTCATAAAAACTATGGGAATCTCAGAGAAAAACATATAGGCAAATATTCTTCTACATACCTTTCAGAAGGAACCTACCCTGCTCCATAGCTTTTTCCTTGTTTGGTTTTTTGAGATAGGGTGACATGAAATTATGCTGACTTCAGAGTTCTTATGTAGTCAATTGTGATTTCTACTGCCTGATGTTCCTACTCTAGTTTACCAAGAGCTGGGTTCCAGGTGTAAGCCACAACTTAAGAGACTTCAGTGACTTAAGCCACCTATTAAGAGTGGGTTTGTAGCCCCATGGGAAGAGCAACAATGCCAACCAACCAGAGCTCCCAGGGTCTAAACTACTGTGACCCTTTAATATCGTTCCTCATGTTGTGGTGACCTCCAACCATACAATTATTTTTGTTGCTACATCATCATAACTGTAAATTTGCTACTGGTATGAATTACATGTAAATATAATGTGCTTTCCAATATATAAATATTTTTCAACATAAATACATATTTTTTCCAATGGTCTCATGTGACCCTTATGAAAGAATCACTGGATCCTACAAAAGGATTGAGAACCACTGGTTTAAGCCTCCCAGCCTGCTAAAGTTGCTGCTACAGGCTTAGTCATTATGAATGTGCCAAAAGTTACACAAATATAAATTTCTAGCTTTTGTTTAAAACTAAAATTTTTAATCCTTACCTTGAGCCACACTATTCTTCTGACCTCTCAGCACACATATTATTTCTATTCTGTAACCATTTACCCATCATGTGACACTAGCTCACCCTTCCAACAGGCTATCTTAGTCCCCTTAACATTTGCTAAACCTATGCTCAAATCCTGCCTTTTTCCTAAGACACCTTCAGCTCTAGCAGTCCTAACCACTGATTCTATTGGGAAGGTGTGTAAAAATAGCATGTACACTGCCTGTGTTTCTTTAGATTCTTCAGAAACTCTTCCCCATCAATCTCCAATCCCAGATTCACCCACGGAAGAATCCACTGGACCAATCACCCTCCGAATTGTGTTCATGGAGTGAGCCTAACAGGGGGTAGACCAACTCCTTAGGGACCAATAAAATGTTTTTTGTCACCACCATACATTTGAGGGTTCAAAACCATCCAAAAAAGTCATAAGATCATATTCCAGATTGTAGTTTAATCAATTCTTTGGTACACTAAAAAATGGGTTTTCTGCAGTCACAATTTTTAATAACAAAACTTTCAAGGATAATAAAATCTTTATGGAAAAATACTTTAATTGTATAGCTCTTTTTAAAATGATTGTTTTCACTATTTTCAGTTGCAATCATTTTAAACCAGTGGGCACTGACTTTTTACTACTATGGTGTGTCCAATGCAGGCCAGTAGGGGAGCTTTGATTATCTTCATTTCTCCAGAGCTCAAGCAAATGAAGTCCTTACTGTGATATGGATTTCTACTATTGATAATGAGGTGAAAGCAAGGCTATGTGTGCATTGTCTACTGACAAATGTCTAACTCATAAATGACATTGATCACTTTCCTTCACAGACATTAGAACCAACCCGTTACCTGCCTGTTACAAGGAAGAGGAAATATCAGTCTTCTGTGTCCTAGAGAGTGCTGACATGATGTTCCTTCTTGCTAATCTCTATTACCATAAGTATGTTCTTGTACTGTGTTTTATTTGTTTCTGTCATAACGTGAGAGAAATAACTACAAGGCAGTAGAAAGAGCATGCACCTTAGCGCCACTCACTGTAGGTTCCAAAATCATTTTTCTGCTTGTTAGCTGAGACTATGTAACATTGGGAAACACTTCACCTTTGGAACCTCGAATCTGAGAACTTGTGAACAAATATTTGATAAGGTAAGCAAAAGAATTCAGTGCAACAGAAAACAAATCATGCTCGTAGCCATTTTAAGCAACTCAACATGTGTTAGTTTAATCTCTTTTATTCACTGCCTTATTAATGCATTGTTTTATTTCTCTTTTTAACATTTTATTGGTTCTTTGTGAATTTTGCATCATGCATCTCAGTCCTATTCATCTATTGCTCCGCTTGAACCGACCTTCCACTCTTGTAATCTCAGCCCCAACAGCATTAGGAAGGTTGAGAACCTCTGGCTTAAGTGGAAGAGGTCTTCAGAACTATAAGATGCTTGTTGTGAGCCTTAAACACTCAGGACCTTGCCCGAGGGAAGAATTCAAAGAGTCTAGAAGATGCAAGGAAAAATAAAGAGCTTGTCTTGCAAATACTGGGTACACCAGGTATTAGACAATGAATCTCCCTCTTGGAGGAGCTCTCTGGAGGCATAGGATCTCTAGCAAGGGTAGTGTTCAGTAATGGTTAGGAGATGAAAGGAGTAACACAGCAGCTAGGAGAATTAGCTAAGCATGGTCATGGAGGTCTAGTGAGCAGTGAAGAGTTAAAGTAGGAACACACTTGTAAGAGGCTGAGTAAAAGAAAAGCCAGTTCAAGGTGATAAAAGAATAAAATGTTCAAAAATGAACGAGAGAGTCAACCAAAAGGGCAAGGAGTGGGAAAGCCTGGTAGGCTTTGTTGATCACTGTGATGGTTTGTATATGGTCGACCCAGTAAGTGGCACTTTTAGAAGGTGTGGCCCTGCTGGAATAGGTGTGTCACTGTGGGTGAGGGCTTTAAGACCCACATCATAGCTGCCTGGAAGTCAATATTCTGCTAGCAGCCTTTAGATGAAGATGTAGAACTCGCAGTTCATCCTGTACCAGGCCTGCCTGGATGCTGCCATATTCCCACCTTGATGATGATGGACTGAACTTCTGAACCTGTAAGCCAGCACCAATTAAATGTTGTCCTTGTAAGACTTACATTGGTCATGGTGTCTTTTCATAGCAGTAAAACCCTAACTAAGACAATCACTAAGGGCCAGAGTTCCTAGTAAACTTAAAGGATATAGCTCTAAGGTAAGGCTTTCAAGAACCTTACCTTCTTCAGTCCTCCACCCTTTCCTAGAAGAAAGCAGAACTTTTTTTCAGAAATGTCAAATGAGCTGGGTTAGACTGTGAGGCTGGACTCCTGAATCTCTTTCCAGAGATGCTTCTCCAGAAAGTATTCATGATTCAATACCCGCTGCTCATTGGCATTGTCAAGAAGCTACCTGGAGCAGGTAAGGATGGACAGACTTTACAAGAAAGCTCAAGATCTTCATGTGAATCTAGAGACTCTCTCCTGTATACTGCATCCTGGAGAAATACCTGTGGGCATTACATTAGAAACAATAAGGGCTATTTAAAAGAATTTAGGCTGAAGCATGAACTTGGTGATGATTTAAAATTCATTTTCCATCACACTATTTCAAGGAATGGCTGCTTTTTCCAAATTGTTAAAGCACATGAAGGAAAATCCATATGAAGAGTGTTTCTTCCATTTGTTATCCTATAAAGACGGTAGCAGGAAATGAATTCCACTTCGATTTCATTTGGGTTCCAGGACAGACAGAACAGAGAAGGAGGCCTGCTCACTCTTTGACCAAGAACACCATACCAGTCTCTTCCAGTATGCTGCTGCACATGGAGTTTCAAACTCACCTTTGAAGAGATGTGCTTTTCTCATGACCCCAGGAAGGTGCTCTGAGAACTTCTCACCAGCGTCTGCTACTAGAGACTCAGTAGCCATCTGCTCCTGCTATAGAAATGTTTTGCACTTTCTTCTAAACTTATTTAAAATCCTTCTCTGCTCTTTCATATGGCTTGTGATGAAATTATCTGAGTTAAGTAGCCAAAAGCAATCAAAAATGATGGAAAAAGACAAGAAATGGTTTGATTTACAATGCAAATGATCTGGTTCACGCTCAAATAGAAGAAGAAATTACATTATCTGCTATTTAAAAGGCGAGGAAGGCACTGTTAGGAGCCACTGGCAGCCATGGGAGCAGGGCTCTCTGTGGCTCTTGGCTCTGGGGCACAAGTACTAAGAGTCTGATTCACCACATGTAATTGGAGTGAAAAAAAATCAAATGCAACATAAACCTGCTCCATTACGACACCAAGATGCAAGTGACAAGTGGTTGTGGGAAGATCAGTGTACAGATGACAAGCGCCCTGGGGTAGACAACGCAGATTAAAGAGGGTGATGTTTATTAGTATGTCTACAGCCTTGAGTGCTCAGCAAATCACTGTTTTACCTAATCTGCTGTTTCCTTCTCAAGGGAAAAGATGAGCCCAGAAGGACTTTCTCAGAGGAACAGGGCTGGGCTGAGGGTTTAGGAGAGGACTAGAAATATTCTCCCAGATTACGGTACCTTCTTTCTCCTACCTCAGAAGTTTCAGAGAATGACCACCACTCATTGTTGCTTTCTGCTTATAACAAGCCTTCTCTATGTCATTGTGAGTTTCTTTTATAGCTTAATAAACCCACCTGGCTAGCTGGACAGGAAGTCTTGATACAGAAATGTGAACATACACTATGTGGTGGCTGGAACATCTCCAGAAAAAGATGTTATAAATTCAGTGAAGAAACATAGGTGGGGAGAAGACAAACCCACTTTCTCATTTTTTTTTTAAATCTAGGGATGTCTTTGGTGATAAAATTTTTCTCCTTCTCCCTTCCCTCCTCCCTTTCTCCCCTTCACTTCCTTCTACTTTCTCCTCCTTTTTTTTATTGGTTATTTTATTTATGTACATTTCAAATGTTATCCCCCTTCCTTGTTTCCCCTCCGAACATTTCTTATCCCATCCCCCTTCCCCCTATCTCTATGACCTGCTCCCTCACCCACCCACCCACTCTCCCCTCACCACCCTAGCATTCACCTATGCTGGAACATCAAGCCGCCACAGGACCAAGGGCATTCCCTCCCATTGATGCCCTACAAGGCCATCCTCTGCTACTTATGCAGATGAAGCCATGGGTCGCTCTCTGTGTATTCTTTGGTAAGTGGTTTAGTCCCTGGGAGCTCTGGGGGGTGGGGGGAGTCTGGCTTGTTGATATTGCTGTTCTTCCTATAGGGTTGCAAACCCCTTCAGCTCCTTCAGTCCTTCCCCTAGCTCCTCCATTGGGGTCCCTGTGCTCAGTTCAATGGTTGGCTGCAAGCATCCACTTCTGTATTGGTGAGGCTCTGGCATAGCCTTTCAGGGGACGCTATACCAGGTTCCTGTTAGCAAGTGTTTCTTCTCATCAGCAATAGTGGCTGGGTTTGGTGTCTACAGATAAGATGCATCCCTAGGTGGAACAGACTCTGGATGACCTTTCCTTCAGTCTCTGCTCTAGTCATTGTCCCTTCATTTCCTTTAGATAGGAGCAATTCTGGGTTAATATTTTTGAGATGAGTGGGTGGCCCCATCCCTCAACTAGGGGCTGTGCCTAACCTCTGGGTATGTTCTCTACAGGTTCTAGCTCCCCTTTGTTGGGTATTTCAGCTGATGCCATCCCTACTGGATCCTGGGAGTCTCTTGCTTCCCTGGCATCTGGGACTTTCTGATGGCTACCCCCTTCCCAATCATCCACTGTTACACACCTCCATTCAATTTCCTGACCTTCTGTACTTTTCCTCTGTCTCCTCCCACACCCGATCCTGCCCTCACTTTTAAATCTAGGGATGTTTTCGGTTGATAAATTTTTTTTCTTTTTTCCCTCCCCTTCTCCCTCTCTTCCCTTCCCCTCCTCCTATTTTCTCCTCTTCCTCTTTCTTTTTTCCTTCTAGCAAAGGAGCCAGACTGTCAAGTGGCACAGATCGCTGTGTGCTCAGAGAGGGATTCTTGTTGCAGTTCTCATGGTGAGAGCCATCTTCTAGAAAATGGTGAGTGTTCACATGCTATGGAAACTGAGCCCTAGGGTGGCTTGGCTTTGAGGGTTCTGAAGCCAGTTGTGGGAATCCTGGCTGCGTAACTGATAATGATGGCTTTGCTTCAGTGCTTCTTTTTCTTCTTAATGTGGCACCTGAGATAAACCCAGGATCAGAATCAATAAGGTCTTGAGTGAAAGACAGTGAGAATCTCTCATTAACTCCACATCTTCAACCATTGGCTTCAATCCTTGAAGATTTCTGGGAGTGGAGGAGATGAGATCCACAGGACAGCAACCCTCGATTTCTGGCAAGGGTTTTCTCCTTAAACTTGAAGCCTCCTTTTAGGAGGAAATGGATTTCACTGTGCATTACCTCTGAAACTCTGCTGGGAGAGAGGTGGCAGTAGACAGTTTCTATCCTAAGCCCCTTCTTAGCTGTGGAAAGGACAGCTTTGCTCCAAGCAGCTGACTTCAAGCAAGGAAAAGGGACAACTCAAAGATTTCTCTCAGGAGGGATTCCATATAAAAGAACAAAATATTTACATGACTTCTTTATTCTTTTCCATGAATATTTCAGGTCCAGGCCTCAACTTTAAAATACTTGACCTTTAACTTAATTTTTGACAGTGTGGAGGAAGAATGTGAACAAAGGCTCAGGTACTTTAAGTCCTTGTGGAGGTTGGGATACCTCCCTTCCATGGGATCTGTGTGAATCATGGAGGAAAAGCAGATGTTTTGTCTGTTCACACCTCTCTCAGACTTCAAGTTCACTTTTGGACTTAAAGCTGCTCTCCCAGCTAAGGCTAGTCCCATGCCTGAGGGACATGTCCCTTTTCTAATAATTACACTCAGTGTTGTTCATTTCACAAAACGATCAGTATCATACCAATGGTGGTGACAAAGCAATTCACTTCAAGTGTGAACTTGGATTCCTAGTAAAAATGAATTTGGATGAGCTGCCAACATACATATTATTGATAACAAAAATACCATATAATACATTTATGTCTCTTAACATTACAGCCTGAGAAGCCTTCGTGTAGAAGACATGTTTACTCCATGATTCTGAGTCCCTCACTTTGTCTGAGAGTACAGAGGAAGGTATGGAAGGGTGGTTCACTCTGAAAATGAGAGAAATCAAGTGAAAAAGACAATGCTCCAAACACCGAGGCCCCAGCAGTAGCCAGAGAAGCAGAACGAACAGGAGACACAGATGAAATATAGCGGAGTGGGGATGGAATCCTTCGAGACCTGAGAGTAGTGTGCTTGTGAATACGCCCTAGAAGCTCTGGCAGAACTCTTACAAGGAACTGGGAAATGTTTGAGGAGCAATTGCAGTGCCTGAGACATTCATCTCTGCTTTGCATACTCTGCTCTGTTTTCCAGAATTCGAGTTTTAACTTCGACTTAAAGTTATTATGTTGTGAGTTGAGATGAACATCTTTACTAAATTATTTAAATAATAATATGTTTTAAGTAGAAGGCCATTTCTGTTTCAGTTCAGTGAACAATATGACAGTGAAGCTAGGTGGTTTTCTCATAGTCATTTAGCACACCATCAAGACATATTTTGGGTCTTGTTCTCTGGCTTTCACTTGAACTGGAAACATCAGAGTTGGGCAAAGAAGAAAAACAGCATGCACGACACGTGCTACTATAGGACATAAGTCACACGGAATTAGAGATAATGGAGGAGTCACTTCAGGCCATGGGTGTCAGAGAAACCACCGCAGAGGAGAAGGAGCTATCTGATCAGAGATGCTTCATAGGAGGAGAGATTCCAATGAATGCAAATATGAGATGTAGGAGGGAACACTTACTCTTGGGAGGTGGGAGGAATTAGCTGAAAGAGAATCCATGATTATTAAAGAACACCAATGGGATCAGGAACAAGCTGTCATTTGTTGAGCTCCCCCAGCATATCATATTTATTAATCAATGAATACTTCGGCACAGTCTGAAGAGCTCCATATTGTCCCTAATAAACAGACACGGAGTCTGAAGTGTGCACACGCAGTTGTTAAATACTATGAACCCAGTTCTGTTTTATTCCAAAGCCTCAAAGGATGTCTATCAAAATAGTGGAAACACAGGTTGTATTTAAGGTACCTTGTGGAGCAGAAATACCTCTGGTGAGAAGTCACGGTAGGTTTGCCAAGGGGAGCGAAGTCCCCTGGCTAATACTGAAAGAGCTGACTGCTGGACAAAGTCTTTGCCCATTAAATATCCTGCTGTGAAAAATCCAAGAACACTAGAAAAAAATGTAAAAGATGAATGCATAATGCATTTTCTTTAATAATCATGGATTGAGAATCATTAAAGTAAAAAACAAATACTTTGAATTATAACATGAAGCTAAAGCCAACATGGATGTGTAGAAAAGCTTAACGTTATTTACATTTTAAAAATTAAATATGTGTGAAATCTGGCTTGTGCTTCTCAATGGGCCTCTCACAGTCTCCATCCAAGAAATATTGGAAGCAATTTTATTTGCCTCAGTCCTGTGTCACATGACATCTTGCCTCACTTGTGCCCAAGGGACTGTGGAGAAGCACTCAAAGTCCTCCGGTAAACCTGTGTTTGGTTGCTTGTTTGAGAAACCACCTGGGTGCTGCCAGGTCGAGTTCCAGCCTGGGAGCCTCCAACATGCTAAGCACAAGCTCATCTGTGCAGAGCTTCTCATGACTTTTCAGTTCTTGAATTTGGTTCTGCTGTTTCTCTCTTGTTGAGATGAAAAGCCAGATTGCCATCTTCGATCCCTGTGTTACAGTTTTTAAACAACCTATTCTTTTTTTTTGAAATATATTTCCTGTGCCATTGACAGAGCAAAAGCGCTTTCCAAGTGACCCAGATGAATCTGCAAGGCGATCGGTGGCTTTCCTTATCTGGTTGTCCAGGAACAGGCAGACAAGAATCTTTCTGGTTTGGTGAAAAAGCGGCATTTCCCAAAGTCTACAAGCTGCTTCAGTGATATGCTCCAGTGACTTCTCCTTGGCCTGAGAGCACAGGATCCAAGAGTTGGATCCTACAGCTTTCTGCTGCAGACAGGCCTGACCTGTTCTCCTATGAAGGAAGAACAGCATTACCTAAGGGGTACAGAACCCAGGAATACATTGTACAGATGTACCTGGATAACAGGGCAGAGGTACGTGCAAAACCTGGCTGAAGATTCTGTCCATAAATTCTGTCCACACTGGCTCTCCATCTTACTGAAGTGTCAGTTGTATTTTGTCGGGGAGAGTTGTAGCAACTCTGGGGCAGGTGAGTGAGCTGTGGCCTTGGACAGGGCTCCAGGGCTGTGTAGTAGATCAGTTTCAGAAACTTCCAGTATCTCTTGATGCCATTTTCAAGTGAGAAGTTGCCCTGATGTTTACAAACTCCTTGGGAGTGTGGTAGGTCCAATGTGGAAGTGTTTGAGGATCACAAGGTAAGAGAGACAGATATTCATTAACCCTCCTGGCTTTCACCGAATGTTACAGTCCCTTTGAGACAATTACAGAGGTCCACACTTCATTGCTGTCTTTCTTCTGTCTCCAATGGACAGACGATTTTACTCAAATGCCCTTTGGTCTTAAGAAGCCACTCACACAAGGCTTGGGCTTCTTTTTTCCTTTGTGTCTAGACTGGAGTTGGAGTCAAGTCCCTCAGCATGATCATCTCTAGGACACTTAAGAAAACACCTGATAAGAAGCTCACATTACTTTTCTTATTGCTGTGACAAAACACCTGATAAGAAACGATTGAAAGAGGGACCTGTGCTGTCTTATAGTTTGAGGGGATTATAGTGGAGAATGCACAGCCACGGAAGTACAAGATGGATAGCTGCCGTGGCTCTACAGTCACCAACCAGAGACTGGACAGAAGCTGGAGCCAGGTCATAAGACATCAAAGCCTTCTTGTCCCACTTCCTCTGTCTCTCTCTCAAGTCGTCACATACTAAACATTTTCACAAGCTCCCCAAAGGGTCTTCTGAAAGGAAAAACAAAGGAAGGAAGGAAGGAGGGAAGGGGGAAAGAGAGAAGGAAAGAACAAAAGGAAAGATAGAGAAAACAGCCAGCTAGGGGCCAAGTGTTCAGACTCATGCACCTGTTGGAGACATTCACATTCAAACCATAATAGTGGTTAAATGCTTACATTGGTCTTTTTGAGGAAGGGATTTTAGAGTTTAGGGTAAAAATCAAAGAAGAGTCTGTCATATGAGACTTGCCATCCCCATGAAGAGTCAAGGAGTGTGTCTCAGTTCTAGGCTACTGTTCTCAAACAGATGGGAAATGTCCTCGAAGCCTGTAATAGGCGAACGTGCATAGATTTGGCTAATCTTGGGCAAGCAGTTAGAGAAACTGAGTGAAGATAAGTAGGAGGAGATTTTCCTAGGAAAAGATATTCTCCAAGTATCACGTGTGTGAGTGTTTGTGAAATGTGGTGCATGTGTAAACGGGTGCTTTCTTGTGAAACATGTGAATTTGTGTGTGTGTGTCATAGCTGCTAATCCTTATTTCTCATTCAGTCCATTCTACTTCTAGTGTCTGCCTTTTTCTCTTTCCTATAACATCTGGTCTCTGTGTTGTGACATTTTTAGGTGCATTCTGTTCCTTCCTCAAAAGGACATTGTAGACATTTTAGATTGTATTTTCCTGGAGGAAAAAAGAAAACCCAGTAGGATTAAACCTGGAATAAATCCAGGGATAAAACAAATTCAGAACCACTGAGAAAAATAGCATCAAGTTTAAAAGTAAAGCTGCTGTGTCTTAGGTCCATGTATATTGGTGTTCCAATTCTGCATTTATTCCATTGTAACTTTAGGTATCAGGTAAAGTGACTGAAGACCACCGCAATGCTAGCTGTAAAGTGACTAAGCACAATTGTTGCCAGAGGAAGCCTTAACTCTCTTACCAGAATGTGTCACTATATATATTGTATTCCTCAAAAGTTTGTTCAAACTCTCCCACCAAGGAAGCAATCCCTAGGCCCTGTAACTATTCAATGTTGTGAAGTAATGGCTGTGGGGAGGGACCTTGACTTCATGATAAAACTATAGCTGCAACTGAGAATGGAGGTGAGCAGAAAGATACATTCTTCCTAGTTCTATTCTTCCTAGTCCTAGTCTTCCTTCCTAGTCAGTAAACAAAGACAGAGAAGAAGCACTCACGACCTTCCAAGCAAGGATCAGAGTGGGGAGGGGGGGTGTTGAATATGTCAGAGGCACAGGGGAAACAAAGGCATTGTGGAATTCACAGATGATAAGCAAGATTTTATAGCAAGGTTTGACTTTTATCCATTTCGTGGCTATAGGGAATCAGAGTCCATTGTCAGGATCCTTTAGTTGTGGCTGGCTGCATCCCTCTTGGGATCACTTTTTTTTTTTCCTACTAAAGGCTTTGCACATGCTACTTTTTTCAGCCTGGAGAAAGCCTTCTAACTTTTCCTAGTCTACTTAATTCCTAATTATTCTTTGTGTCTTATGTACCAGTTCTTTGGGAAGCTTTCCCTGTGAGTATAAGAGCCTCTGGAAACAGTTTTGTGGGACCACTGTCTGCATAATTATTTTCGTTAAATATGTGCTATAGAGGTTGGAGAGACAGCTCTGCGGTTAACAGAATTTGCTGTTCTTTCAGAGGACAATTCCCAGCATCAACATGGTGTCTCATACAGTCTATTAAGTCCAGGGCTAGGGGATCATACATGGTCTTCTGGCCTCTGCAGGGACCTCACACATGTGTTGCACTAACAGGCAAAAAGGTGCACATACATAAATAAAATGATTGAAAAAATTTAAATGTGTTACGTAACTGAAGCAGAATCCAATAAAAATGTTTTATAGCACGTGTAGACAGGCTGTTTCTTACTTGTCTAATTTCTCAAAGGTGCACATAAAGGGTTTTGGAGGTTTCCAGGCACCATCTTTCCCTTCTCAGCTACGAGAATGTAATCTGTGCTACTAAATACAATTGAAATGTGAAGGAGCTGATGCTATTCGGTATTGAGGGGTGTTGTAGAAATTTTTAATCCCAATCCGGGGTTTTGATCCTACCTTTAATCATTTAGTTCCTGAATAAAAGACACGCAACTTTTATTATTTACAATATGCTTTAAACAGCACAAGAGCTGGGCAGACGTCTACTCTCTATGCTATTAGAGTCTAGGTTTCTATCAATAACTCTGAGTTACTAATTTGCTATGTTTCATCTGGGATGCTCTCAACTCCAATTGGCCAGCCCTCTGGGCTATTCTTTCATGACTCCTAACCCATGGTATCTCTCTTTTCCTCCTTCACTTTCTTTTCCTCTTCATTCTCCCCCTACGCCTCAAAACTGGGAAACCTAAACCCCTCCTATGGCTCTTTTGCTCAGCTATTGGCTGTCAGCATCTTTATTTACCAATGAGAAATAACTTGGGGTCAAGGGAACACAATCACTAGGGTCAATGTGAGAATTTTCTCACTTGAGGGCCCACACTTAGCATTAGAATACTATACCTTTCAAGAATTTCCATTTTTTTTCAGGGCTAGAAATGATCTTTCAGCACCCTTAGCTTCTCTCTCTAATTCACTGTGCTTCACTTAACCATAAAGAAATTCATGAGAAGTGGTGGTGGCAGTGCATGCCTTTTATTCTAGCATTCAAGAGGGAGAGGCAGGCAGATCTCTGAGGTCTAGGCCAGCCTGGTCTACAGAGTGAGTTCCAGGAGAATCAGAACTACACAGAGAAACCTTGTCTCAAAACTCCACGCCCTCCAACAGAAAATCATGTGTAATTTTGTCTCCATGCAATAGGCCAACTGAAATATCGCCTATAGCTCATTAATTTGACACAGATGCCTCTCCAGAGTTCGATATCATCGTTAGACCTCAGTGTGTCCCTGAGAAACCCATGCTATTTATCACACTGGATTAGCGAGACTCTTGCTCTTTCATGGTTGAAATTCTTCACTCATTTAAATGTCCATTTCCCCGAGCAAGGCATTTTTCCGTTCTTGTTAAACCAGTCTCTTTCATTCACATGATGGCTCTATAGTTTGTCACTTTGGGAATTAATTGCTGGGACAGATTTTTATTTAGATTACATTTAGCCAAGTTCTCCTTTAGAAGTAAATGTATTCTCCTTCACAAAATTGTTAATACTTCATTAGGTTACAATCCTCATTCCTCTCCATAAGTAAAGATTATGTAAGTATGAGATGATTCTATCATTTATTACAGATTTCACTAATGCATAAAATAGCTTAGTACTTGTTTCAGGATGGGCTTTGAAAATCACAAAAATATTTAAATTAGGAAACTATTTTATGTGGATGAATGGGTATGATCAACATATACTGTTTAAATGCATGGAGCTGCAAAAGAACAATTTTGAACAATTTTGAATAAAAAGCATTTTATTCATTTACTTTTACCTATTACTATTGCACATGTGTTCACATGATGTGTGTATGCAGGTATGCATGCCATGCATGTGGAAACCATATTACCTTTGTCTCTCTAAAGTTAATTCTCTCCTTGCTATTTATCACATTGGATTAATGACAGTATTGGTCTTTCATGGTTCAAATTCTTTACCCACTTAAATGTCCGTGTCTCCTTCCACCTTTATGTGGGTTCAAGGATTAAACTCATGTCACCAAGTATTTTTCTTCACTGAACCATGTTTTCTGGCCCTAAGGAAGTACTTTAGATAGACGTAGACTGCGTGTGGCACCACGAAGACTTCATAGTCAATAGATACTGTGTGTCTTCAGTGTGGCTCACCCCATCCACTACTAAAGGTGAGTATAATCTGTGTAACATTCACACTTTCCTTACTGCTGAAGAAAGCTGGTTTGACTAGCATTTATTTTCCTCTGTCTTCTTTATCAGTCTAGTACTGAGACAACAGCAGAGGCCAAGCCCCACAGTTATCTAGTGTCCCCTTGAAGGGGACTTGACCATCTGCTCCTGACTGGCATACTGACAATGACCTCCTCAACTTCAGAAGCTTGATCATGGAGCCTCTGGAAACCTGTCCTTCCCTGGTTAGGGGAAGGGTCGACTATGGGTCTAATTCCGGAGTGATGGGTATTTTAAGCATTACCCCTTTCCATCAACCTATATCTATAGTTGCAAGTAATAAGAGACCTATTTTATATTTTTACATTTTGTATTATTGAATGCTAGTATAGTCGTTTGTATCTGAATTTCAAGAATGTTAACATAAAATATCTGTGGTTGAAGAGGTTGGGAGTCGTTTCTCAGAATGGGTAACCTACTTAACAGAATTTCTTTCCAAATATCTTATTTCTCTTGAGAAAGAAAATATAAATTCTCTCTCTGCTAAAGTGTTAGATAGAAAGGAAATGACCTTTCCCCTAATAGGCATAATTTTGCAGAGCACCTAGGACACCAGGCTATTCTTCACATTGTGGTTTTATTGCATTTTGACAGAATTCAGGAGGAACAGAGAATAATAGTTGTGCTCTGCTGATGAAAACAAACAGATTGTTTAAGGAAAGTAAAGCTGAGAGTACGTTTGATGGTGAGTTTTGTTGTCAACTTCACACCATGTAGGATTATCTGGGAAGATAAGACTGATGAGGCCTTGTTAATAGTGGGTTTACCAGTGGGCATGCCTATTAAGGATTGTCCGTGCTATATGCATTATTTGGGAAGATCCACCCATGGTGGGTGGCAGTATTTCCTGGGTCTGGGTCCTGGAGTGTACAAAAGTAGAGAAAGTGAGCCAAGCAAAGCATGTATGTCATCACTAATCGTTATCCATGTCGATGGATGCGATATGATCAAGTCCTTCAAGTTCCTCTACTGTGACTTGCGAAAACAACGGATTATAACCCAGAACAAACCCTTTCTGTGATAAGTTATTTTTTTCAGGGTATTTTATCATGTCATCAGAAGCAAGGTAAATGTAACAGATGTGATCACTAATTAGATATGTCAAATTTGCTTCCTAGATGGTCGGTCAGGCATCACTCTCGGTTTGTCTTCGAGGGCATTTCTAGCCGACATTAGCATTTGAATCAGTAGACTAAGTAGAACAGGTTGTCTTTCCTAATACACAACCTCATCTAGCTAGCTTCCAGCCAGATAAGAATGAAGCCTGGCTCATCTATGAAAACTCATAATCTTATATGACACCCTTAAACTGGGACTTCAGTTGTGTATTTTTTTTTATTAAACTTGTCTTTGAATAGAACTGAAATCTCTTTACCTGGATCTCAAGGTTGTGGGTACTTGGACTAGAATTATGCCATAATTCCTTTGGTTTCCACAGCTGATTTTAGATTCTGGTATAATCTTGGCAGCCATCATAATCTCAGGAGGTATCAAGACATAAATTACTGACCAAATAATGACTCCAACTGTGGAAACAGCTTCAGTAGTTGGTGTTGAGTCTCTGCTGAAAAGAGTAGAGACTGTCAGCCAAGAGTGTATATACAAGTGGATGTTAGCAGGGATCATAATGTCCTTAAGAAAAGAGACAAGCTGGAGAGCCACCTCTCCCCGTCTAAGACAATTCATAAATAGTCATGAGCAGCAGTATGGTGCTGATATGAATTCTAAAGGTCAATCTGCTGTAGTTTAGACTGAAATGAGGAACATACTATTAGAAACTAGAGGAAACACAATACTGATACTGGAAGAGAGACACTGGTCTTGGTTCAGCTCTGTTCTGTGGAAGGAGGAATTTGCAAGCATTGAAATTGGAGATACAGCTTAGTAGATAGGTAAACAAAGTGTTGGGAGGTATCTTTTGGTTCCTCCTGACTATTCTCAGTATTATTATATTAAAGACTAAAAAAAGGAACTGTCAAGCAGAAATGAATCAGAGCTTGAAGATTTGGAACTTTGAGAGGTTTCATAATAGAACAACTAAATCCCAAACCAAACTAAACCAAAGAAACCCCCTCTGCCCCCTAAAAGTGTGTTAAAGAGAACAAGGTTGCAATTTGACTAGCATTTGCTGAAAGAAGTCTTTGAACAGAAGCAAGGCCAGTTTGAAACAAAGGGGTTGGAGATGAGATGGAGTAAGGAGAGCCTGTCAGACTTCCTGAATTCTGGAGGGCTGTAGAAGCATATCATTCTTCAATAGAATCACCTTGGAGTTGACTAAGAAACAGCCAGGACCTTCACTCCCACCACAAGCCCAGGGAACAAAATTGTCATCTTGGTTTTAGAGGAAAGGACTCTGGCAGGGTGCTATGTGCCTTCTGCCCTTACAGGGGACCTCTGGGGCTGAGCTTTTCTCTCAATAGGTTTGGGGTTGGAACTCACAAACAAGCTAAGAGCTGTAGTCATGACAGTGAGATCCCAATGGGCTTGGATTTTGGACTTTAAGTCTAAGAGACAAACTCTCTAGCTTAAAGCTTCAAAGGAACTTTCCTTCCCAGGTTATGGGCTTGCTCGAGGCACATAGCCCCTTTCTTCCTGCCACTGACGACAGCAAAGCTTACCCCATTCCGTTATAACAGGCATTTTTGGAAGCTCAGTGACTTACATAGTTTTAAGGGTTGCAGCTCAAGAGGAATTCTGCCTCAAGATAAAGTATACCTTGAGTATTCTGGATTAGATAGTGAGCATTAGATAAGGCTATTTTAGACTTTAGAGTGGATACTAGAATTAATAAATGCTTGGCGGGTCAGGTGTATGGATGTAGTAAATATATTATCATCATGGATTTGGCAGTATCAGCTCAGAACATTATTGGTGTCTTTTCCACCCAAATATAACGCTGAAACACTTACATCTAGTTGGCCTATACTCAGGTAGATGGTCTATAAAGAGGCAATGAATGTAGCACTTATTTTGTAAGGTGTCATCTGCTTCATCAGGGCTGATGTTCTGTGTAATAGTAAGAATAATAGGTCAGAGCCCAAACGTACACGATGCACCTGTTTCTTACATCTCCCCTTCTTTGTCTCATGACAGGACACGGAAGGAACACATTACTCACACAAAGTGGGATCTCACCTGGACCCGAAAGAATTACATTATTCTTGTTTTGGATGTCCCATCCTCCAAGAACTTTGAAAAATATGCTTCTGTTGTTCACATCACCTGGTCTGTGATATTTTGCTACAGAACCTAGGTACAATATTTCTTCTGAGATGTCTTAAATGGTCTAGCAGTAAAAGGATACCGATAGGCCTATGGCAATCTTGTGCAAGATCCCAGTTAAGATGGAAACCCACTTTCACCTTCTGATCGGGTCAACCAATGCACTGGAGAGCAGTTGGGAGCAGCTGCCTTTTGACCTAGAATGCTGCTCCAAGGCATCCGCACTGGGGGAAGGAAGAAAGTTGCCCTGCATCACCCTTTCAAAAGCTTTGCTTGCTAAAGCTATATCAATGTCCCCTAGTTTTCTGACCTAAGAAGTATGAAGAGAATTTGCCAAAGTTTTAGGAGATGGAAAGAAAAAATGACCAAAGGCTGGAAAATGAAGTCATGAGGTACTTAAAAAGTCAGAAACAATTAAGAAAATTTGTATGGCAATAAAATGCCTTTGTTTGTACCAAGGCCTATTTTTAGCAAAGCACTGGGCAGTCTGTTCCTTATTTTACCTGAATAAAGTGAATGATATTGTTGAGTTGAGTGGGATATAAGTTGGTAAAAGAGTAATATATCTCCCCAGATGTGTCAAAATTACTCACAAGACAGATGAGTGGGTACATGAAATCTACATAAGAAGTTTACACTGTCTTCCTGCTGTGGTAAAATAGCCTTGACCAAACACATATGTAACTCATCAATGCCAAGTTCATAAGTACAACTGTTTTCTTTCATTATTCAAGAAAAACATAGTTGCTGTAGATATAAAGGTCTGAAATTTCTACCTGATTTCAAATTTCTAGTTGGACATATAAAGAGGCAAATTCATGTTGTGCAGTGCAGATTGGTTAAGTGTGCATCTTTCACAGAGGGAAAGATGGCCAAACCTGGTTCCAAAGGATTTGGACAAAGCTTGTAGGAAGATAATTGACTCACAAGCCTCATGACTCCACAATTTGTATATTATTTTTCAATGCAAATAACAGCATTAGTACTCTACAGAAAATAATTTGGAAGGATAGATTGTATGTATCACAGCAGTGAGTGATTACAAGTGTTGTATTTCTGGCTTTGGATGTAACTCATTGGTGGAACCTAGCATACCCAAGACTTTCAGATTCCAGCCCTGGAATAACTAAGCCCAGCAAAGGCATAATTTCACTATCTAGAAGTGTTATGGTTCTAGCTCTTTTCATTACAACTAAGTAACTGAGAGTTTATGTAAGGGGAAAATAGACAAAAGCAAGTTTAAAAATACAATGCTCACTATTAACATGTTTAAAAGAAAGCTTTACCACCAATTAATATATTTGTACATTGTAAGACTTTGTGATACATCAAGTTGGCCAAGCTGACCTACATTTTCAAGAGTTCCCTCTCTTCTAAGTTTCAAGGCAGGAGATTTAGCCATGGGAAGGAAGCTACAGTCTTCTTTAGCCGGTGCTCATTGTTGCTGGTGTGTAGGCTCACTGTTGGCCTGTGGGAGCACCTGGGTCTGCATGTATCTTCCATCACTATATCCTTTTTCTTGTATCTTGCCTCCATCAGGAAGGGTGTCTTTTTATTTTACTTTCTTTTATTGTTTCTCTCTCTCTCTCTTTTTTGTAGGGTACCCACCGCTCTGGTGCTAGAGGCAGTGAGAGTAGACAGTCTTCCTGCCTGTGTAATTGGTACCAGTAACATGAGCTTAGGCTCACTGTGCTCTTGCTTACTGTGTAGCTGGTTGTCTTAGACCACTCAAGTTGCTGTGAGAAAACCCCAATACAGTCTGTGGTTTATAGACAGCAGACTGCTGCTTACAGTTCTGGAAGTATACGAGTCCAAGTTAAAGAAATGGCAGGTCTGATGTCTGCTGAACAGCCTTTTCTAACACACACACACACACACACACACACACACACACACACACCCCAAACATAAAAGTAAGGAAGAATACGAACTCTCCAGGGTCTTTCGTGGAAGCCTACTAATCCTATTTACGAGGACTCTATCCTAATTACCTCCCATGAGCCTCACATCCTAATATTTTCATAGTGGAGGTGAGAGTTTTCATATACAAATTCTATTGATATTCAAACACCTGGTAGGAATAAGCATCTTTGCTTCCTGACTATCTGTCCTTTGGACTGTAGCCATCAGCATGAGACTTGAAGACAACAGGCTTGCAGAAACGACTTCACCAGCTTTCAAAACAAATCCCCCACCTCACCCTTGCATGCCCATGAACATATATCTCCTAATGGCTCTGCTTCACTGGTTGAACCGTGTCTGAAACACATGATAAAAGCTCTTCTGAGAGGGTTAGACAGCAGGTGAGCATTTAAGGATAGGAAGTGCCTCCGCTAACATTAGGAAAGTGGAGTCAGCAGAGACTAGATCCTTCTGTAATCAATCCGCTTCCTTCAACTGCTGGAGCAAAAGCACAAAAGATGAGTTGATACCGAAAACTCTTTAACATTATATGTAAGGCCATTTGGTACTAGCTCTTAAATATTGATAGAGAGATACTCCCATCTCATACATAAGGCAAACAGAAGTTCAAACGCTTAAGTAAACTTGAGCCCCGGGCTGTATTAGAAGGAAGTTCAAGGTTGAGGTTTTATAATGTCCATCTGGTTCCAGTTAGACTTGGATGCATGCAGGAAAGCCATGATGGTTATCAGCTTGACTTCCTGCACTCAGATGGAAGGAAGTCACATATAGGATTCATGCTAGATATTTGCTGATTTCATTCTCGATAATAGACAGCAATGGACTTCCCACAGATTGTATAATAGAAAAACAGGGTTGAGTTGCACAGAAGTCAGTATACCTTTGATAGGCATACACACTGACAGCCAACATTTTCATAATGCATGTTGCATTAATTCAATTAGTTATCAATGTTACACGTGACTAGGCAATGTTGTCACTATATTATTGGAGAAAAGCAAGGCACAGTGGAGTTTGGTGTCTTGTAAGATGAGGTGTCCTGGAGACCAGTGCAGTATGGTTTTAGAACATCTGTGTGTATATCAACTCCAATATGATGTTATCATTACTCTGCAAACTCTGTGTTTGTATCTCTGCAGACCTGATCAGCACAGTTCTTTATTATCTGCCTATAGAGAGTACTTTCCAATTCCATTTCTCTCCTGTCCCTTAACAGATCTTCTGTATCTCATCAAAAAGATTCTTCTTACCACAGTTTATTTTCTCTGTGTTTCATTAGCGCAAAGAGAAATCTAAATTAATTCAGATATAGGCCAAAATACCTTTCTAAATCGCTAAATTTCAACTCAGCCAACACCCTTGCCCCCTTCTTTGCTTTTCTTCTTTATGACATCCTACTTCCTGGAATGCTTCACTATATCCCACTGTCATCCCACTTCATGCTACTATAACTTATATTGACAGTCTACGTGTTTCTTGTAGTCTTGTTCAGAGAGCACTCTCTTTATGATATCCTCTCTTACTTCCCATCCAAATGTGGTTAGTGTTAGTGGTTGTCTTAGTCAGGGTGTCTATTCCTGCACAAACATCATGACCAAGAAGAGGAAAGAGTTTATTCGGCTTACACTTCCACACTGCAGTTCATCACCAAAAGAAGTCCAGACTAGAATTTAAGGAGGTCAGGAAGCAGGAGCTGATGCAGAGGCCATGGATGGATGTTTCTTACTGGCTTGCTTCATCTGCCTTGCTCAGCTTGATTTCTTATAGAACCTAAGACTACCAGCACAGGGATGGCACCACCCACAATGAGCCCTCTCACCCTTGATCACTAATTGAGAAAATGCCTTACAGCTGGATCTCATGGAGGCATTTCCTCAACTGAAGCTCCTTTTTCTGTGATAACTCCAGCTTGTGTCAAGTTGACCAAAACCCAGCTAAGTACAATGGTCAACTTCATAATTTAAAATCATCTTGGTAACAGGAATCTGACCATGCCTGTTGGGCATGCTTTTGGCTACATAAGTGGGAAGTGGGAAGATCTGTCTTGACTGAATGGTATCATTACATGGGCATGCAATCCTGGATTCAGCTCCCTCTTGCTTCTTGACTGTGGAAGCAATGTGAACAGAGCCTTTAACCTTCCATTGCTGTGATTGAACTGGGCCAGAATAACTCCTTTCTCCCTTAAGTTGCTTCTGTCAGAGTATCTTATTACAACAAAAGAAAAAACTAATTAAGACACCAGTGGGCTTCTCTTCTTACTCCAAGTTTTCATATCCTTGTGTATAAAATGTGTGATTGGGCAGTAATAAATGTAACTGGTTATATTTTGAATCATATTTTCTACAATTGAACACTTTATCTCAGTAAACTGGAACTAAAACATTTTAGTCTGTGGTTATTCACTGACTCTCATACGCAGAATGTTACTGTGTGTTTTGTACATAAACCTACCTTTCACAGAGCTGTGTGGAGATGTTATCTTTGTTGTCCATTTTCTTTATACAACAGAAAATGTATTCTTGCCTTGGTTCTGCCCTTACTCTCTGCTTCTTATTCCACTGTGTTGTGACCAGCTTCTGCCACTCACACCCATCCACCCATCATGAGCAGAGCCACTAGGTTATACCTAACACATGATGAACTGAAATCCTCTGAAGCCATGAGCTGAAATCAATCTATCCTCCTATAAACTATCTATCATGTATTTTATCATGGCAATGCAGAGCTAATCAATACAGCAACTCTTCAGTATATTTAGCACCAATATCTGTATGAGATGACATAAGAGTATAGGTTAATTACTGTTCTTGAAATTCCAACCTCTTTTCTTAAATATAGGGTGCTTTCCTCTGTTTATGTTAATATCTTTCTCATCAAAATAGTTGACACGCATGAAGAAGCCTATGTTTACATTTCTTTTGAGTTATATGTCAGTTCTTGTGTTGATTCTGTTTATTGAACTCCTTTATGTTTCATAGGTCAGTGTTGTTTTATGCTGAAGCAGATAGTTTTATACTTAGTCTTGAAATAGAGCAAAATACGCTCTCTAATCTAAATTATTCTGTCCAAAATTGTTTTTCAACAGTCTTTGTAGGTCTATAAAACATTTAAAACTCTTCCATAAGATGTCCATTTAACATTTGATCTTTGGTGAACTGCATTTACAAAAGTTTTAGGGAAAGCTACATTTTCATAATGCATTACATGGTATCTTTCTGTTTATTTAAACCCTCTTGTTATTTCTATCAACACTCTGCAGTTGTTAACTGTAGAACTTGCATGTAATTTTCTACTATGCAGATGCATAAAACAAATACATCTCATAGATTGTTTTGTGCTCTCATACATGGCATTTAAAATTTAAATTTGGAATAATTCTTTGTAAATATCTATAAGTGTGTTTCATCTTGGATATGAGACCTTTATTTATCACCTACAACCTTAGTAAAGTCATCAGTCAGGTGTACGTACTTTTTGAGGATCATCTGAAAAACATCTGCAAACCTCCTTTTTTCTTTTCTTCAAGTGACTAGGGACATTTAATTTCCCCCGTGGTAATCAATTATGAATATGTTATTTCTATTTGTTGACTTATTATTGTATTAGACTATTGCAGAAACTATTAAATGTACATGTAGGCCAAATACCTTTTACACCAAATGTTCTGGACCAGATTTTGCATTTTGAAATCACAATTATACAAAATAATATATTTTGGGAATGTAATAATTATTTTTCATGTTTCAGATATGTGCATTAACTATTATAAGGATAGCTTGAAGAAAATTTTAGACAATATTTTTTGATATATGTGCCCTAGTTCCCACCTGTTTTGTGACTAAGGTATGAATTTTTCCTTTCATGATGTCACACCAGCATTCAAATAGTCTTGGGTCCTGGAGCATTTTGGTATATTTTCAATAATGACCTTTATCAGGTTGGAGACATTTTTGTTAATTAAATCGGTTCTTTAACAATTTGCTTATTGTCAAAAATGCATATGTGCACACAATGCATTCTGATTGTTATCACCATCCTCCTTTCTGTCTTCTCTCTACCTGGTCCACCCTTTCATTTCCATATTAATGGTTTGTCACAGTCATGTCCTTGTTTTTTTGTTTGGATCCTTCCGGGTTTAATGAGGTTCAATGCTGTGGCTTTGGGGAAGAAATCTTTTTTGCTCTTTAGTTTGCTGAGAATTTATTTTTAATCAATACTAAATATTCAGCTTTGATATGAATATTTTCTGGTTTTTAGAAGGAAGAAAATCATTTTCATTTTTCAATATGTCAATATGACCAGATTCATAGCCTTTTCTCTTTAATGTCTGACTGGACTTATATTTCCAGTTAACCTTGACATATTTAAAAAGTATATGCTTGAACTTCAATAACCGTAGGTTTAAAAGGATTTTTATCTTAATTAGTTCAGTGGTCTAAAGTTTGTAATGATATTTTGATATGAGCATAAAATGAGTGGAAGCAACAAGCTCTGTTAATAGGACTGTCATGACTTTTTTAATATGAGAATTTGTCAGTGGGATTCAATTTTCTTTGTTGGGAGGTTGAAAATCATGAATTTAATTGTTTGTAATAATTATTTCAATCACTTTAGATAATCTGGACTACCCAGGTTGTTTGTCTTTTTGTAAGAGCTTTAGTAGTTTTTGTTTTCTCTAGCTTTTCAAATTTATTGGCTTGTATTGTTTCATAATTTCTTTTTATTAACAGTTTCACTTATATCTGTGATAATTATAGCACTATCTATATTTTCATTTCAGATATTAATACTTTATGTTCTGTCTTTTTCAATTATTCATTGTTAAATAATAAGTTTTAATTTAATTTATTTATATCTCATACTTTAACATTTCTGAATTGAATTTAATTCCTATTTTTAACTTCATATCATTTAAGCTTGGATAATTGATTTACAAATATTCTTTTCTGATATAAATTTTTAATGCTAGAACAATTTCCTTAAGCATGAATGCAGCTATGTCTCCTACATTTTGATATGCTCTCTTTTCATTTTCATTTAATTGGAAATAACTTATTTCTCTTGTGATTTCCTGCCTAATCTATGGATGATTTCACAGTGTGTTGCTGACAATGTGCTACTGGATTTTTGTTATTTGCATGATTATTGGAATAGATTCCCTTGATAATAAATTGTTGAGTTCTATAAAGTTAGAAAATAGTTAAAATGATTCTAACTATTTTTAAATTATCGAAGTTTGTCTTATGACCACAGATTATGACCTGTACTGGTGAGCATAACTCAGCAATATGTTGGTGAGCATATTCACTCAAAGGTACCATTTATTGCCCTCCCCTACATCTTTCCCTTTTAACTGGTATATTTATAATCTCAACTATGTTTCTTGAACTGTTTGATCTTATTTTGTGAAAGGCCAATCCCTGTGTTGTAATCGGTCTGTTTACACTATTTATCTTTAATATATTTTAATAGGGCGGTGTATGCTGTTTATCTTTAATGTACCAGACTGATGCAATTCGTTAAAATCTACCCAGAGCTTCGTCATCTCCTGCTGACTCTTTACTGTTTCCACCCCTTTCCTCATGCTGACTTGCTTTTGGTTTAAGTGCTTTTCATTTCATTTTTATCTCTAGGATCTGTTGAGTGGATGTGACTTTGTTTCATTATTTATATTCTTCCACAGGATCTAATCTGTTCCTTATTAAAGTTTACATGTCTTTTGAGAGCTGTTTTCTGTTCTTCTGGTGCAGTTTGAGATTTGGGCAACTGTGCTCCCTATCTTGAGAGTGGGACTGTCTTAGTTTTGCTAGTTCTGGCTGTAAAGCACCAGTAGTTGTCTAATGGTTCTTTACCTCGTCTAGAGGAAGGGGGATTTTTTTCCCTCTGATCCCGTCTCCCATTTAGAGTGCGTTGCACCTTTATTTCAGGAGAGAGAGAGAGAGAGAGAGAGAGAGAGAGAGAGAGAGAGAGAGAGAAAGAGAGAGAGAGAACTTCAGCCCACCAAGAGTTTTTCTGTAGAGAAGATGGTGAAGATGTGGGTCATAGGTTCCCCTCCCTGAGACTGCTTCATGACGTGGGTTACTAAAGTCTCCTTTTCTGTTCCCCACATTCTCTTGAGTCCCCAGTGAAATTTACAGGATAAGGGGACATGAAATGCTTTTGTATCTTCAGCACTCAGAATGTCTATGTTTTGATACTACTCTGCCCATCATTGGGCTTTAGCAACATCCCTCTGGATCACGGGCTGTGTTTGGTTTCTACTCTTTCCTTTCACACTGGACTATGGAAGGAAATATGTGCATTGGCTCTTTGTTAGTCTTTTATCTGTTCTGTGATGACTTGTAGATTATCCAAAAATTTCTTTCTGTTAGACTGGAATGCTGTTACTTTCGATTTTTAGACCTTAAATGAAAGCTGGGAGTCAATACCATTTGCATTTGATATTATTATTTAAATATCATTTAAATCTACCACGTTGCCATTTGTTTCTTATATTGCCCCAGACTTCTTTGTTCCATTACCATTTTTCTTTCTCATACTGATTTGGATATTGCTTAATACTTTCTATTTTATTCCCACTATTGTGTAACTAGTGATTCTTTTTCAGAGGAAGGTAGAATTGAATTTACAGTGTGTACACATCAATTATCACAAACTATGTAATGTCGTTTCACATAATTTCTAAGACCATAAGGTCACACTGGTATATGTGTATTGTGCTTCTGTGTGTGCTACAAATCTCACAATGCATTGTCATTGACAGACCATAAATATAAATATCATGTTGGATTTTTTAACATTAATTTTTACCAGTGTCTTCTGCCTTTTCTGATCTTGCATTAAGTTCCTACATTTAAAAGTTCAGCTAGCAGATTTTTTAAGAACAAAAGTGTCCAGGTGACAAGTTTGTCTGCTTCACTTGTAACCTAGAAACGTCCTTCTCCTTGTCCTCAGTTTCTGAGGGCAACTTCTATCCAGGGAAGGAAACTTGTTGGTGGTTATTTTTCTCTCAGTGGTTTAAATATGAACTGTTTTCTTTGGGCTTCTGTTGGGTCTTACACATCAGTGATGATCTTTAACCATTGTTAACTTGCATGATACATGACTCTATCTTGCTGGTGGTTCTCATTATTTTCCCTTTGGCATTGTTCTTGAATAATTTGATTTCTGTGGCACTTGATCTGGTTTTCTTCTTGTTTCTCATTTCAAGTTCACTGCAAGTCTTCGATCTGTGAATTCATACCTCATAACATTTATAAAATGTGTAACTGTACCTCCCTTTACTTCCTTTGTAACTTTCAAGCAGGATTTCAAACACTCAAATGTTAGATTGTCCTTGGTCTGGCCACTGTTTGTTTAAGCCTGGAACCCCTCTCTGGTTTTATAAGATATTCCTTCCCATCTGCTTTATTAATTCTTCTTTAAAAATATTTCAGGCAGGTTTTCCATTATTAGGGACATGAGAATCCATGAGTAATTCTGTGTTGTGTTGTTCAAGAATGTCCTGTTCAATACCAAACTCCCACACTATTGCTGATGCCAAGAAATGCTTGCTGACAGGAGCCTGATATGGCTGTTCTGATCAATACAGAGGAGGATGCTCATAGCCAACCATTGTACTGAGCCTGGGGACCCCAATGGAAGAGCTAGAAGAAGGACTTAAGAAGCTGAAGGGGATTGCAATCCCATAGGAAGAACAATATCAACTAACCAGAACCCTCAGAGCTCCCAGGGACGAAACCATCAACCAAAGAGTATACATGGAGGGAGCCAGGACTCCAGATACATATGTAACAGAGGATGGCCTTTTCTGACATCAATGTGGGGGGGGGGAGGCTTGATGCCCCAGTGTAGGGGGATGCTAGGGGGAGATACTAGAGGGGTGCAGTGGGAGTGGGTGAATGGTTGGAGGAGCACCCTCATAGAGGCAAAGGGGAGGTAAGGGGAATGGAATGGGGGGATTGTAGAGGGGTAAGCGGGAAAGGGAATATCATTTGAAATGTAAATGAATAATATGATTAATTAAAAAAATATCCTCCACATTACAGAAGCTTTAGTTGTGTTGGCTCTTAGTCAATAGGTCCCTGTAGTATCCATCCCCATGCTCCAACCCCCAACAACATGTTTAGATGACACTGAAAATTTCTCAGATGGGCATAATTGCCTCTTCTTGAGCGATAACACCTGAAGGTAACTCATGTGCAGAATAAGATATTTTAGCCCATCTATGATTCTCCCACCTATGGGTGCCATCTGATATTTTTCAAATTTCTGTAACAGTTTATATATATTTTTAGATTCTTCAACACTGTGTGTAGCAGTTACTTCCATATCTAGTGTTAATGCTCTTCTCTCCCTGAATCTGTGTCTGCTGGCTGTTGCCTTTTGTAGACCCCGGGTCTCATATTTTCCCACACCACTAGTGACTTTCAGGTGGGTGTAATAAATCCAAATGCTGGAAGTTTGCAGAGTTTTCACTTTCCTGGAGGTAGCATTACACTCTGGTAAGCAAGTTACACAGAAGATTCCTCTCACTAGGGATCACTCAAAGCTGGGGAGCTGTGTAGTCCAGAGCTGATCTTAGACTGACTTTGAGCTCTGGAGCTCCTCCTACATGTCCTGGATTTGAAAGCAATGCATGGCTTACCAACTGGATGGATCCCAACTAGCTCTCAGTCCTGCCTGAACCCAGCCAATCACACTGCATAGGAATTATGGGTTGTTTCTCTACAGAAATTCCAGTCCCCTCCCACAGTCTTGCATCTTCTCCCAAGGCCCATGACACTTGCGCTATGGAAGCAGATGCAGAAGCATGTCATCCACATTTGGCGGTTGTTTTATTTACATCACTTCACCTTCTGGGTACTTAGCTTGTTACATTCGATGATGCCTGTCTTTTCTGAAGTCCATGCTCTGCATCCTTACTCACAGTCCCCTTCTTTCTCTCTGTGTTATGTTCTTAAGGAAGGAAGCTGAGTTAATTTTATGTCCCACCCCATTTGCTTATATCATAACCTGAGTTATCACAGTGCTGTCTCATCTATATTGTCAGCATGTAATTCTTTCTTTATCCTGCCTTATTTTCTAAGTCTTTTACAAGAAAAGAGAGATTCTGATAGGAAATATTTCATCCTGACCAGCAGTGAGACCTATAATTTCTAAAGTGAATTCTAAATAGATGTCAGTCCTATAGATATGATGACTTGTGGACAGGTAGTTATCAGATGTTCTCACTAAAGCGTCATGCTCATAAGTGGGTGGAGGGGAGGACATTTCAATGTGTGAGACTTACTTTTTTACCTACTAAGTTCAATGTGGGCTTATGATGATTATTTTGCAATCTTACCCTAGATATATGCCATTAAAGAGCCTTGATACTTATTTTGTGAGGCACATCTGGATTTTGCCAATACTTCAGTCATATTTCCAAGTCTTATTTGGTGTTCAAATTAACTACACACACACACACACACACACACACACACAGAGAGAGAGAGAGAGAGAGAGAGAGAGAGAGAGAGAGAGAGAGAGAGAGTTTATTGGGCTATATTTTGCTTTCATTCCAGCTTTCCCAGGAGGTTGATAAAAAAAAAAATGAAATAAACTTCATTGGTATTTTTACAACTTCCAAGGCAAAAAAAAGCTATTATAATTTCAAAGGGTAAAAAAATAGAAGAAGTGCATTTTGGGTACAAGGAAACAAAGAAAAAAAAACCACCACGGTAACGCCTTTCTGTGTCTCAGGATGCGGCTCTCCCAGCTGTACTGCATTCATTCCAGGGAACTGCTTTAGCTTAATGCTTAGAATTCAGGAGACAGTTTCATAGCAACAGACAAAACTGATGCGTCTAAGAGAGGCTATGTTTGAACAGAGTCATGTTTGAACATCAGCAACTGCTTGTGACTTTCCTACTTCACACCTGAGTGTCCTCTACATGGAAGGCACCTCTTCATCATTTCAATACTCTCTCTGTCTCTCTGTCTCTGTCTCTGTCTCTGTCTGTCTCTCTGTCTCTGCCTCTTTCTGTCTCACTTAAAAAACATAACAGCTTTTCACAATTTCCATTTCTGGTTATAAACTTAGGAATCAAATAGGCAAAATTTCCTAGTATTGTTGAAATATATATATATATTCCTTGGATCCTGGTGTTCTTGGTAGCTTTCTGTCAAAATGGCACAAACTAGAGTCATTTGGACAGAAAGGACTGCAATTGTGAAAATGCAGATTGTCCTTCGGGCAAACCTGTGGTACATTTCCTTGACTGATGATTGATATGGGAGGGCCTAGCTCACTGTGGATGGGCAGTGACACTCATGGGCTAGTGGTCCTAGGTGCTATAGGAAAGCAGGCTGGACAAGTCATAAGAAGCGAGCCAGTATCCCCCACCCCCAGCCTCTGCATCAGTTCCTGTCTCCATGTTTCTGCCTTGAGTTCCTGCCCTGAATTCCCTTGTTAATAGACCATTATCTAGAAATGTAAGTGGCATAAACCCTTTCCTCCTCAAAGTACTTCCACTCATGGTGTTTCAGCTCAGCAATAGAAACCATAACTAAGACACTAGGGACTCTAAAGAAGACATAAAGTGGGATTTTCACCATGGGGCGTGCTTGGCTCAATTTGTCCCTGATGCTTCAAACACATCCATACACGAGGTATGGACTGGCAGATCTTCTGGCGTTTCCTGGGACTGGGAGAGGGAACAAGTCAATTAGAAAGCATTTCAGAACACCTGGGTGATATAAAAGGGAAATAGAAGACCTGGGTGATATAAAAGGAGCTATGTCATACTTAAACTATGATTATGTAGTTCCTGGTCATGGTTTTGAAAGACAGCAAATCATAATATTTCAGAATGACTTGTAATCCACCATTTGTTGCAAATACCTATTTTTCCTGACCCCAGTCTCTGGAGTCTTTAAACATAAAACAAAACAAAAAACCATAATCCTCTGGATTGTTTTCCTTTTTAAGAGATAGAGAGAATGTGTGTGTGTGTGTGTGTGCGTGTGTGTGCACATGATTGAGAAAGATGTATGTATGTGCATATATGATGGCATATGCATACCTATGTGTGTACAAGTGCTGAGTGTCTTCCTCTATCACTACCATATTTTTTGAGACAGGACTCACTGACTCTGGTGCTCAGTGGTTGATGGCTTGTGAACTCTGGGGATCCTACTCTCTCTGTCTCCCCAACTCTGGGAATATGACTATGTATCACCATGGCTGGCTTTTCTTGTATACTGAGTGCTTTGGCTCTGAACTTGGGTCCTCAAACTTGAACAGCAAGCCATTTACTGATCTAACTCTTTTTAGCTTCAGTCCTTTGGTTTCCTGAGGAAAACATCTAAGAATTTTCACTGTTGGAATGGAATCTATTCTGAATATAAGAAGACAAATATCAAAAATTCAACTCAGTGAAATGATTTAACTTTTTCCCCATCTGTCACTGTCTCATATCCTACCCATTTCTTATATTTTATATTCAAGCATCACTCTAGAATCCATCTGAGTATGTTATTTCTTAGCCTGTATCCTCTTGCAGAAAGAAAGAAGTATACTTTCCTACTAATGATGATAGTGACTTTTACATGTCAGAACTGACTGATGCATGCTCATAAAGAACTCAAGAAACAAGGATTAAAGGAACTAAGAATATATACAGTAGAGTCTGAGCGCAAACCTTTGGTATGAGTAGTCTTTAATTATGGGAGGTGGTTCTTTAAATTATCTAGCCATTACACTAGTATCTTCAGTTACATAATGATCAAAATATGGCCTGTCTTTTCTCTCTCATTGATAGATATGATAGGAAGACCAAGTGTAATTATCTATACCATATGTTATATGTGAGTGTGTGTAGGTGTGTGTGCTTCTGCAAATACATGTGTTTCTACCTAGATTATCTAAGCACTATTCACACATTTCTCCCGAACTTTATGCAAGCAAATTTGTAACAAGTTTTGGCAACAAATTAAGCTAAGAATGATAACTAAACAAATAGCCATCTTCTTGGTACCTTCTATGTATTGTTACATTATTATTATTATGTGATTCTAATATTACTAAAATTATTAATCAAAGGATTAGATAATTTTGCACCTGAAGAAGAACTCGATGCCCAGAGTTTATCCTGCCCAAGAAACAACTAGAAAGCTCAGATTATATCCAAGTCAGGTCTGCCTGGGGACCAAGTCTGTGTTCTGTACGTGATCATGTTCCTCTCTTGATCTCTGCATCACAAAGTCAAAGCAGTCAGCATGAAATTAAGGAAAAGCAAAAGCTCAGGGCTACAAGTAAATGATGATTTTTCTCTATAGCAATTACAAGAACAAGAAATGTGAGAAAGATTACTTGTTCAAATTATTAAAGATGCTATTGCAGATTAACTTAATTTCTAAAGCTAGGATATATGCATCTGAGCTGTAGTAATAAAGGATAATTTTCATGCATGCTATATATAAGGACAAATTGAGTGGGAGCAAGTTTGAAAGATTCCTTTATCCCAGCCTTCCCAAGATCTTTTCCAAGGGTACACCATCTCTTTACTCAATCTTCTCAGCATTAGAGGTAAAGGCTCAGTAGATATTGGAGAGAGCTTTAATGAATAACTACTTCAAGGTACATTGGATTATTCAAATAAGTTAGCAAAAATTGTCTGGACAATAAGATTAAAATGTGTAATAGATATATTTAATATCAGAGGCCACCGTAGAAAGAAGAAATACTGCATCAATCAATAGTCTCAGTAAATGACACATTTTAAGCTAATGGTGAAGAAAATTCAATGAGAACTTTAATTGCTTTATCCAAGGAGAAATGAGACATAAGAAATTAAATCAAGCAAGCATTCATTCTTTGCTTGGCATGAACTTTTAACAACGTCTGTGAAGATTTCTCTCAATGGTAGATTTCAAGGTAAATTTTCCATGTAAATTTAATTCTATAGATAGATATACTTTTTCCTTGCACAATGTGGAAAAGTTAATTGTAAGTGAATTTTAAGTGGAATGATAAACACTTAAAATCATAAAGTGAGTTATTGTAAATGAGTTCTGTGGGCACAAGAACTTGAAACAACTGGGCTTTCTTGGGGATTGCAAAAATGTTTTTATATGTTAATATATTAATTTGGGTTGACTCTGGTTGTTTTATTACAGAATGGTGTATTATCTTGAGCTACAAGAATATATTCATTTCAAATTAATTACAACATAATTAACAATATTTTCCCATCATATCCTTTATTAAAAAATATTCCCTCCCCCAAATTAAAGTGCATGGTCAAAACATCACTTTTCTCTCTCTCCCTCTTTTTGTATAAAGGCATATATTTGTATTAGTGTGTATATTCACAAAAACACATGTGAATATACTTTCATATGTAGACTTATAAATATGTATTCATATATGTATCATAATTAAGATATTAAAAATAATAGTGGCTGGCCATAACTATTCCAAAAAGTGTTTGTGAAAGATATGAATGCTGATTTATACATTTAATATTGAAAAAATTATAGAAAAGTTTAATATTGCCCACTTTCTAAAAGTTGCAGTCTTTGTTAGGACTATGATGTGTCCTGGGTTGCCTTTATAAATAAGCTGAATGGGCATTGACTTATGGGTATGAGCTGAGGTGCTCTCCAGCTCCCTTACCTCATTTAAACCATTCCTTCAACTCAAGTATCACAGACTCCAAAGTTAAGTGAATGGAAAGAACACCACAATTCTTTGGTCATAGCTTTTTTAAAAAAGAAAATTGCCTTGGAGAATGATTGGTTTATTGATTCCTTGGGATGTGGTGATGAATTATTTATCAGCAGCTTTCTAGCATGCTAGATGTTTGGGGGCTGCACAAACATGCATGGAAGGTGTACAGAAAGAATTTTATCTGAGAACAACACACTTACCCATTTCCTTGCTAGAACTCTGACTAGAAAAACAAGTCACACATGCTCTGTAAGACACACAGAGTAGGCAACTTGAGATCTCAGATTGTGTCTCTTGATTTCCCTCCAGATGGTATAAAGCACACATCCCTAACTTACTTACAGGCTTGGAGGTGAAGCAGTGGGTGACATTTACAAGGGAACAAGATTTAGTAAAGCAGTGATGAACTTGAGATTAGGACTGTCCCTACTGCAGAGAAGTAGTGGTGTTTTCTTAGATATTTAAAAATTAGTTGGAATTCTGCCTTCTAAATCAAAATCTCCCAGACTTTAAATCTTGGCTCTGTGTTAATTGTTAAGAGCATCAGTTATACTATCGGGTCAGAATTGGCTTTTGTTTTGGATGTTATATAAAATGTTTCTTACAGGTATTTGGGGAAGGGGATGCTGGTAAGAACATTGTGAGTGGTGAGTTAGAAAAATAGACCACAGAAAGAGCAGACTCAGGGATGTTTGAATAGAGAGAGGATCTAGTTATATATGTGAAAATGACTCCCATACTTAGTGAAAAGCCCAGAGATCAAGCAAGTTATGGGAAGAAACCAGAGAAGAACCCAGGGCTGCCTTGTGTGCCATTTCCTGCAACCTTACACTTGATTTAATGCTCTGGTGCCACTGTCTAGGAAAGCACACTGATTTTACCTTTGCATTTCTGATGTTTAATAGATCAAAGGAACAATGGGAGAGCAACAGTGGTGTGACACATTGCACATAGCACACACATGGAGAGAAGCATACGTGGTCAAAGAGTGCCATCATATGCAGTTTGTGTATGTATCTGTGTAGCCAACCATTTGTCCTGAACATAATTCCACAAGAGGAAAAGAAAAGATAGGGTAGCCCAAAGACCCTTTTCTTTTTAGGCTTTCCTTAAGCATCAGCAACTCCAAGGTAGACTGAATATGTTTCAGAAGTTCAAATAAAAACAGCCAGCTTCAATCTATGCAAGGTTTCCATTTCTCAGGTAAAGGCAAAAATAGATATGCATGTAAAAATTACAAAATAGGAGTTTTATGCTTTCAGGGCTTCTGCATATGAATTAAATCCTGCCACATTCACCTTTAAAACGCACATCACACAATATAAATTGAAGTGGTGAAACTCGCTTGGCTTAAAAGTTTTATTTTTATTTTCTAAACACAGTAACAAGTGAATTTAAAATGCCATGGCGCAAAAAGCTTCCACTGACTCTGTTATTCCTGCCTTTTACCAAATAACCCTTGCTGCATCCTTGTATTACACCAGACCTGCAAATTACAGAGCTGGCTTTCCTTAGCCTACCTTTGTATCCATTCTCTTCACTTCTAAGTCACAATGCCTCACTGTGCTCTGGTGCGGTGTTCCAGATTTTAATGGTGATTATAAGCTTTGAACTAGAAAACAAGGAACACTTGTTTAAATAGTTTCCACCTCACCTAAGTTGTCATACCCATAATTTCACAGCCAATATAAACGTATTCAACTGTGTCCATCTTTAGTGATTTTCTGGCTTTTTTATTTTTAATGTTCTGCTCATGACACGGTGAGTTTGGTACAGGGAGGCGGCTCGGGTAGCTATTTAGGTTAATTACTGCTCTTTGAGTTTCATCATTGAGACACTTATCTGCTATTGAAAAAAAACAAACAGGAACACTTGGTAGACTTTGAACTGTAGGAGGGAACATTCTAGAATTTCTGCTGAATAAGTGGATATATAAAAGAGTAGGCAGTTGTTTCATTGCTGTCTAGATCACAAGTGTGGATGAGGGATGTATTGCTACATCCATGGGCCACTAACAGTCTTAACCACTTTACCCATTGCACACATGTTGCTTATAAAGAAGATTGATTTCTGTGGTGTAATGGTTAATCTTGGCTATCAACTTGACTACATTTGGCCTCAACTAAAACTCAACTCAGAACATCTTTGAAGACTTTTCTTGATAGGTTTCTCAGTCACTTCTCTATTGCTGTGACCAAACACCATGACCAAGGCAACCTATAAGAGAAAGTGCTTGATTTGGGCTTATGATTTCAGATGGTTCAAGTCTATGACCATCATGGCAGGGAGCATGGCAGCAGGCAGGCAGGCAGGCATGGTGCTGGAGCAGTAGCTGAAAGCTTACATCTTGCAACACAACCACAAGATACGGAGAAAGAGATACACTGGGAATGGCACAAATCTTTTGAAATCTCAAAATTCATCCCCAGTGACACTTCCAATGAGGCCTCTTCTTCTTCCCAAATAGTCCACCAACCCAGGATCAAGCATTCAAATATATGAACCTATGCTCATGGGGCCACACTCATTCAAATCACCACAATCATATAATTTGAGGTGGGAAATTTCACCCTAAATCTGAATCATTTGAGGTTAAAAAAAAACCACCTTAAATCTGGGCCACACATTCTGGTTGCTGCCTGCCTACATGAACAGACATGGAAGAAGGAAGCTTTGGCTTTATTTTGACTATTTGCCCTTACTTTTGCTGTTAATGTTCATAACGTTCATCTCTCCTGAATCTGAGAGAGTATTCGAATCTACTTCTTCAGGATACCAATGTAGACTGAAGACAAGCTGATACATCCAGGCTTGTGAACTGAACTGAATAACTACTAGATCTTGGCCTTTCTTTTAGGAGACAGCCACCACTGAATTAACCAGACCATAGCCTGTTCTGGTTAAGACACTCTAAAAACTCATTATCTTTCTCTCTGGCTTGGCACATGTGTACATGGACACACAGACACATTTTTTTTCCTCTAAAGAACCATGACTAACACATATGGTATGTGCCCAACCTTAGTAGATTAAATTGATACCATGGCTTCCTACTTTTAGACACTCCTTTGACTCAAAGTGAATGATTAGACAGGTATACAGCACAGACTGACGGCCCTCTTTATCTCCTGCCTGAGGTATTGGCTGACTTAGACAGTAGGAAATGTTCTCTGTTAAATCCCACTGGAAAAAAAAAGCAGTCTCATCTTGCTTTCAACTTGGTTTGACCTTGTACATGGGAAATAGTTTGAGGCTTTCTATATGCTAATTTTAAACTAAATTGAACAACTGAGCACATTTTTACTCATTCACATATCTGTGTCTCGTGTTTACCTTAGTAGGTACATTTGAATGCAAATATATCTATACTTCATACAGGTCAAGATCATAGACAGAAAGATAGAGTAGACCAAAAATCTAGATTTGGGGATGCAAGGACTAGAGGCAAACAATTTTCATGAAGTTGAAATGGCATGGCTGGAGTTCAGGATGTTATATGATAATCAATTCTCTCAGTGATAGATGATATTTTGATATCAAATGAGATTTCCATGGAATGTGGACAGAGGAAACCTGAGAAAGGGCAAAGAGCTAAAGAATTCTCTATGGCCAACAGATGTGAAATTCTTCTTCCACGTATCCCTTGGTTTGGCACCTTGATCTCTCTTTCTAGAATGCAAAGGAATTTGACTAAGCACTAAAATAAAACCCTTGGTCAAGCTTTCTGTGACTTTGTAAATCAATAAATACCTTTTACTGCCAGCTGTAAGTGGCATTCCTATACCCCTAAGTGGTTATTTTCTGACTGAGATGACTGGAAATAATAGCAATATATAATTAATAATAATAATTATTGTTATATAGAATCAATAATAATAGTAGTAGTGAAATGTTGTTTTTCTGTATCAGTACCTATAAGTCAAAATATTAACATGTGTTGTTATTTAACACACAAAATAATGGTATTAAACAGGTAATATTATTATTGTTTTAAGATTTTATCTTTGAGTGTGTGTATGTATGTGTTTGTGTGTTTGTGTGTGTGTGTGCATGTTCATGTGCATATGCTTCTGTGTCTGTGTAGGTTTCTGTAGAGGTCAGAAGAGGTCATTAGATTCCCTGGAACTAGAGTTACAAGTGATTGTCAGCTGTTATATGTGAGTGCTAGGAACTGAACTAGGGTCCTTTGGAAATGCAGCAAACACTCTCAACTTTTGAGCCATCTCTTCATCCCCCAAGATACTGTGATTATTTCCATTTTATATAAGAAACTTAAAACACTCAACCTCTGGATGCTGATATTAACTAATCTTTCTAACATTGAATGACAGCAAATTGGCAGAGTGGGGGTTCTCACTGATGGAAAAATGTGAGCTGTTGGATACCACCCCAGCTCCTTTTCAACCTTGGCTCTTCTAGAAGGTCCATGGTTTCAATCCCTTTCTTAACTACCCATCTCAGATTCTACAGAATCCAAAGCTTTGTTTAAAGAATAAGCAGATTATTTAGTAGCTATTACTCAATGCACATGCGGATTTAAGATGATCCAAGAGAAAACCATAGTGTCTAAGGACAGGGCTAATAAAGCCAGGGTTGACTTTTCATAAGTTAGGCTGGTTAAATTAGCTTTGGATTTCATTAGCTTAAATTGTCATTCATGCCTAGTCAAACCTAGTATTGCCAGACCAGTGCGCTAATGTGACATTATTGAAAACATATTATATCATCCTGCACAGAGTAACCTACTCTCCATTCCTCCATAGCATCTGGGATCAGGGATAAATGAGCACTCAGATTCTGAGAAAGGGCAGGTGCAATTGCCTATTAAGTAAATAGGTTAGGCTGGGAAAATGGACTTGTATCATTTTTCTTGTCCATGCCAACATCAGCGGTACCAGGCTTCTTTAAATTCCTCAATTCCCTTCCTGTTCCTCTTTCCCTTCCTGCACAACTACAGCATTGAAAAATCAGTGTCTATTCTCTGCAGGCTGCCTAAATACTTTTTGCTCACCTCAACTCTACATTAGGACTTATCATGAGAGTTATTTATCCTGCTTTCCTGACTTTTTTATCCTCTGAAGAAGAAACATACCCATCCATTTCTAAAACATGGCCTTAATACACATTGCATGTGAAGACATCTTAAAATTAAGATGCTGAAAGAAATGAAGGTGTCAGTTCAATGGAATATCAAAAGGAGTCCTAGACAGTAATTCTTTTGCAAGACTCCTATTCCTGTTTATACCCTCAACTCAGGGTCTGGCATGCAACAGGCCATTTCCAGGATGCTCTCTGAAACCAATTAAATAAATCTGAAGCTTACTGTTATGGCATTACATATAGAAGGCACAGCTTAAGCAGTCCAGAGAATTCTGGAGCCCCAGGATGACGAATCAGAGAAAAGGAAAGGCCAGGAGATTAGTGTCTCTCTCTTTGCACTAACAGATTTGGGGCTCTGCAACTGTCCTCTGCAGGTGTTGACAGCTATCCCTTGTTCTTGTTAATTTTAGGGAAGACATTCTTAGAGGTTCTATGGTGCCATCATCTTTAGGCTAAAAGGAAAAGCTAGAAGATTCCATTAAAGTGCATTTTAATCATTTCAAACACCTCATAAGAGCTCTCCAATTTCTGAGCTTGCATAAATATTTGGTGCTTTGATATGTGTCTTAATACTTGAATTATTTATCTGCATACTCTAGCAAAGTAGTCAGAAATGTTAGTTTATTGAACCATTTTTTAAAGGTATGTTTCTAGGAGACAAGCTTGCAATCATTATTCTGAGCTATTGACAACTAGTTGAGAAATCTGCTTTGAAGCTAATATGATTAGTTCAGTTGAACAAAGAGTTGAACAAATGAGAAGGACTTGCATGTCCTATCGGTGAGGTAAACTGTGTCATTGCCCAACAGAAGACTTGGGAAGAAAGGTGGGTGGCCTAGGAAATCCTAGCCTCAGTATTAAACATTTTAAAGTAGAGGACTTCTGAATACTGATGTAAGGGGAATACAGCTGTGCAATATTTGATGGAGAATACCCAACAAAATGCAAATGAACATTTTGGAACTCTCCCATAAGCTCTTGTCTCCATCACACTGATGGAGCATAGAGAGATATGGTTGTCTTTGACTCTAGTCCACTTGAAGCCTTCCCGAGCATGATGCCTAATAATAATACAAAATAATAAAAACTGTTCTAGACTCAGTATTCATAGTCTCAGGGTACCTCATAAAGAAACATAAAACACAACACTCCAGTTTCTTCTCCTGTTGCTGTGATTAAAACAATAAACTAAACAAACAAATAAAGCCAGGAAAAAGCATTTTAGGATTGAAGGGTTTATTTTGGCTTCCTGTTCAAGAATACAATCAGTCACGTAAAGCGAGGACTTCATGGTGGTGGGAATTTAAGGGGGCTGATGCTGTTGTTTCCATGGTCAGGAAACAGAGTGGTGAATTCTTGTGCTCACCTCACTTTTTCTCTTTATTCAGTCCAGCACCAATCTGGTAGGATGCTGCTATCCATCCCCAGTTAAAATTCAAGATCCTGTCAGGTTGATAATCAACACTTACCGTCATATATGCCATTTATGCTGTGCTCTGAACTGATTGCTCTCAGATAACCCACCTTTCCCCATCCCAATCCATTGTTTTAGACTAAACTAACCTTGGAAAGTGCAAACTTGTCTATGCTTTTGGAATGTGGGACCTCCTTAGTTCCTCTACTTACTTTTACTGGATGTGTCTACTGTGTTTAGCAGCCATCCACCCCTGACCTGTTTCCATATGTTTGGGTTTTGACTTGTTTCTCAGAGCTTCACCTTTTTCTGTTCTCTTCCCTAGGGTGTATGACTTCACAGAGTTAGTCCTCCACCCTTCTCTAACTCTTTTGCTTTAATTAGACATTAGTCTCTTCTTTCTTTTAGTCGAACACAGTTTAGATTATTCAAATGTTCAGTATCTCTCAGGATTCGTTCCCAAAAGTATCTGTTCCTTAATTCTTAGTGGGAAAGGCCCAAACATGAGTGTCCACATTTGCAGTATTTGACATTTATTTATTTATTTATTTATTTATTTATTTATTTACTGTTTTCTTTAGATGGGCTCAAGTGGTAGTGTTTATTGGTTATTACAATGACAAGAGATCCGGTAGACAAGTGGTGTGGTAATTTTAGGGCAGCTAAGCTTTTTCTTGTGTCCTGAAATAAGAATAGTGAGGAATTACAAGAGTTAGGAAATAAGCCATGTTAGCCTTGGCTTGGCTATTTCAAAGCAGGACCAATCTAGCCTGGACAGTAATTAGCCTAGCAGATAACATTATCTAAGAAAGAAAACAGCTCAGAGCATTTAATAAGAAAGTATGTGGATGACTTCTTACAGATATTTTGTGGACTATTTGCAAGAAAGATATCAAGAAGATATCAAGCCCGGGAAATCTCCATAATATGTCCCCTTTCCCAAGAGATGGTTGTGTGTCTAGGAGTGGCAGCTTGTGCGCATGGGAGTGGGGACCAGGACAGTGAGTGGCACTGCTAGATTGAAAGGAAATTGCCTGCTGTTCAGCAGCCAGTCATTCAGGAGCCTAGAATCTGCAGGCTTATTCACTCCCCCAGAAGCAGCTGAATAGTAAAACAAGAAACACTTTCTTGGAGTGAAAGGTCTAGGTCGTGGGAGTCATGGCCTCTGTAAGCTCACCTCGCACACTCAGAGAGATTTGCCTTTTATTTCCTGAGGATTTAATGTTTCCTTCTTGCATTATGTGTCTGGGCTGCGGGTTCTCTTTGTCTCGTTGTTTGCTTTGGTTTGACTGTTGTTCCTTAAGCACCACTCTGTAATCTAACATTGTGTCTGAACCTGGGAAGCAGCTTTGGTTCTTCGGTGTTTGCTAGAGTATCAGGGGAAATGATTCAGGTGGGCTGGCACTTGTCTGAGTTCTATACCCATTTTTTATTCATGTAGACACAACTGCTGGTGACTTGTTTTTTGAAGGTGATCAGCTTTTTGGTCTCATAACCAGAAAGATGCAATGTTTTCTGCTATGCAAGGGCAGCCTTCCCATCAATCTGAGTGAGTGTGGGAGCTACAGCTTTTCCCAGCTTTCTCCCATCCTTCATCTTCCATGTCTCCTTCACAAGATACCGCCCTCAACCTGATGTGAGCTATTCGTGACATACATGCACTGTCCCTTTGGATTAACTTTCATTTCAAGTTGTTGACCTACTAGCTCTTACACAAGATGGGAAAGTTAACGGGAGAAATGTACCTAGGAAGTTTATATTCTAAGGAATTAGCTTGAAAATATGGAAAATACTGATGTTATTTGAAATTCAAATTGTACATTAGGGAACTAAGGGCTAGAGAAATTCCTAACACAATGAAATCTTTTGGTCACTTTAAATCTAATTTCTGACCTTAGTTAAGATAAGACACTGACTGTATTTTGTCTATTTGTTTTGCCGAAGACCTGCTTATTTGGTACCAGACTCCATTATTAGTGAGTCCAGGAACCCATGGTGAGTGGTTAGAATGTCTGTGCTAAGCCACACTTGGCTTTAGTTCATCTGCCTGCACGAGAGGCATGCTGGGATCTTGTTTCTGAAAGTCAGTCTTTTAATTAAAATTTATTTTTATGTGTGTGAATGTTTGCCTGGATGTATGTATATGCACCACATATGCCTGTGAGAACTCCCTGGAACTTAAGTTATAGATGAGGCAACACGTGTGTGTAAGTTATAGGTGATTGTGAAACAACATGCGTGCGTATTAGAAACCAAACCACAGTCCTCTGCAAGACTAGCAAGTGTTCTTAACCACTGAGACATCTCTCCAATCTCACAACTATTTTGTTAAATTACCTGAAAGACTATTGTTATGGAAATGTTCATTGCAGTCTACTTTTTCTCTTTATGAACACTTGGGAAGATATATTATTTTTTATATCTTAGTTTCAGGGAAACTATGATTTAAAATCGTCTGCTTTTGTTTTAGTTTTATCTGTTTTGGACATGAAGATGGAAAGATCAAATTCTGAACTGAGATTCTGAGCACATATCATGCATACTAAGCTCTCTCCTGAATCAATTCATCAATTTTTTTCTTAACATTATTATTTACTTAGTTATTATTTTCTTTTTTAATTTATTAATCATTTTATTTGTTTACATTTCAAATGTTATCCCCCTTCCCGGTCTCCCCTCCATGATCACCCCATCCCACCTCTCTCCCCTTTGCTTCTAAGAGGGTGTCCCCCACCCACTCACTCTCACCTCATCCCTCTAGCATCCCCTTTCTCTGGGGCTACTTATTATTTTCTTATTTTTGCATTCATTTTGTAAATTGAAATACATATGTATTAAAACAGAGAGGCTATTGCTATGGTCGGGCATGAAATGTCTTCTTCTGGTTCATGGGCATGAACATTTGTTTCCTGCCTTGTTTAGAAACCTTCATGAGGTGGGATCTAGCAGCAGAACGCCAATATTGGAGAGGGTTGTCCTTGAGACTGACAATATAGACCGACAATATAGACCCCGTTCCAGTCCTGTCTCTGTTTCTGCTTCCTGGACCCCCATGCCTTTCCTAACTTGATGGACTGGATTCTCTCAATTTGTGAGTTAAAAATAAATCTTTCCAAAGTTGATTGTGCTAAATATTTTCATTACAGCAACAAGAAAAACAATTCAGGTATAAAATATCAATTTGTATTCATATTCACTCTTCAAATAAATGAATGAGATAAAGAGCATGAAAGAGAATGCTCGGTTTCATTTTGTTTCAAAGCAAAAACATAAATAGCTACTTCAAAGATCATTAAAATCCAAAAAATACTGATATTAGCAAGCCTATCGTTTATATTTCACAATTAATTCTATGATTCAGTTCAGATTATTTTTTTTGCATATAACATGCATTATGCCTTGTCTTTCCTCACGTACATATCAAATGCTCCAGAAGAATTTATTGAAAAGTTTCTCTCCCATTTAATTACATTGGCCTTTTCAATGGACTAAAATGGACCCTAAAAGCATCAGATAATAATCTTTGGGCAGCAATAACATTTTCATAGATGTGATTGGGGATCTGGTAGTAAGGAGGTTACCCTGACTTATCTAGGTAATTTTAAAAGTGTTTTAAAAAAGAGGCAGAAGAGCAGAGACATTATGAAGGCAGATAGAAGGGGAAAGATGAGAACATAGAGGATATATTTGAAAACGTTTGACTGCTGGATTCAATATAAAGAAGGCCAAGAAGGAATAGGCTAGTTTCAGGATGTGCAAAAGGTTCTTATTGAATTCTAGGCAGAGTCATTTGACACCTTGACTTCAGTTCAATGATATTCACGTTGGACTTTGGCCTCCAGAATTTTTCTTATAAGAATTAAAGTAAGTGAAACATTTGGTATGAACTAAAGAGTAAGTTAAAAATAAACCAAAGGCCATATCAAAGGGCATTTCCTTTGTCTCTCCAAAGGATGGGGAACAAGGGAGAACAGAGTTTAGTCTGGAAGACAGGTTAGCGGATAACATTCTATCTTATCTCTTTAGTGATCACCATGTCTCATCCCCTACTCCTGTAGCAGCTAGGAAGGGCACAGAGCGGTATGAACTTCAGGCAGTCCATGTTGGGAATATGAAAGCAGAGAAGGCTAGACTCTGCCAGCAATGGGTTTGGTCAAGGTTCCAAGAGCCAGAGAAATTTCTAAGAAAGGGGACTCTCAAGAAAATCCAGGAAGGAAGAGGTCCTAGCTCAGACTCATGTAGGCTCATGATTGTCACTTCAGTCTCTCTGAGCCCCCATGAGCTTTCTTTTGTTGATTTTTTGGCTGTGTTCTCGTGGTGTACTCAATCTCTCTGGCTCCTACCATCTTTCCTGAAACAGTGAATCAGTGGATCTGGGGGAAAGGAAGTAGGAGTGGGGAAATGGAGAGGAGTGGAGGGAAAGGAATCTGTGATAGGGATGTAGTGTGTGCGTGTGTGTATGTTTGTGACAGAGAGAGAGAAAGAGAGAGAGAGAGAGAGAGAGAGAACAGAGGGAAGGAGGGAAGGGAGGGGGAGGGAGAGGGAGAGAGAGAGAGAGAATCTTCAAGAAAGAAATGGATAGTTTCTGAGCACTTACAGAATATATAGACAAGTGTAGAAAAATTTGATTGACAGAATTTGGATGGAGACCAAGAGGATATAGAAGACAAACTGATCTTATCTGCAGGCACTGACTAAGATACGGTGTCTACTAACGGGTTTTTGCATCATGTCAAAGTGCCGGCCTCATGGGTATCAGCTGAAGAGTCTAAGTGACATGAGAGACCCATGTTCAGATGCTAAAGTTAAAGAGATGGAAAACTACAGCTTAACAATGCCCAGATTTGAGGGTGAGTTTTGTATGGCCTCACTAGGAACTGAGTCAGCCTTGAGATTAATAGCAGAGAAGAGAAAGGGGAGGAAACTCTCCAAAGACTGAATTTGTTCTTCTGAATGACTAAAAGTAACAATATGATTTAAAAATCATTGTTTGCTCTAAATTTCCTGAAACTGAATAGTTTCAAAATTAATAATACATTTCTACTATTTAGAGACTGGTGATTTGTAAGTTTCATTTAGACTACTTAAGTACTGTTGTGTGGATTTTAGTCCTGATACATGTGTACCATCAGTCAATTCTATTACAATGTTAAGTAGTAGAGATTCTCATCTTATGGCTAATTGCTGTAAGGTCAACACACCAAGAAACTGTCCTTGTATATATGCTTAAACAGTATGAACTGAAGCTGTGGTCTGATTCAGTTTGTGTCTTTTCCATTGTTACCGTGTCATACAAAACATCTGAAACTCATTTACACCAGAGAGGCTTGAGTTCGCTTTCCTCAGCCTAATAGTTTAAACAAAGGGGCTTTCCAGACGCAAGAAGTTATAACTCTATTATGCAACCTGGCAGACAGAGTTCTGTAAGTTGCTTTGGTATTAGGTGTTTTGAGAGTCACCATCTTGATTACATTAAAGCCAAAACATGAAAAAAAAAAAAGAAATTGTGACAGAGTGCAAGGGAAAGCTTAATTCATGTCATACTCATGTCTCCCAATTGCTGATTGCCCCAGAGGGTAGGAACCGGGTATCAGAAAAGCTTGTCTCTGGATGAAAAGTGGAAATAAAGTAGCTAAATTTTTCAATAAATTTTTTGTAATATTTCTTTTTTTCTTTCAATGCAGGTGGTGGGATACAGCTTCTACCACAGTTTGGAAAATTATTAAAATTTTTGCAGCCAAATTTCATTACATAGTTTGCATTGGAAATGTCTGTTTTAATTATAACAGAACTTGAGATGGGAAAGACAATTGGAATTGTCTAGATATTGTCTTGCTTTGTGAGTCAGGCACATACACACACACACACACACACCACACTCCACACATCCCACACACACTCATTCACTCAGGCACACAGGATGTATTCTATCTCTGTTTCCAAAGGGACTACTTCTTAATTTAATTCCACACAGGATGCAAATTGAAGGAGCTAGAGAAAAATGTAGCACCCTTGAAAATACCCTCAATGACCGGCTTCCTCTAACCAGATACCACTGCCACCAGTAATCTAGTCAAATTTTGAATCTACCAGTGGATTAAATCATTCAACACATCAGAGTTTCAAGATCCAATTGTCTTAAAAAACGTTCAGAGAGGATGTGCTTAATCCCCAGTCTGTTCCAGTTTGCAAGGATTGTTGACTGTCATACTCTATTCTAGACTACTCTATGAGCGTTGACTAAGAACTGTAGTCTTCGACTGATATAGTCAAGTAGTAGAGTTAAGTGTTTGATTGCTTTAAAGAAAAGTCCTCACAGTCCACAGTCAAGGCTTCCTTGCATTCTAACCATTTTTTTTAAAAAAAAGTAAAATATGACTAAAAGTCATTATAAATTTTTGTAAGGTTTTTCTTCCAGTGTGTTAACAGCCTTGCTCCAAGGCCTTTCTTTATTGCATCATGTCTTACTAGATATTTCCAATCACCTTAGTCTCACTTTTCCTATATGAAGCTTGTCTTTCCTCTGATAACTTTTAAAGTTCTTTTTTTTACCACTGCCTATTAGGTTTTATACACTGAATTGTGTGTTAACAAACCATATCTTGATGCCCAAACCCCTCATGTGATAGGATAGGTTACCCTTCTAAGAACATGAAGAGTGGTGCTGGGGAGATGGCTGACGTGTTTGCTGCACATGCTTGAGTAATAAGGTTCTTGTCCCCAGAATTCCTGTAGGTACCAGCGCTGGGGAAGTGGAACCAGGTAATCAATGGAACAAGCTTGCTTGTTGACCTAGCTTTATCACCAAGCCCTGGGTTCAACTGAGAGACTTTAACTCAAAGAATAAAGTGTAGAGGTAGTGAGGAAAACTCTGATGTCAGTGTTGAGCTCTCACACACGGCAACACACACACAAACACACACACACACACACACACACCACTAATATGTTATAAAAAGAAAAAAAAAAAGAAGAGGCCAGAGAGCTCTGTATTCACGCAACAGAGGCCGCATGACAACATAGCCAGAAGCTTGCTGTCTTTCATTCAAGCCACTTAAGGAAAGAGTCTCCACTACACAGGGACCCCATTAGTACCTTAATCTTGGATTTCCAAAAGAAAATAAATTGAAGTTATTTAAACCTCTCAAGGCTGTGATGTCTTCTTTTGGCAGCCTGAGCCGAGTGAGACACAAGCAATCTGGTTACGCTATTAATTGATGGAGTGTTTTTCAGGCTTTATGCATTTGGAGCTTGTTGAAGCTCTGAGAAATATAAATTTATTATAGTCTTGACATATGAAACAGTTCAGTATATCAATTTTTCAAAAGTGATTTCTTCTGTTTTTTCCGTATATTATGCTATATCACAACTTTAGAACTCCGTGTATTATATATATTATATCACAATCTTAGAATTCCATGTATTATTCATATATTAATGTCTCTATCCACAAGGAAATCTGTAAGTTTGTAAGAATACTTAATATGTACATTATATACACATGATTAGTACAGTTATTCTACATGGCAGGATAATGCTTCTGTTAAGGGCCATAGATTATCTAACAACCCCCCCCCCCGTGCCAGGAATGGGAATCCCTCTCTATGAACTGTTGGTAAGCAGGGGATTCCAAGAGATACCCAAGCAATATACTATTACTATTGGTTTTGATTGCTTGCCAGAATATCAAGGTAAGTCTCTATTGATGAAGACAGCACATGTTTCAGTCAGAAAAATTAGAGAACTCAAGTTGGTACTGACCTGGAAGCTTCATCCTTGAAGGGTAGCTCTTATAGTATCAAAAGTTTCATGTATTCTTGCAAGAGAGAAAAAGTATCAATAGAATTATCTAGTTGTATAGCCCAAGAACCACAATGAAAGGATGAGACGAGAGCCTTACAAGTGCCATAGTGGCACCTGTATCTTGGGAGCAACCAATAGCTGTCTAATTAGACCTAAAGCCTGCTCAGTTGAAGGGATCATGTCTGGAACTTTAAATCTAGATGAAAACTTGTAGATGAAAACTTTTAGGCCCTGGAGGAGAGCCTACCACTGTCATATTACCAAAACAATGTTGGTTCTGATTGACTTCTAAACACTCATTCTTGTACCCATAGAAAATTGCACTTCTCAGATCTCATCAATGAAAGCTTTTTGCAGTAGCAAGAGACCATTAGAGAGACCTTCAACTACTAAAATTACAGAAAATTAACAACACTGGGGTCCCTAGCACCAAATGAAACATATGTAACACAAGCCCTACAACAAAGACTCAGGAAATATCATAGAAGGAGGGCAGAAGGATTGTAAGAGCCAATGGACCAGAATGGTTGCTATAAGATAGTGTCTTCTAAACAGGACAGGGATCTTGCTCCTATGAACTCTTAACAGCATGGCTGCCTCCACAAGACCTTCAAAGACAAAGCCAGTCCACATGCCAGTATAAATGAAGGGAAATTACACAAGGCTCCACCCCTGAATGGAGAGCTTTAGACAATCAATATCTGCTGAGTGGGGAGAGAACCAAAAAGAGATGAGACCCCAATTTTAAGGAGTTAACCTTAAACACATGCAAATAGGGCAGCAGTAATCTATACATACACACATATAATCACACAGAGATGTACATATGTATGTTCATCCACAACAAAAATATATAAGAGATCATGAATTCAAGGTGAGGTGGTTAGAGGGACATAGAAAGGGTTGGAACAGGAAGAAGTGGTGTGAAATGGATATAAAGTGCACAAATGTATGAAATCATAAAAAATGTTACAGACTAAATGCTTGTGCCTTTTCCTCATATACTGAAGTCTTAACTTCCAGAATGATGGTATTGCAAGATGGGGCCTTGATGAGACAATTAAATTTGAAGGCAGTAATGAGGCTGGGGCATGTGTGGTGGGTCAGAGGACCTTAATAAGCAAATAAAAAGGCAGGGCTGTCCAAAGCCCATATATCACAACTGAATCAGAAAGCAATCATTTATAATTTATAATAATGTACTAATTAACACAATATATACAAATATATATTAAATACAATATAAAATATAAAAATATATTAAATTACAATTTATAATTTATAAACATTGTGTTAATGTTGTCTATCAGTGTCATCACCCTTGTACTTTATGTATCTTTGCATTGATCTTTCTTCATCTTGAGCTATATTTCTCTATATGTCTAGCAATTTTGATTGAGTGCCAGGCACTGTGACTTTTTTTTTTTTAAACTGTTACATTTTAGGTTTTTCTTTGAATTTTACTCTACGACAGTGTAAAATTATTTGACAATAGTTTTTCCTTTTGAGAGTTATTTTGCGGTTTATTGTATGTATTGAGGTAGCTGTAGCTTGCTTTAATCTTCATTTTTGGTTTAGGTTGGTCTCATTGGTATTCCCTATTCAATGTCTGTGGATTTTGTAGTTTTTTCCCCTTTCCTGGATAAAAGCCAACTATTCTTACTCTGTGTGAGTTCTACTTGTTCTAAAACTTTGGTTTGTTTTTGTATCCTCCCACGTCAGCCCTTACAGTTCTCTTACAGTTCTCTATTACAGACTCGTCAGAATACTCCAGGGATCGCTGTCTGCTTTTGTGCAGATGGCCTTTCTCCACCATCTGCCTTGCAAACTCTACCTGCCTTGGCCTGTCCAGATTTTCAGCTCTGTTGTCTCGGTGCACATAGATATCTGTGTTCAATTAGAGTCTTCTTCCCTGAATTATGATCTGAAGTCTCTTTCCCAATCTCATGTTGACTAATTCATGAGGCTTATTTTGTCTTTATCTTTTTTGACATATAGAAGCCATTGTTTCATGTATTTTTAACTGGCTTTTGTTAGTTTGCTTGACTTTTAGTCAGGAAAATTAGTCTCATTCTATTGGTCTATTTTGGCTGAAGGTGAAGTTTATTTTGTTTTATTTTCTCTTATCCTTCACTTTATATTCAGACATTTCAATTTTTATTCATAGACCTCTCTCTCTCTCTCTCTCTCTCTCTCTCTCTCTCTCTCGTGCTTTGGCATAAACAAGATTAATTCATTAATTAAAGCTCTTTAGAAAGACATAACTGATATTTAGAGAGAATAGTAATATAGATAGATATAGGAGGAAGGCTTCTTTTTTGGAATCGGATATATATATATATATATATATATATATATATATATATATATATATAATGTTTGACAATGAAAAGATGCCTTGAGTTCTCAGTCCAATCTAACTATCTCCACAGGAGAGTAGTTTGCAAAGTGTGGTCCCTGTAGCAGCAACATCAGAATTATCTGGGGATTTGTAATGTGTGGGAATTATAACCCAGAGGAGATTAAAAATCTGCTCAGGTGAAGCCCATCCTTTGTGTAATTGTGATTCACAGCAATCACAATTCAAGGAACCTGTTCTAGTAGCTGATGGTCCACCAGCCACACACCTGTTTCTCTGCCTGAGCTCCTTATTTCTATTCGCCTTTCTCCTTATCCCCAGGGTGATGATTCTTCTGAAGCTCATCAGCTCTCTGCAGTGCCCTATCCCTCAGACCTTAGCTCGAGCTGTACTGCCCTGAGTCAGGGTTTCTGTTCTCCTTCTCTTCACTCTCATTTCACTTCCCTCTGATTAAACTGAACTCATTCTTTCTTCAGTATTTTCCCCAAAGATCTATCAGGCTCATGCTTTTTCAAGTAATCAGAAATACAGTTATTTAATGTGTTTATTTACTTATTTAATTAATGAGAGATGTACCAGATGATTAAGTTCCAATTATGTATTTAGTGTATGGACAAGTAGACTTAACTAAGACAAGTTAAGACACCAAGTGGGATGACAGAGACACGCCATGTGACAGAGCCCCTAGTACATCGTAACATGTAATAACTGAAAACCATTGGAATTGTCAATATCTCTTTCATGTAGATGACTTTAAGGTCCCTGCCCTTTCTCTTTGATAGGCTATACGATATTAGGCACAGTGATGTTGGATAATGAGATTTTATGCATCAGGAAGAGAATGCGTCACATCAGTGCATGACACGACTTAGCAGCTGCATTGCAGAATCTTGATTTGTAAATAAGGGAATGAAAACCTCTCACATCTGTGACCCAAGTGTCTGATCAGGGACTTGCTGGACAGACTGTGTTTCTACTAGTGACATGTTCCTCTCTTGAAACTTTACAATATCTTCAGAGAAAAACAGTCACGTGCTTCTTGGATCTGTTGTTTACCAAAAGGCTCTAAATAGCCTCTTTCCCTTTCCCATAAAATACATATGTATAATTGTCTCCATTTCCTCCTGATTGGACACAGTTCTTTCTGGTTACCAGCTCCAATGTATTCTTATGATAAATCAACTGACTTTTTATAGACCACAGAAATGTTTTACCATTGATGTGAATTATGACCCTATGCTTCTCTAAGACTGCAGGACAATTGAGGTCTGTCACTGCGTTCTATATTAGGGATTCCAAATGTGTGAACAAAGCCAGTTGTTTTTAGAGCTAGGCTGGCCTTCTATTCTACCCCTGGCTGTCTGCACAGCTCATGAGGAAGCAGGTGCTCCTCCTTGCTGTAATTGCAGTGAACTTTTTGCTGTAGATTCTGCAGTATGCCCGTTTTACTGCTGACATCTTGCCCATCTTCTTGTATCATGCCACGGTTTCATCACATAAACGGTAGCTTGATTGTTTGGGATGTGACCTTTCATCTGGATTTCCAGAAATGTCAGTAATGAGGTCTGAATTGTAATTGATTTGACCTGTCTGAGGACAGAACGTTTCTTTCTAAAAAGAGATTTTCTTTTCTAGGAACATCTTTGATTCTGAGACTACAGATGTCATTTGACAATGACACAGGAGGCAAGAGAAGCCAGTTGAGGGGCTTTTAGAGGTGGGAACAATGACAGAAAACTGGTGAAGAAGGCTCACCAGACAATACTTTGATTCCCATTTGACATTTCTGCAAGCTTATGAGACTGATCACAAAGGATAAGACTTATATCAACAGAAGCTTTCCTTCTTATTCCACTGGCTTATCTGATCTTATTTTTTGCTTCAAAGACATTGATACATTAAATCATATGTATATGTTAATAAATATCATATATATATATATAGTGTGTGTGTGTGTGTATGCTTAATAAACCTTGTCAAAATATCATTCAGATAAAAGTCAATTGAGCTAAATTACTTAGGCACTCCATTTTTCTCTTAAGAATAAATCATTTTTCCCCATTTTTGTCTGCTTTGTAGTTATTTCATTAGACTTCAAAGATTCCCTTTTATGAGGAAGACAAGAAGCTCACATTGCATACTAGGCTCATTAAGCTCAGAAAGTTTCAAGAGCCACAGGTTCCCTCCCCTGTGTGAGACATGGGGTAGTAATTACTTAAGAACAGAGATGCTTTAGCCAACACAGCTCCCTGTACAGTGTCCAGGGAAGCAACTTTTGTGAGTTGTCATCCATGTTGGGATGGGCTTTTTGGTGATGCAATTGTTTTTGAGTTACTTGACAGTAACTCAACAAACTCACTTGGTTTACTCATTTACAGTTGGATGCAGTTACTTCTTAAGACTGTTCTTTTGTGTCTCAGCTGGGGTGAATAGAAAGGTCGCACAACATTATCTCTTTTCATTAGCATCTCATTTTATTGTTAAAAAAAACAACTTGTTGGAAAGACAGCACTTACTCCACATAAACAAGCATGAAGTGCTACAGAAAGCTCACACTGGGAGATGAGAATTGTTAAACAGAAAAAGGTACTGAGATAGATGGTCCTCCAGCATTTCAAGAGCTTGCTCCAAAACGTGTAAGAATTCTAATTCAACAGAGACCTACATAAGAAACTCTTGATGGTCTGTCTATGGGCTAGAGATGGAGATATTACATAGAATGTTATCCAATATCCTCTTTCAAAGTTATATGGAGACCTGGAGTTAAATGTCCATAAGAGGAAGATTATAAATGTGGTATTAAGATAAAGTTCTGATACACTCACAAGTGATACAGGATTTTTAGATATATTTTGTTATTTTTTAACTATGTGTTTGTTTATAGGTATGTGCACATGAATGTAGTGTCCAGTAGCTGGAGTTACAGGCAGTTATGAACCAGCAGATGTGGGTGATAAGAACTGGACTCAGGTCTTGGGGGAAAACAGCCTATTACCTTAACCTCTGAGCTATCTCTCCAGCTCATCTACCTCTCTCTCCCACCCTTTTCTCTTGTTATCATGAGAATGAGTGGGCTTTTTTTTTCTGATGTCTTTCTATATTCACTTTTTGAAGACAGGGTGTCATATATTTCGAGACTTTAATAATCCACATTAAATTCTATTAAGCATAGTTTCTTCCACTTCGAATTTTCTAATTTGCTGTTATTTCTGCCATATCTGAATTTCTGAGATAAAAATTTGGCACTGTAAACTTTAATATGAATTTTTTGGTTTATCTTTGCTTATTACATTTGTGTGTGTGTGTGTGTGTGTGTAAATACACACACACACACACACACACACATATATATATATGCATGCTATAGAAAACATGTAGAGGTCAAAGGATAACTTTGGAGACTCAGTTCTCTTTTCCTTCTATATGGTTCCTAGGGATTGAAGTCGGGTCATCAATCTTGGGGACAAGCTCCCTAACTCACTCAGCCATTTGGCTGTTCTAAAATGTTTAGTTTTTATAAAAATATTTTTTGATAAAATATATAAACTCACCTAGATGTTTTATATTTTATTATAAACTATCTGCATTAAATCTATTTTGAATCCAATAAAATTTGTTATGAATTAGATGAGCAACCAGTGTGTTTGCTTCTTAATAAGGCTGAGGGATAATACCAAATAGCTTTCTCTATGTATTTCACAATTGGGATATTTAAAAGATTTAACAATTTTATTACTAATCAGCTCCTTTCATGAGCTTCTGATCGTGTTGTATACCATGAATCTTTGTCCTTGGAGGAACAAAAAACCAACAATATAGTCAAAGTTGAGGAACTGAAGCATACCACTTCATGCTAAGTTACCTTAGCCTTCTGTGACTCTCTTCTTCAATATAATTAGCTTCATGGAAGCTAAACTAAGAAGATCATAAATTTGAGGTCGTCCTGCTCTATATGACACCCTGTCTTCTAAAAGTGAATATAGAAAGACATCAGAAAAAAAAGCCCACTCATTCTCATGATAACAAGAGAAAAGGGTGGGAGAGAGAGGTAGATGAGCTGGAGAGATAGCTCAGAGGTTAAGGTAATAGGCTGTTTTCCCCCAAGACCTGAGTCCAGTTCTTATCACCCACATCTGCTGGTTCATAACTGCCTGTAACTCCAGCTACTGGACACTACATTCATGTGCACATACCTATAAACAAACACATAGTTAAAAAATAACAAAATATATCTAAAAATCCTGTATCACTTGTGAGTATATCAGAACTTTATCTTAATACCACATTTATAATCTTCCTCTTATGGACATTTAACTCCAGGTCTCCATATAACTTTGAAAGAGGATATTGGATAACATTCTATGTAATATCTCCATCTCTAGCCCATAGACAGACCATCAAGAGTTTCTTATGTAGGTCTCTGTTGAATTAGAATTCTTACACGTTTTGGAGCAAGCTCTTGAAATGCTGGAGGACCATCTATCTCAGTACTTCTACTAAGGGGAATAACTGCTCTGACTCAGGATAAATAAAGTTGGATATTGAAGGGAGGAATTAAATCCAGGGAAATCAGAGAAACCATTGTGAGAAAGGGAGCTGTAGTGTACTGGCTGACAGGTTTCCAAGCTGTTTTTGGTTTTAAGCACATAAAACACAACTTATTTTTTTAATATGTAGGTGTTGGGAAGCATTTCCTCCTTTGGTGGGGGTGGTTGGCTTCTATTCACTCCCTCCAGAGCTGTGAACTCCCTCTAACTTGGAAACTAGTCTTCTCTCAGTACATATCATTTCCAAACCTCATGAAAAACGAGGTGTCAGACACCAACGTGATTTTAATTTGGCAAACAGTTCAGGAAACTGATTGCTTTGAACATCTCTGTCCTGAACAGAGCAATTGAACACCACAGGAATAACTATTCATTGCAGAGTAGAAAAATCTAACCGATACCTCTAAAAATATATTGGAAGTTCATAACCTAGCCAAAATCGGTGTCTGCTCCCTTTCATGTCACTCTGGACACACTGCCCAGTGAAATTTGTACCTAAAAACTTGTGGTTTTGTCTTCTTTCTTTCTTTCTTTCTTTCTTTCTTTCTTTCTTTCTTTCTTTCTCTCTCTCTTTCTTTCTTTCTTCTTTCTTTTTCTTTCTTTCTTTCTTCCCTTCTTCTTCCTTCCCTTCCCTCCCTCCCCCACTCTTTCCTTTTCTCTTTCTCTTTCTTTCTCTCTTTCTTTCTTTCTTTCTTTCTTTCTTCCTTTCTTCCTTTCTTCCTTTCTTCCTTTCTTCCTTTCTTCCTTTCTTTCTTAATTGATTTCCCTTTTTTCTCACATGGCTTACTTAATGAATAATCCACTCCTTCTGGATGAAAGTGACAGAAAATGATATTTCTAAGACAGCCTTCAAAAGAAAAGACATCCTTGGAAATGCTAGGGAAAATAGGTATGACTACAAAAAAAAATGCAGTTTGTGGGGAAACAGGACAGACTCATGATGTAGTCATAGCTTTCTAGCTGGGGATTTTTTTTTAGATCTTCAAAACCAAGTAAGTTTGACTTGAATCTTTTCCCAAGAGTTTTGTGCATTTCTGAGAGGAAGTTCATACCATTTCACAGGGACCTCCACCTTGGACTTTCACCTCAGTTGAGTCATTATCCCAGCTTTGCAGCCTGTAGTTTTTGTTTATCTTTTGGGTGATGTCTTCCAGAAGTGCACACAGTCTCTGTGCCTATTTTATACAGCAATGCTACCCACAACAGGCCTTCATATACACAGCACATTTTGCCAAAATGGGAGATGGGAGAAAACAAACTTCAATTTTAGGAGCTGTATAGGCAGTTAATGTTGTTTGTAAAGACCTAGTGAAACTTGTGTAAATCTTCACAATCTTTTCTGGATTATTCCTCTCCTTTCTTCTAATTTTGACTGTCTTTACAGGGAGTTTAAAATGAAAACTTTAATCATTTTATGTTAGCCAAACACAGCCTTTATTCTTATTTAAGTGCTGTTTTTTCACATGAAGCTATTCAACTCATGATTTGGAATTTCCAAATAGATTTTAGATATGGTATTTCTTGTTCATGATGTTCCATAAAAGACAAGATAGGAAGTGTGTTTGTGCAATGAAGAATGCATCCATCTTGAAGGTGACAATTTGGGATGTGTAACTCTGATAGGTGACCTGGAGTAAGGACTCGTATACTGGGGATAGCTGAGCAGGTGAGGTGATGTGGCAATGTGAAGTGGAGATGGGAGAAAACATTTAAAATTTCTAATGGCCTGCAGAAAAGGGTCAAATAAAAGGTGGCACATTCGGAAGGCAGAAAGAATTCTGAGATAGAGCCAGGAGTGGGAGATTTGTCCAGGAAGACGTGAAGAGCTATATGCATGGTACCTGAGCACAGGTAATCTCATGAGGCCAGAGCGATCGTTCGGTAGCTAGTGGTAATTGCTGCTCTTGCAGAGAACCCAGGTTCAGTTCTCTGTATCCACATGGAAGCTCGTAATTGCCTGTAGTTCTAGTTGTAGAAATGATGGTGTTTTCTGAACTCTATGGGAGCATGCATACATAGCATGCACATATAGACACACAAGCACCTGTACATATAAAAATAAACCTTAGAATCTTGTCATGTTAAAAATTATACACTGAGTGCTTAGTGTGTGCTTAGTGTGTTTAGAAAAAAGTCAGAATGCATGGTGTCTTTTACAAACAAGTAGCAATAACAGCAGATGAGTTCAAATAACAGAAGTATGAAAGGAAAAATACTGACAAAAGAGGCTTAAATAAAATAAGTAAGAAAATCCTAGATGGAGAGAAAAAAACAAAGTATATACATTGTGAGGAATGTATATATCCACATTTTGGTAATGATAACTGAATAGAACACCAAGATTGTAAAATTAAACAAATGTTTATTTCATATAATATTTACTAATCTAAAACGTATTTTAGATTATTAAAGATTTTAAGGGTCAGTTGAAGCTACATATTATTTCTATGAACACTCAATTGCAACCAAGATTTTTTATTATGGATAACTTCTTTGAATGCATTGAGAATATACTTTATTAACACAGAGATGACAAAAAAATTTAAAATAGAAAAATAGCCAGTCTAACTTTCCCAAAGGTTTAAATTAAATTGAACTAAATCACCAGTTTTACTTTTTTACCTCCCTAACAAGTAATAAAGCAAATGAGTATGTGCAAAAATTTTATATCAATTTTAAAAATAATTATAAGCCCTATTTCATGGTTCTAGGCATCCTTAGAACAGTCATTGTTCATGACTTGAAAGTCACAATCAACAACAATGAAAAGAAGGCTTCCAAGCTGAGTAACAAAGGGTTAAAATTGCTGATGGGCCAATTCTTATTCGTTTGCCAACTGTGTGTTTCTTAGCCACAGACTTATTCTAGGGGCACTGGTGTGGACTACTTAACAGCAGTAGGGACTTTCATTTACGACAGGGAGCAGACCTCTCTTTCATGTTCCTGTTGAATCAAAGGTCAAGAGGATATGCATTTTTTGACCCTTCTCAGTGGATTGAGAGGAGAACAGTATCTGATGTTCCTATTGCATTTCTTGTTGTCAGGGACTATGGTCCATGCTGGGAAATTCCACCATTCTAAGACTCTGGAAAAGTTTAAAGCTAGAGGTGCCTGATAGGAGTCATTCTGGAAACCTTAAACTCCACACTTAGGAAATATGAGAATGCACAAATGCATACTGCTTCGGACACTATACTAAAGTGTACAAGTCCATGCATGGATAGTATTCTATTTAAATGCGATGGCAGAAACTCGATTTTGAGATTTGTTGATTACTCCCTAATTGTCTAAAATGTTTGCTTTCTGTATTTTGATGTTAATTTCTGTGCTTTCAATGTTCTGATTGCTTTAGTTTTCATATTGATTATAACAGTTACAAACTTAGGTAAAGATTCCATCTCACTATACTCATGATTTGAAATAAAACCCATAAGCCTAGTCATTTTTGCGTTGAATATCTGCTGACTATTGTACTTATTCTTGTGTATTTACATTTAATTTCCATTTGGTTTAGACATGAGGAGCACCATAGTGTAGGTAGTTTTATATATGCCCTGGGTATTTGTTCTTTAATAAAAGTATTGTTATATAAACTAGGCAGGTCTTGAACCCACAAGGATCCTCCTGCCTCTGCTTCCCCAGTTCTGGGATTGAAGACATGTACCACTTGATGTCATGCTTCCTGTAATGCCACTAAGAAAATGACTTCTCTATTTCTTTGCATTATGTTTCAAAGACTAATTTTCTGTGAATTCTTGTAACTATATTTATATTTACATCCATTTATGAATCAGGAGCCAACCTTCAGCAATCAAAAATGAAATGGTGCCCCAGGAACCATTTATTATTTAGTGTTAGGTAGAATTCCAGCTAAAGAAACCAAAGGGAGATTCCAAGACAGTTGGCTTGAAACTGGTTCTAATTCATTGTATCTTCTCTGGAGTGTTCACAGTCTTGCATGTAACCTAGATAAATAAGCTTTGTCTAAACCTAGTGTTTATGCACCCACCTTAGTAGGTATCTGCTAAGTTTGTAGTACAAACCTAAAAATTGGCAGTTTCTTTTATCAACTCTGAAAAACAGATTTTACTCCATAAAAGTATTTGAAAAGTTAGTATAATGGTGTCAGACAGGGACATTTTGTCAATAGAAATGTATGAAACTGAGGAAATGAGTTAGGTAACCACTCAAGAAGTCCTTCATCCCTCAAATACCTTCCCCATCCTCCTTGCTATAACTTATAGTAGACTGATCCCTTCCAGAACTCCAGTCTGGTGAGTTCCAGGCACATGGAACAGCTTGTGCCTCTGACTAGCAGCTCTCTGAAAAGTGCTGTTTGTTTGAGCTGGATGATGTCATTTCCAGGAGAATTCAAGGAGTCGTTTTCTTCAAATTCTTGTTTCAACATTTTTCCAAATGAACAAGGATTTTCGGCATCATCCTTTAATTTGGGGTTAGCACAACTAAAACATCTGTCATAGCAAAGCCCAACAAACCACAAAGTTCCATGCCAGCCTTCCAGTCTTCAGAACCCAGGAGAAACCTACACCATGTGGTGCTTCTGTAACTGGAAAGGCTGTGAGGTGCATTTCAGGTAAGCTTCACACCGAAGTGAAGTTAGGTGGTCATTTCATCCACATATTTGATTTAAAAGCAAGTCAGGGCGATCGATAGCATTTATCACGATGTCTGCTGCTTTGTTTGGCTTTCATATTGGGTAAAGTCAGAAACCTAGAAAAATCAAATTTGCGTTTCAAAGAGTCTTAGAAAGATATCCCACCTTGCTTTCCCTGCTTGACTTGTCCTCTGTGTGTTGTGTGAGACTCTCAGCTTGCAATCTGCAATCCCTGCAGCAGAGTGGGTGTTTATGGGGAGGATGAACCAAGAGCTGCACACGGAGGAGGTCTGGAAGAATAGGATGTGAATTTCAGAGCAGCAAAATGACTGTCTCCGCCCACTTCAGAGAAGGAAGTAGTTTTAGTGACAAACATCTCAGGTGTGGGAAGTGAGCTGCAATGCCTCTCATTCTGTAGTGTGAAAAGAATAAAAGTGCTTCTTACCATTCAGCTGCTCAGACTCCCCTCCCTATCCTCCTTCCTGCCTCTCTCCACTGTTCTATAAGCCCAGTTCTTTAGAAGCATATCTTGCTGCTTCCAGCATTTAATGATGTGCCATTGCTTGGCAATAGTTGAGATAAAAAAAAAATAAAATAAAAAGAAAGAAAGAAAAGAAAAAACCTAGCTCATCAGCAATTTAGATATTAATCATAGGTTCTGAACTTTAAATAGATGCCTGAACTTTGAAAATAAATGGTTTAAATGAATACAATGTACTCAAAGATTTTCAGTTGCAGTTCAAAGTTTATCTTCTTCATTTGGCATCTGAGGGTGCACATCCAATGTATTCTTTGGGGCGCTTTACATTTTGGTACTGGGGTAAAGTGGGATTCAAAGAATGCTCATCATCCAATGTCTGTGGATTTCAGAAAAATGCACAGCTCTGGAGTTGTCTTTATTTCCTCAGCTCCGATTCACCCCTGTGCAGAAGCATTCTTAGCACTGTGAAACCAAATGATAGCGCAGAACTTTAATGTGAATGTTAGGTAGAACTTTTATATTCCAGAGACCAGAAGCAAGAAATGCAGACTTCTCCAGAGAGTGGTGGGCAGACACTCAGCATTTCCTCATGGTTGCTAAGTTACGTAAGAAGCAAGATCACAATCAGAATGCTGCTTTGGCAAATGCAGAGCTCAATTTAAAAGGGGGATCAGCATGATCCTATAAAGTGTTTTTTTGACAAGAGATGAGCAGGCTTATTTATAAGATGAGGCCTTAGAGTTACAACATCTATTTGTCCAGAGTTTGCACTTGATAAGTCTGAACTTCCCACACTGATGCAGATACATTTTATTTATGTTCTAAAGTTTCGAGTCCTCCAGATTTGATATAGCAGTCCCAAAGCTCCCTGAGTAGGCTCAAGAACTCCTCCTCCTCAGCTTCTCTAGGACTGACATTTGAAAGGGATTCCTTTCGATTGGGGTCATTCTGTGCATTATAGAATGCCTAGCAGCAACCTTGGCTTCTCGTGGAGGGCAGTTATAAGCAGCTATCAGGGTAAGGCAGGAACCTGCTAGGGTTCCAGGTTCTTGTGTCCCTGAATAAGAAATAGGGCAGAGAGATGCAGATAGTAGTGGGAACAGAGGCAGTATGTCAAGAAGAGGGCAGTTTCAAGAAAGAAAGCAATCTAGAGCTTGGAGAGAAGCTAAAAGCTCAACACTTGGGATACCTTGCATGTTGGGTCCTATATAGGTTATCTGGGAACTTCACACCTTTTCTGCACATGCTCTATAATATTTCAGTCTTTGTGGGGATGGGTCTCTCACTGTATTCTTTTTCTGTATTGATTTAGCTTTCACCGTCTGCCCTAATTCCTCCTATAATGCTAGTAACACTTTCCCTCAACCCTTACCATGTCATTGCCCAAACAATGGCTTAAGGGAGTTTGTATAGCCATTTTGCAAGAAGCCTGCAGGCATTCACTTAAAATCTCTTAGATGTTTTAAGGTATCATGCCGCTTCTTCTGGTGACTGCCTATAGTCCCTACAATCTATTTTTAAAGAATCATTGTTCATTGTCTAGAGCTTCTGGATTTTCAACAATGAAGTATGGGAAAGAATAGAATATTTGACTCCATGTTCAAGGAGATGGGACAAAATACACACCATGCAGTTCTTTTCATGAGTCACTAAATTTATTCTCTATATCAAATGTTTCTTTTCTTTTCTGTTCTCATGGATTTCAACTTCAACTTCCATTATACAATCCCCACCAAATGTCACCTGCTACCTGTCATCTTGTCTCCCTGGTATTTTGACCCAATATCTGACTGGAGCTCACTCTCAGTCAGGAATTATGTAATAGTCTCAAAGTCTTCCATATTCCCTTCCTTTATGTTACTAACTATTTGAAGAAAAGCTGGATGCTTTCTGTGAAAAAGAATTCTTTCTGTGCTTGCCAGTCACTCCGTTTGTAGCACTGAACGTGCTGTATTTCCTAGCTGTGTCTCTTCCCCTGGAAAGTGAGCCACTTGAAGATTGCACTATTTGTTTTTCATCTCTAGGGATGAAACATTACTTCATTATTTTGTAGACTATGCTAAGTTCAACTGCAATTGAAGAATTCATGAAGACCGTGTTGTAAGCCAGAGGCTGCACCAGAGACTGGATGGCTTGTTTAGAAGTCACTTTGTGAAACTTTTCTTCCTTTCTCTGCTTTACCATAAATCCCAGCTTCCCTGCCTGCTTAAATTTAAATGCTCAAGGGCAAAAAGAACTTTAGGGGCTGAAATTATATAGTCATTTAGATGTCAGAACTCTTTGGGTAGAGATAGCCTTTATCAATTTTAGGTTGAAGAACAGACTCAAGAAGGAAGAAGAGGGCAATTCTGCTTGGAAAAAAAACTTTAGCAAAACACAAAGCCCAAATCCTTAAATTATCAATTTTTTAAGATAAATATTTCTGTAAAAGAAAAATGCAAAAGATAAACAGTTCTGTTCATAGTCTAAAATGCACCTTTTGTATCTGTATGTGTATGTCTGTGCATGTATGTGTGTTTATAAATTTGTGCCTGTGTGGAGAAGTACCTGAGGTTGATGTTGGGTATGTTTCTCAGTCTCTTGAATATTTACCTACCAGTTGGGTTACTATAGCTAACCACCTTGGTGTGGACCCTTAGTATCTGCTATGCTTATAGGCACCACAGTTGTGTGCCAGATACATGGCACAGGGAATCAGGACTCGTCACCTTTGTATGGCAAGAAGTTTTCTCACTGAGCCATCTCCCTAGCCATCCAATCTAATGAGTTTAAAGGACCTCCTCTAGTGATCACAAAATAATTAAATTTGAAAAGGTAACTAAATTAAGGACTAAAGGCTGTACATTTCCCCCAAAGAAACTCAGTGTCTCAAAATAAAATCTGTAATAGGAGCTCAAATAGTTACAGAGCTCTGGGTCTGAGTAAGCGTGGTTGCCCTGCCTGCCAATGGGACCTGTTAGAATGGATGACTAATGAAGTATGTCTTCGCTCAACATCCAGTGAGATTTTGAGTCAGTGGGGAATGGTTTGATTTATAAAAACAAACTGAGAAACCAACGAGCCAACCAGTCAATAATATTTTTCCCCAAAGACAGATAATCTTCAAAATTAAAAATTAAAAAAAAAAACTTTCTCATAAAAGTTTACAGCCATATGTACATACTGGATGTGTATATGTATGTGCATGTACATGCATATGTATATGTATATGTATATGGGTATATGCTTATAGCTGTGTGTATTCAGATCAGATATCTTCAGCAACAGTAGCACTGTGAAGCAGCACAGTGGTCTGCTGAAGGACCCACCCACTTACATGGAATTCACTCACAAGAACAGGATCCTAGGACTGAGAAATGCCCAGACCTCAGCGATGCCCATCTTTGAAGATCTGCAAGGATGTTTCCAGTAAGGACTGGGGAAACATAATCCCACCTGGAAGGTGAGTAGATGTAACAGAATTTTCCTCTAATTAATTGATTGGATAATAAAATGACAAAAAGCCAGTCTCTGGGTAAGGAGGAGGCAGGGCTTCTGAGTCCAAGAGGGACAGAGGGGAGTGGGGGGAGAGAAAGGGGGAGGAGGAGAAGGAGGAGGAGGAAGAGGAGGAGGAGGAGGAGGGAGAAGACAAACCGGATCTACTTGGCTTGAAATAGCCACAGGTAGCTATGGATATCATAGAATAGCAATAGAATAATATAGGACACATTTGTCCAATTAGGGGGCAGCTTGTATCAATATCAATTGAGTTTTAATTTCTTTGTGTGGGCATTTTAAGGTTGAGAATATAAAGTTCTATAAATGTGACTGATAAATTACAAGCGTCTGGAGTCTTAATTATAAGGGGCTAGTGGTTTAGAGTGAGCCACAGAGGCTAGCAGGGGGAAGACGGCCTGGGAAGATATGAGAGGTTTGGTGGCAAGTAAGCCTCGGGGGAAACCGTGCCTGCCGCCACCTGGGGATAGCCAGGGGGGCTAGTAGCCGGTGATAGCATGGATAGTTTTTTAGTAATTACATTCTACAAGTAACTTCAGTCCATGGTCTAGGGCCTTGAACTGAATACAGATGGAAAAGGAAGAAGCCAGCTGAGCATTCAGATGTCTGCCTCTTGGCCTGCCGAGATACTACAAGGTTCCACTGACAGGAGAAAGCCATACTCTGCACTCCACAGATCACCACTGTGCCTTTTGTGATAGACTGAATCAAACCATGAACCCAATAGCCCTTTCTCCCTTAAGGTACTACTTGCCAGGTATTTGGCCCAAGCCATTTGAAAGGTAACTATTAAGTTAGCAAGAGCTCAGAGCCATAATTTTTGGTCTCCATAGTTAGGAAACGTTTCCAGTTGACGGGAAGGCTGTATCAGAAGGTTTATCAGGCATGGTTTATCTGTACAACATAGTGTCATATTTCATTACATATTTCTGCTCTAAAAAAGGGGCATGCTCAATTTCAGATGTCTAGTCTACCTTTAGAGATTCTGATTTAGAATAGAGACTCTAAGCCCAGAACTTGGTGTCTTTCACCAGTGATGCCGATAATTCCAGAGCCGGTGGTTTGTCTTGAACAGATCCGGTCTAGAGGCCGAGTTGACTCTTGCTTCTCCTCCCTGGCTCAGGCCCTTCAGATCAGGCCCATTTACATTTTTTTTCATCTGCTCCTATTTTGATGAAGCCAGTTTTAGAATAATAATTTACTTCTAACATGTACTTACTGTTATTCAAAATAGTATCACTTGGCAAAGTGGAAATGATTTTTAGAAGATGGAACATAGAAAGCTTTTGAAAAGAAAACCAGATCGTACGAAGGGCTATTAAGCAGCAAGAATAGATGCGGCTGAGGCGATGGAGGACTGCAGCAAACGGTCTCTGTGAGGAAGTAACTGATGGAGGCTTGGGGAGCCAAGCGGAAAGGAGACAGCATTGTGTCCAATTCAGGAGTTAGATCAAGTGTTTATTCCGCTCAAAAGCCTTGTGACACAGGGGGAGCCAGGTGCCTGGACCACGGCCCTTCTTACCACAGGCCTTTATTCACTTAAGCAGAAACCAGGCCAGCTGGATTCGGGTTTCTAAGCTGGGGAAGTGCATCCAGGAAAAAAGCTGCCTAGATTTACAGGAAATCTGAAAGCCTTGGTACTGGCATGTTTGAATCTTAGTTCAGAAAAGCTGAGCGACAGATATGTGTTCCTCATTATTAGAGAGACATGGGGTATTTAACGATCCAGTATGTGTTCCATCAGGAAAAGGCTTGGGCCAGCACATGGGATGTGACCAAAAATTTGAAAGAGCAACACACAGGTCAAGTGAAATGTTTGCCCCCTCCTTTTCCACAGCGCTAATTTTAGTAAAACAAACAAGTAAGCAGATATACATAAATTGACAGTTGAATAAAATATGCCAAGAATCATAAAGACCAGGAGCAGAGGTAGAGGTCTATAGTCTGTTCTTGCTGTATTTGAATGCAAACATTCATACTAGGTGGTAAGTACTAATTCTTATTAATAGAATTAAGAAAAAAATTAAGAGGGGGCAAGCATACCCAGTCAGCCCTTTGTAATACCCATTTGCAAAGGAAAACCTCTAAATACTTCTGGTAAATCTTGATTTACCTTTGGTATCCTACCTTGGTCTCCACTGTCTCTAGATCTCCCTCTGGCGGTCACTACCGGCACTACAGAGATTTATTTCCCCCAGGTCCATCTAGACCACTCTGCAAAAAGTCCATCTAGGCTCTTGGAAGAAACACTGCCTTGGGTTTCCAGAATAAGCCAGTTGTTTTCAAATACTCTTAGCAATGGCCTCTTTGCTCAAATACATCTCATCTAGAAGCCCAGTTCATAAAACAGGAGAGAGGGGGAGGAGGGAAGTTATGTATATGTACCTGGTCTCCATCTGGAAGCAGTTCTACGTGACAGAGCTGGTCGAACACTGGATTAGAGTAACAGCGCTAATAGACTAGTGCTGGACATCTTCATGGACGTTTTTCTGTTTCAGAAGAACTATTTTGACAGCAGTCTGCCTTCATCAGAGCTCTTTAGGTTGAAATTAGAAAAAGAAAGTCAAGCTAGTTAAAGATGGGAATCTTTTGATTGCAAATCTTGACAGTGAAAAAGTGTGTTCTGAATAGAATATGTGTAAAGACTTAAACAACGAACATCATTTTGCCTTTGGTCAATTTTCTGTCCTTTCCCACTACTCTTCCTGTTCTAAGTAAAAGGAGACAGGGTGGTTCTGGTACAGCCCTTATGTGTGACCTAGTTGACAGCCTCACTGGGTTCTACAAGGGATAGGGGCATTGACAGTTCTCCCTGTAAAAGGAAATTCAATTGCCTTTTGCTTTGTAATTCATGGAAGGAATAGATAATATAAAATCAAAAGAAAGGTGACTGGGGATCCAGAAGTCCCCATGATTGTTAGATCTTCAGCATCATTTCTAGATTCTTGGTTCTCTCTTCTTTGTCATCTCTGCTTTGTCTTTAGGGTGGCTTCACATGTGCTAAGATGGCCGTGGGGGGTTTGAGGCTGGGTGCTTGTGGTTTTTATCACTCTGCAGAAGTCTGGAGCTGGGACTTCCCTTTAACTGGTCGACTCAGGAATACACATATATCTGAGGTGACCCTGCTGTGAAGCACTGGAAAATGACTGGCTGACACAGAGGGCTCAGTGGATGTGTTAGCGTTGAGCAGGGAGGAAAGCAAGAAGCGGGGAGTGAGTGGTTTTTACTGTAGTGAGAAAGCCAACTTCGTGCAAAGGATTGGCACAATCTGTGCTTTGTGAGAAAAGAAGAAATACTACAAAAATATGCATTTATGAGGATTTTTAGTCCCATTTTGTTAGCAAGGAGAGCAGAGCCTAGAGACGGTATATAACAATATCTCATACATTATTATATATACCATAATATCCCAATATAACTATGTATAGCTAGAAAACAAAACCAAGTAACCACAAAACCCCAAAGCAAGTAAACAAAATGTCCAAATATTCCAACCTAGACAGAATTCCAACCTAGTCATTAACTTCACAATGACTTCATATGTGACCCAATGAAGTAACACCCCATAATACCAGCCATCCTTAGTGCCCTTTTCAGACACATTCTGAATCAGGCCCTATGCTTTCTCTCAAAGCCTAATAGGAAACACACCTTGAGCTCCTCAAATAAGAAAGCGTTTTAGGCACAGGTTACACTCGTTGTTCTCGAGGAGAATCTCCAGGTGTAGGAAGCCTTTGATCTAAGCCAGCTGGGAGCAGACTGGATGGTTGATAAAAGCTGGAAACATGGAAAACAAATTTTTACTGAATTTTCATCCTAATCACAGAGCCGAATGCATTACCAAAGGGAAGAGGCAATCTAATCAATGGACAATATTATCGAGACTTCCAAGGATTCTAAAGGGATATCTAAATTGGCTAAGTAGCAAGAGAGACTTGCCAGACAAACAGCAGCTCTCAGGCTTTATTCCTTTCTTCCTTTTTAGGGAATGAGAGCTTTTGGAATCACTCAGGGGAAGCTGCCATCTTCCAAGCCCCAGGGAGCAGCTCAGTGTATATGAGGCTTCCTTGGGCTTCTCCCTCCATCCTTGGTGGCAGGATTTGCCCTTCAGGCTCATTGGTTTCCCGGGAATTATCTCTGCGTAATTACTCTATGATCCAAATAGTTAATTCGAGAGACCCTACAGTTCTCTCTTTGTCAACATGGTATGCTTGTCACTGCCAAACATGACAGCTTTTTTAAAATTATTAAAATGTTTGCAATGGTAGCATTTAAAATGAATTTCAAGGTAGTGATAGTCACATTGTGAGAAAGGCATATATGTCTACGTGAGAATGTGTTACCCCTAATGACTTCTCCTTTGTCCCAAAGATTCTTTCAAAGTGCATCTAACTGTAGAATGGCACCAAAGCACATAGAAGGTTCTTGACCTTACCTCTGTGGACTGATGAGAGTATCATTTGTGCAGCAGCAGCAGCAGCAGTGTGTGTGTGTGTGTGTGTGTGTGTGTGTGTGTGTGTAGAGGAGGGACTACCCACATTCCTATAATTCCATGTCCACTTCCATTTGTCAACTCCAGAGTCACTAAAGCAGCTTAGCATATGCTATGGATAATTTAAATGTTTGTGTCCCAAAGCTCATCTGGTAACATCCTCACTCTGTAAGGATATGACGTTTGAAGGCAAGAGCCTCTGGAAAGTGAGATTATTGTCTTTATGGAAGACTCCAGAGAGGTCTCTCATCTCTCTGTCATGTGATGTTAGAGCGATGAGGAAGAGGGTCTTCACTGGCCACAGACTCTGCTGAGGACTTGCTCTTTAACTTCCCAGCATCTAGAACTATGAGTGGTAAATTTCTGTTATTTAAAAATTGACCTAATCTGTGTATTTTGAGAGTTTGTGATGGCTGTCCAAAGTGAGTAATACAGTACAGACTACTGGTATGTGAAACCATTCTAAACAAATCTCAGCCATTTGAGAGTGATCATGTTGCCAAATACTATTTCTGATCTGAGTGTATGTACAAATTCATGTGTACATGCACATGTGTGTACGTATGTACATACATACATACATACATACATACATACATGTGGAAGCCAGAGGTGGATATCAGGTACCTTTGTTAGTTGCTCTCCAAGTCAGTGTTTTAATAAAGTATCTCTTGTAGTACTAGGAGCTCACTGGTTCTGCTAGGTTGGCTAGTCAGTAAGTCCCAAGGATCCTCCTGTCTCTGTTTCCCAGAACTAGGATTATCGGCATGCACTACCACACCTGGCTTTTTACTATGGGTGTTGGAAATCTTAACACAGACCACCGTTGCCAAACGAGTATTTTACTGATTAATCTGTCACTTAGGCCCCTATGTCTGATTTTATGCAGAGTCACAGAGAAGTTATAGAGAGAAAATTAAACAGAAAAAAAAAAGCATTGCTTTCTGTTTTTTTTTTTTTAATTTTAAAAACGTTTTCTTTGTCTTTTGAAGAAAAGTCCTTACCAAGATATGCTGATCCACAGACAGAGAGAGCACTCACTGTCTTTCCCAAGGCTTATCTATTCCACCTGGAGATCCAAAACTAGTGATTGGCCACAAATGACTAGCTGATGCTGCTGTATTGATTTGTGGTCGTGAGCGGCTCTGCTTCCTCTGCTTTGTGACATCATTTCCCTGTTCATTTCCCACAGTTGCATATGTGGGTTTATGGGATGCAAACTAATCCAACAAATGGAAGAAATTATGCATCGTGTCAGAGAGCTTTCAGGAATAGAATTTGGAGCAAAGGAGCCAATACTTGACACATCCATAAAATCAAGGGAGGATGAGATAATGGGTGGAGAATGCTTCTCAGCCCAAGATGAAAGAGCCCTGCTCACTGAATGTGTAAGTGAGTGCTGTGGGGGTGTTCCTTATCACCATGGGTTTTCACTCTCCTCAAGATGCACTTCTGGGTCAGTGGACATGTTGAACTAATGGATACATGTTTATTCCACAATGCCCAAAGGGTTGATCAAGATTGAATATCCATCAGCAAGACTGAGGAAGGCTTCTTGGAGGTAATGTGGTGTGGTTTTGGTTTCAATGAGCTGTAAAAGAATAAAATTCCAGAAACTGCTATGAGACTTTGGGATGGAGTAAAAGAAAGTTTAGAATGTTCTGCTCAGTCAAAAAGCTTTTATAGATGAGCCTGTGTCCCAAGCGACTGAAATTTCTGGGGTCACCAACTGAAACAGCTTCCTCTCCCATGATTCCTGAAGCACTCTGTATGCCACCAGAGTGTCATAGGTGTCTTTTGACTCACATGCCTCATATACTAAACGAGCCCCCTTCTTTGCTGTCTTTTTCTGTTGTTTAAAGCCCCTCTGGTAAGTGCTGGCTGAAGTCTTCTACTGCACTCCTGGCATTTTAGCACCTTTGAACCAAAACTCTGGCCTTCTTACAGTGCATTTGATTACTGTTTGATGTCCAGTCATGCATTAGAATCTTCATGCATGAGACATTATAGTGCCAGCAACTAAGAATACTTACATGCCATGCTATCTGCTTGTACAACAACCACTTATTCAAACAATTTTTACTCAGAGTTTGAAGGACTGTACAGAAGGGTGATCTCTGGATGTCTTATTATCATGTGATATCCACAGAGAATCAGAAATATCAGAGTTACATGGAATGGAACCATATTGATCATTGAAAGATCCCCTGTTAGCAGTAGCAGAGATAAGAAAACTAGATTTAAGAATCAAGTTACCAAAAATATCTATGTCATCATGCATAATTCCTGCAGTGTAGGACAGTGTGGAGCACAATATCTTTGCATGGATGACTTCATGAGTACCCAGCTTGGGCGGAGCCTAGCAGGGATTTGCATACTGGAGGCTGTGGTCTTCTCATAGGAGATAGAAGGTATCTCTGCAACTGATACAAAAAAAAATACTGCCTTATGCACCTCTCCAACAGGAAGTAAAGGTTACTGGCACTGGGAGGAAGAGGTTTGTGGTGAGCTTCAGGCCTTCAGTTTACTCACCTGTTAGATGGGGTAGTAAGTCCTGCAGGACCAAAGCAAATATCAGTAAAATAGCTGAGATTTTAAAAGCATTGAGTTTATGAAAATAGCGTCCTGCAGAATTTTCTGTATACTATTTAAATGTGTAGGCAAACATATATTCATCTTCATCAAGTAAGGATGGGTGATGTGGGGGAAAGAATGAACATTGATTGAGTATTTACTGTATACATAAGGATGCTATATGTTATCTGCTACTTGTGATAGTCCACTGAGGTTGGAGTCTGTGATTTAGAAAATTTATTTGAATCTCAAAATACTCAGGAGATAGTAAGCAACCTAAATTCAAGTTGTGCTAATGCCCTAGCCTGTACTCTGTCATTTGCAACATGATAACATCCTCCTCGTGGCAAGTGCAAATTGGGTGAGAAGTGTCTAGAACTGTTGGATTTTTCTACTTTTAGCAATTAGTTGGTGGAACATAATTTTCGACCTGTTTTCAAGAACCTCACATGAGCAAAAGACATGGAAAAGCGTTACACCTAATATCTTGCAGCCAGTAAAGCTGGTCCTCCAGTCAATTCCTGCCCTCAGGAAGCCAGGGAGCAGCAAATGTTTACATGTCACTATTATGAGTTTAGTAAACTCACATTTTAGCATTCTTTGAAGTACTGAAGCAACTAAAAGACAGTTTTTATTTATTATTTTTTTCATAATTTGTATAAGTTTGCATGTCTTTCTTTTTCCAAAAGAGACTTTCCTTATGTTTTTAGGAATAAAAAAATTCCCCATGGATACACATATAAAAGTACACATGTTACTGAAGTTAAAGAGTTTATTCCTATAATTAAATTACTTTTGCCAATATAGTGATAAACAGAGATCCAGGCAGACATACATACATACATATATACACACATACATACGCACATGGAAAGAAAGAGACACAGAGAGAATATTCTATTCTGGAAATGCCTACACAAACATACTCAGATATAATGCTTTACTAGATACCTGAGAATCCCTTAGTCTTATTAGTATTGAAGTAAAATTAACTAGCCCAATGTATGTATGCACATAAAACATGCATGCATATCAAGAATATATGGATTCCACATATATATTTCTACATGCTATGACTTTTAAAGACCTAGAAAAAAATCTTTATATGTCTATGGCTTCACAATGTACAAATCCATTCCATTTGTACATTTGTTCATCTACCTGTTAGTACCACTTTTGTCTTTAGGGATTATGCTGCTGGGCAGATGATCCTGCCTTTTAGGTTTGGTTAGGGGATTATCTGGAGACTCATTTCCAAGATCTGCATTATCTTGTTTCAGAGGCAAGCCAGGCATGGGCCCCTGCTGGGTGTGATGTTTGAGCTGGTCTGGCCTCTCAACTTTAAATGACCAACACTTAGAGATGAAGATTGGTCACAAATAGCCAAGATGAAGCAGCTTCCGAGTTTCTCCACTTGTTCCTGATGCCCCCAGGTTCATTTAATTTTTTTAAATGAACATTCTATTCTGTCAAGAGAAGATCCCTAGAGGTTACCACAAGCACTACCACCCACACATCTACACTGACTGATGCCACTGCATCTCATCACCATCTTTCATTTGTTATCTGTTGAGATTGATCTGGAGCTGCTATGGATTCAAATGCTAGATACTGTTTCCCAAGATCTAGTCATCTCAAGACCAGTGAATTCCCCCATATACCTGCTTTTGTTGTGTGTAAGCCTTGTTACCCCCACTCCCACCCAAGTTATTCCTGATTGGTTAATGAAGCTGCTGACCTGTATCTGGGTTGGGCTTGGTGTTTAAAGGGGAAAAGGAAGAAGGAAGTCGCCATGAGGTAGTAGGGACTGTGGGCATGTGGTGAAAAGCAGTTTTCTTTGATGACTGGCCTGATGGGAAAGAAACAGCACAAATGGAACACATACAAGCATTTATGGGGATTTTGGCAGGGAAGCAGACAAGATAGCTTAGAAGATTGATATTTACCTACCTGTAGTGCCATAAGGCTTGTGATAAATCTAAAAGGTCTCTGTGTCTTTTATTTTGACAATAGCAGGTTAAAGAATAACTGCCGCTGTAATAATTTCCAGCATTAATTAGTACATACAGAATATTAGCAATCATTTTATAGTTATTCTCTCTACAATAATATTAAACATTGGTTTCTGCTGGATCATTAAATCTGAGCTGATACTACATTGACTGCTCTATATCTTACATATCTTATAGTATTTGGTTCTTTATGAGTTAGAGCAAATTGCATCTGCTTGTACTGAGGATTTTCTTTTAGGTTGCTTTCCTTAGAAATGAACAACTGTTGGTGGGTGCCTCTTGAACCACATGTGAGAGAAAAGCAAAAATTACTGCTCTGAATGCAACTCCCCTGACCCCTGAGCATGTGAGAAAGAATAGTTCAGATGTCACTACCATCATCATCAGATACAATTGTGCCTTCACTGTCACTTTCTCCAGAACCAAACATATTTGTGAGCATGGTGTAACAGCCATCTCAATATTCTACTCCTGAGACTTGCATGTCATGATGAACTATCACCCAGGATTGTGAGCCAAATAAACCATTTCTTCCTAATGTTGTTGCCTTTGTCAGAATAAGTTGCCATAGCAACAGGAAAAGAGAGTAAGACGACAGAAATTGGTACCAAGAAACTGGGCCATTGCTATGCTAAACTGGACCACAGGTTCAAAGGACAATAAAGTTTTTTGGAATTGCTTTGTGGGGGAAATGTTTGTGGGAGGAGTTTGGAACTTGAGGCTAGATGTTCTGAACATCCTAAAAGTGTTTGAATGATGGAAGCAGAGATTAATGGGCCATTTTAGGTGGAGCTTTCCTGACAGTGATGCTGAGAGATACAGGAACAGTGGAGCTCATGGACACCAGATGTCAGAGGGTAACAAGGACTGTATTAGGAACGGAGATAAGGGCCACTCCATGTGCTAGTTGAGTAAGAATCTGGAATCATTATTCCAGCACACTAAGAGTTTAAATGAAGTTGAATGTAAGGTTCATGGGCTAACTTGTTTAACAAAAGAAACGTGTTGTAGAAAGTTTAAGTTTTAGATAAGGGGAGAGCAGACAAATGGCATGTGTACATGTTAAAAAAAATTGGTGCCATTAAAAAGAAGCCTCCCGTTCTGCACTAAGACAACAGGAAAGAAAACCTAGCGCACAGAGGATGTTTTGGGTCTAGTCTAAGACACACAGGCAGGCTACACCTTGAGTTGGCAGTGGAACATGGCAATGAACTCTACATAGTACTGGTTTAGAAGGCAGAGATACAATATTGAGGTCTTCCTGGATGGCAGATGTGAGCAAGTACTGTGTAATAGGATTTGACTGTCTTCAGTGAGGTCCTGAAAAGACTGTATGTGAAACTGTAAAAATGAAGCCCAAACTTCAGTGGAGACCCCAGGATGCTGGAGATGCCAGAACCGGAGAGCAACCTCTAAGGAGGGCCACAGGTATAGAGTGGAGATGGCCTAAGTCTAAGAGAGCATCATGTGCTACAGGTTTCAGAGCTGGAGGAGTGGGCTAGACTAGCCTTCTGGAGGCTGCTTGGTTATGTCATAAGCCTCAGATACTAAATATAAAGCTGTAGGATTTGATGTTTGCCCTGTTGGGTTTTAATTCTGTTTTGTTTTATAGTTTCTTGTTATGCTTTGATTATGTGATTTTGTAACAGGGCTTCTTGAGCAGTGCCATTATATACTAGAGACATACAATTTGGTTTTCATTTAAGAGGATGGGCGTTTAAAGAGTTCTGTTAATAAAATAATAAAATGACTATATGAATAGCTAAAGTTGAACTTAAGTGATTAAGATGGTCATGAGCTCATAGGAACAAAGGGTGGAGGGTATGGGTTAAAAGTGATATGTTTGGATGGGAAATTGACCATGGGTAGAATTAGGATGGTTGGCACTAACTGTAATTCCACACCTACTAGCTTTTGGGCATATCTATTAGGGAGTATCTTGGTTATCTTAGCTGATGTGGGAAGGACCAGCTTATTTATGAGCAGGGCCATTCACTGGGTTGGAGAGTCTGCTCTGTATAAAATGGCGAGGGTAACCTGACTGCTAGCATGCATGCTGTTAATTCATTCCTTCTATTATTGATAGTAGGTGAATATGACCAGGTCTCTGAAGTTCCTGCCACCATGTCTACCTTGTCCTTATGGACTATAAGCTGGAATTGTGAGCCATATTAACTCTATCTTTAGGTGCTCTTTATCAGTCTTTTATTATAGCAAACAAAAAATAAACTAAGACACAGGGTTTGTGTGTGGCCAGAATCAGAAAGCTCCAAGCTCAATTCCATGTTGCTAGGAGATAAAGGATTCTGAGAGGTGACTGGCACCTTGCCCCAACTCCAAAACATTGTGAAGTCAGGGACAGAATAGTCAAATCCATTACAAGCTTAACTGGAGCTTGGAGATTCTTTTTCAAATCATACAAACTGAGAAAATGATACTTTTTGGTGGCATTAGAAAATGAATAAATATGCCAGGAAATTAGCCAACTCCTGGCTTTCACTTACCTGCCATAGAATGTATGGGTGTGTCCTACTCACAGTGATGCATCTTGAGGTCCTAATTCACAGCGTTTGACTTATAGGTTTTGAGCTTTATGGTAATATGTAGTTTGCATTTTTGATTTTCCACCACATCCATTGCAGTATGCTATCTGGAGATGCCAGGCAAAAGCAAACTGCAGCTCCCACTCAGCCGACTTACAACCAGAGCAATACAACTGACAGGCTACAGGGAATCCATGCCTTTGTCATATTTTAAATGTCCCTCAAATTCATGAGTGAACATAAATATATCACAAAATCCTAAGCATCATCCATTGTTCCAAATTCCAGCAGCTTTCTTGATCCCAAAGGCCCAAGGAGACCCTAGGGAAGCAGGGAATTGGAGACAAATTCTAGCCATTTCTCAGTCCTCTTTTTCTATTAATATAATTTGGCTGGATGTTTTCTGTTAAATTATCTCCAAAGAAGAACTCCAGGTGAGTACACAGAGTAAATCTAATAGGCCTCAGGGAGAGTTTTGGGGTGAGGTGGCCAGAGAGCATTGTCAAGAATCGTTCCCATGACAGCAGTATGTAACAGTTGTTCATAATGGTTATGAAGGGTAGACCCAAATTACCCCTTCCAGCAAAGCATTACACAGGAATGTTTCTTGGAGAAGTTGATTATGAGCAATAGCAACCTGTTATTCATAGGTCTGGAGGTTGAGAAGTCCAAGGTCAAAGTACCAACATTGGTGGTACTGTGAGGGCCATCTTTGGGGGTTATTGACCACCATTCTCTTAGTATTTTCACACAGTAAAAATAAATGTGCTGCTGAGGACTTATAAAGATCATGGCCTTATTAGTGAGGCTCTTCCCCCATAACCTAATTATTTCCCACAGACTTACACTTGGATGACATCATCTTAATGGGTAGAATGTATTTGTATGATTTCAGGAAGGACCACAGAACCTAACATGAATATCCTTCATGAAAATTGTGATGCTGCTTCCTTCCAAAAGATTCTCCTGTATGCCTCTTCTCAAGGAGCACCTTCTTCAATGTATAATGGTTCTTCACATGTCATGTGACAATTGTGTTTTCAGAGTGCAACTGCTTAAGAGCTGTGACTATATCACATGTGTTTCAGTCCACAGTATCATGCAAGGATCTAACAAACCAAGATAATAAATGACATGAGATTTGGAACAGTGTGTTGATTGTATGTATTGTGTCATGGCAATTGATAAGATGACATGGTAATTGATAAGTTACGGGCTGTTCTCTATTCAAAAGCTTTGCTCTCCAAGTATGTACTTCATTAAGTCACTTGTAGAGAACCTGAGGTTTCATAAAGAACCATTGTCATCACAGTGAGTAGCTTCCTACATTAGCTATGAAACTCAAAGTAGTAGAAACTATCACAGAATGAAGACTCACCTATCAAGTTTAAAATCTGGATCCTGGAGTGGAGATATCAGAATGTGTCTGTCTATATGTGAGGGTTTCTAGATCCCTTTTGAAGGACTATTTGATAGTCTACCATTTATCTCAGGCCATTATTTTATTCTATCTCAATCAAAAGTGTTGAACTTTAAAAGGACAATCCCCTACAAAGCCAATTATAACATGGACTTTCTTAGTGTACGAGATGTCCTACATGCACAACAAGTTAACCAAAATGAACCACACAAAAAGGAATGACTTACGCATGAGAGGCTTGAGTGGTCACTGAGATCAGTCCTCTGAGATGCCGTGACCCTACTGTTTTTTCCTGGCTTTGAGGAGCTACTGGTGCTCTCAGGACTCTTGTTATTTCGTTCTGACTTTCCTGGAAACAGAAGTGCATGGGCCTTTAGCCTAGGTAGCTGTGACCCCGTGTATCCTGCCTACATCATTTATTTATAAGTTGGCAGGGAGTAAGTCTGGTACTTTCTGTGCTGAGGCAAGCTGACTAACATTCCCTGCTCCAACACAGCACTGGAATGCAGATGCTCTCAACCTTCAAAAGACAGCTCCAGCCATGCCTGTGCATAGTCTGGAAGACCCTGGGGCTCGAGGGCTTGAGTTAATGACACACCATCACATGGCTGTGGTTACAGGCTGTCTTGCCAAGGTTGTACAGCTGGTAGCCTGTGTGTTGGAAGATGCTGGTGCCCCCTGCTGTACCTGGAGTTGCCAGAGGAATGGCTTCAGTGGGGTTTAAAGAGAGACCAATTTATCTTTTCTCTAAGGCGCTCTTGTTTTTTGGCTTTTGGCAGGTCTCACTCAGCTTGGGTTGTGGTTATGTCTGTGTTAGATACTAAGCCATCTGTCTTCCCTAGAGGCAGGGCTGATTTATAAGGGAGGCTATAGACAGTGGTTGGCACTGTCCTAGCTTGGATTTTACTTCAGACTGGAGCCTCCTGTACTGTGTTCACTTTCTTGCATGGGACATGCATTCCATGTGTTTTTTGTTTGTTTGCTTTTTTGTTTTCATTTTTCTTTTTGTTTTTGTTTTTTGGTCTCCAGAGTTTGTTTACTATAGAGTTATAGAATACCACTGAGCCCATTCTTCAGCTCATTTAATCTTCTCAAATGAAGTTTTCCCCTTCCCATCAACTTCTTTGCCTGCAGCTGCCAGAAGCTCTTCACATTCATGCTTGCATTAAATATTTAAGCATGCATTTCCAGGGAAGGAATGTATTCTGTGCTCAAAGCAGTGCAGATAAATTTCATCCACTAGAGAAAAAATGACTTTATGGAGGGCTTATGATGTGTTGTCACCTGATACACCAGGAAATAGAGATACAGGAGCTTCTATGTTATTTGAAGCTTCAGACAGACCTTTATTCCTAGAAGATGCTTGGTATGCGGCAGCATTGTAGGGCCATGAAATTCTAGGTCAACATGACAGAATTAAAGCTGATGAATAATGCATATGGATTTAAAGGAAAACCCACACCTTCTGAAGAAGATAGTAATGTTTAAATTCTTGCAACCTAGACACACATCTTTTATTCAGTGAATAGACTCCCACATGAAAACTTTGCAAAGAGCAACTTTTATCATTTGTGGGGACCGACCTGACCCCCACCATTACTGAGCACCAGACATGCACTTAGCCTAGTAATGGGGAAGAGGGCCATTGAGATAAGGACGTGAAGGGTCTTAGGGATTTGTCGAGTGAGTCAAGGACTCAGTCAAAGCATATTAGCGGATCACAGGCTTTCTGTTGTGTCCTGCCCTGTTTCAGCTCACAGCACAGAAGATATGCTTTCAGAGAAACAGAACAAACAAGGCACCAGTGTCATAAATACATGGTATATGTACATTGTAGCTATGCATGACAGAATACATTATATATGTACATATATGTATATATGTCAGAGGATATTAGTCCACATGATGGTGGAGGCGAGAAGTCCCATGATCTCTCATCCACAAGCTAGAGACTTGGTACAGCTGGTAGTATCATTGGGATGTCTGAGAACTCAGGATAGAGTTGCAGTCTGAGCCTAAAGGCCTGAGAAGCACAAGACCTACATCCCGAGTTCCCAGGCAGAGTGCAGACGCATACTGTCTTTTTCATTGTGCGCGGTCAGGCCAGCAGCTGATAGGAAGCAGCACAGTGAAATGCCCCTCCCCACTGTTCTTCCCTGTTTGCCAGTTTAAATGCTTATCTTTCCTAGAAATCTGTCACAGACATACCTAAAATGACTTTTTGGTCCACAAAATGAGTATCTTATAGCTCCTTCAAGTTGGTAAAACAGTCTACCAGGAAAGGAGAGGGAGACAGGAAGTTTGGTGTCCAATAAGTAAGTGTTTCCAGCCATTCCAGGATATATATAGCAAGAGAAAGAAAAAAATCTTGAGCAATCACAAGTTAACTTACTTACTGCACGTCACATACATCACACACATAAGCTCCCTAAGGACAACTCAAATGAAGTGGTCATTGCCAGTCATCTGGGCATCCTTCCTGTCCCCAGACCAGTCCCTTTCCTCATTATTCTCAGATTTACCCTTCCTTCTGGACTGAACATCATAGGGCCATTGGTCTACTGTAATTAGTCTTCCAATTTCAACCTTCAGCCCTACCTTGAGGACTGTTATATAATGCACAGATGCATGCTCTAAACCATAGTCCAGATTTTCTCTAGAGCTGGCATCTGGCTTACTCTTCCAAACCTTTACGAAGGTCTGTGTTCATGCTCAGCTACATCCTAGTAAGTAACTGGACTCACTGTTGGAGTTCCTCCTCTTGGCCCTTTGCCTACATCCCTGCCACCTCTCGTCCGTAATCAGACTGTTACAGTGTCCCCCATTTTCCATGTCTGTTTTCTCTTATTTTATACTGTTTGGGGCTTCACTTCCAATACACATAATATGATCTGTGCGTGCTACATAATGTCTCTTTGTAAGATATGGAATGACTTAAACTTGACTCAACTCTTTCTGTGCTCCAAGTTGCTATACATTTCTCAAAATTTTCCACCCCAGATGATGAAAGTCTCTACAAAAACTATGAAGCAATTTGTACTTTGAGTTCAAAACTTTCTGCCACCTTGTGTTGCTTTTTTTTTTCATAAGGTTCTCAGAGGGTTGGTTCTTCCTAGAATCTCAAAAGCCTTCAGTCTAAAGCAGTGGTTCTCAACCTTTCCAATGTGGTGACCTTTTAATACAGTTTCTCCTGTTGTGGTGACCCCAACTATAAAATTGGTTTTATTGCTACCTCATACTGTAATTTTCTCCTGTTATGAATTTTATGTTAATATCTGTGTTTTCCAATGGTCTTAGGCAATCCCTGTAAAAAGGTCATTCAACCCCTAAAGTGGTCACACTTCACAGAATGAGAACTACTGCCTAGATTAAAGTAGCTCCTCTGAAGTGTCAGTTTCTATTCCCAAAGCAGACTCCAGTTCTGAGACTTAGCATCCTGTGTGTGATCACTCCTCTGGAGAGTTTATTGTATGTCATGCCTGGGAGGAACAGCTTCCAGTGGTGAAGAATGATATAACATCTTTCGAAAAGTCCAGAGTTACTTTTATAGCAACATATGTTAAAGCAAGTTTGCTTTCACACGAAGATATATAAAAACAAATAACTTTTCTCACAGTCCCTGATTAATCTATTTGAAGAGATGAGACTTACACGTGCATTAGTTCTGTGTGAGGGTGTTAAGTGAGGTGTGAAGTCACATGGCACTATCAGTAAGAAACCAAGAGGAGCAGGGAAGTATTTAGAGATGGAAACAAGGGATTCATGGGATTGAGCTGGAAGCATAGTAGTAGGCTGAAGGCATGAGAGCATGATGGGAATTGGCACCAGTATATAATTCTATCTAGGAATTCTCAGTTCTTCCCTGGCCTTTGAAGAAGGAGGATTTAGTCAGTAGAATAAAATAAATGAGGACATGGTTGGAAGGGGAACATAAAGAGACATTAATGAGACATTGGGATTCTTCCTTGTTGGTTTGCTAGCTCTTTAGTAAGAGATTGGAAAATAATTTTCCTTTTATAATTACTCTTGGTTGATGGTAAATGTAGAGTATATATGCATGATTGGAATTAGTACTTCCCATGGGTGCTGAGGGGTCCTTTTTGTAGATACAAATCAATACGTTTAATTAGACCTTCTACCAGGCAGGCAGACAGGGCAACAGGAAGTTGCGATTACCATTTCGGCATATAAAGCCTTAAAGTAAGGAATATAAAACCCTATTTGTCCTCTTTCTTCCCCTGTTCCTATATTTTCTAACTAATGTTCTCCATAATAAATGGGAAAATACAGTGAATTAACCTCAGAAAAAGAAAGAAAGAAGAGAGAGAGCCAGAAGAAATGAGATGGAATTCAAGAATTGCTCAAGAAGATCCATGTGTGGAAAATGTCAAAAGATATAAGAATATACAAAACCTTAATAAATACTAACCTTAAATCATTTTGTTTTATCAATATATCACATGCATTATAATTATGCTTGCAGCTGGTGTATACTTTTGAACATTCTGGAATGTAATCGTTGACAGACAGTTCTCAGAATGTTATTCTAACTCACTGCCTCTTAACAATGGCATAGTCTTCTTAGAGCATAGTTTTTTGTCTGCAAAAAGATGGTACACTTTTTGTAAAACCTTTCACCAATTGGAATATAGGGCCAGTAGCTGATCACATAATGCATGACAGGTAGGAATATAAAAACATGACATATTTTGCATGATGACTGAGTGGAGACTTCTATAAGAATTTTAAAAAATGCACTTAGAATTTTTTCTGTGAAGATTAGATCTCATCTCTAGCCCATGGGTTAGCAGCAATTTTAGTTAGCCTGTGCAGAAGTGGCTAGAAGTATGATGAGGACACAGAGTGTCAGCTGTTGATCTGTGAGCCACTGTCTTGAGTATGATAATACTTCCTCTACCATGTATCATAATTTCAAGGGATAGGCTGTGAATATTATTCACTTGATTGGCCAATATCACAAGACAGTTAATATGGCAGCACTACATATATTCTATATTCACTTTTTGTTTGTAAAAGAATATACTATATTGAAAGTATAGACCAAGTTCCCTATTCTGCTTGTATAATTGTCATTATTGATCCCAATTTTTCTACTACTGTCTAAGTGACCCAGCAACAAATTTCTATAGAGTAATCTACAAGTCTCAATTCAGTAGGGATTGACCTGGTATACAATGGGAAACATTTAGTTTTTTTCTGTTGAAATGATGACATAATGTATTTTATATTGACTCAGTAAAATACTAAAAACATGAAACCCCATCATTCCTAAGTATGTTCACAGGCCATACTTATCCTGTCAAGACAAAGCATAGTCAATAGAAACAACCATCAAGATTTTTGCTGTGAGTCTTTAATAGATTGAACTGTAGTTAATGAAACACACCAACGACCTAGGCTAGGTCATAGCCAACAATCTTACAGTATTTCAGAATTTTCCCACAGTACTATTTAAACATATAGAGAAATTTTGAATTCTGTGTTTCCCAGTGAGATAAATTAGTAATAAAGATTGTTTCATTTCATTTTTAAAGATTGGACTTTTGTTTGTATTGTGGATACACCTGTGGGTATGCACACATGAAGTCAAGTTTCTGTAGCAGACAAGAGAGAAGGTCAGATGTCATTGAGTTAGAGTTATAGTCATCTATGAACTGCCTGATGCAGGGAACCAAACTTGGTTCTCCTGAAATAACAGCAAGTGTTCTTACTCATTGACCTATATCTCTTTAGTTCCAAGGATTACTGGATTTTCTAAAGTATCATCAGGCAACTTCCCCTTCAGGAGCCGTTATCCACACACGAGTATATATCTTGATCTCTGGAAGTCTTCCTGGAGAAGTGACAGCCCACGCTCATATGCACCTTGCCTTTCTTCTGAGCATGTCTCTATATCTCAGCCCTCTTCTTTAAGTCTAGGTGAAAATATATCAAACCCCATTCTGCTTCAGTTATTTGTGAGTGAAGACAGACATCAGAAGTACAAAGACTGAAGGATACTTTTGACTTGATGTAGAGAAAACATTAGATATCAATATATCAATATAGGAAACCTATATGTAGGATTACTGAGAATGAATATTGAATTTATAAATTTATATTTATTACTTTTAGGTGAGTTCACGACCTATAATTTGAGGTAATTTCAGTATATTCAATAAATAATTAAATAATTTGGAATTTAGTCTATTCTAGAAGAGTAAGAGTCTATTATCCATTTATTTATTTTAAGATGTAGATGTTAGAACATGCGTGGCAGTAATTAGGATGCAGAGTTGGGAATCTCAATCATTTTAAGCTAGTGATTGGATGAAGAGAAACAAATTCGTATCCAGACATCACACAGCAACATTGTCTCATAGAAGCCACTTGCTGATCTCCTTAATTTGCATAAAAATTACATAGCTATTATATGTTTGAACTGAACTCAGAGTTTCTGGGTCTCAAGCATCAGTTTCAAATTTTATGTCCTTCCTCACTTTGGTTCCATCTGCAATACCACTATGAATTTTCCTCTGCCATGTTCTCTGGTCATCCTCTAGTAATTAAGAGAGAGGTAGGGATTCTTTTAATTCAAATTCTATTTCTTTATAAAATTGGAAACAAAAGACTAACTTTTGCTTTCGTTTCTCACAAAGGCGCCAACAGTGTTTTCCTAAAGTCAATTTAGTTGGGCTGTGGAGATGATGCTTGTGATGATGGTGGATCCTGAGTACTGTGAGGTCCATAGCTTAGATCCCTAGCATCCATGTAAACAAGGGCACCAAAACAAAACAAAAAGAAAAAACAAACCAAAACTGTATGTAATAGCATATATTATAATATTCTGTAACCACAGTACTCGGGGTGAGGAAGACAGGTGCATCCATGGGACTTGCTGGCCAGATAAAACAGTGAGATCTGGGATCTGTAAGAAACCATGTTTCCAATAAAATAAAGGCAGGGGGTAACACTTCGAGAGGTTTGATGTCTGCTGCCCCCTCATCCTCAACCTTGCTCCCACACTACATGCTACAGGAAGACAGATGTACACACACAAACACACATACACACACACAGAGAGACAGAGACACAGAGAGACAGAGACAGAGAGAAACCAAGAGACAGAGAGAGAGAGAGAGACAGAGACAGAGTGAGAGAGAGAGAGAGAGAGAGACAGAGAGCCAGAAACAGAGAGAGCCAGTGAAAAACAGAAAGAAACAGAGAGAGAGAGCCAATTAAATATCCCTAAGACTGAAAATAATTGCACACAATGGTTTTCTCATTTCAAATCTAGGGTTTCAGGTTCATTTGTGAGAAATCAATGTAACCATAGTTATCCTTGGCCTAGTGTTGGAAAAATGTAGTTACAGTAAAATGATTTTGGTCTTTTGAAACTGTGGGTAACCTGAGTGATTCTGACAGAATGGAAATTTCAGGCTTGGGAGTATGAAATTGCAATTCTATAATGATGTGGGATTTTCTTCTGGAAGGTACATTTAATCTATAGATGTGTAGTCATTTTCTGTGCAAAAAAAAAAAAAAAAAAAGGAAAAACGTAACTGTATTCCAGTAAAGGGTGTGACCTGCCATGTCCTTGGTGTGGGCTTGGCTGCATTGCACAGCCTAGCATATTTTAGTGCGATTCGGTAAATGCTGAGGAAAAAGGATCGTGTGAATGATGGAGAGTCTTACATAAGCCAGTACAGGGTTCAGTGTTCTATTTACCTTTCAGAAAAGAGTGCCCAGCATTCATCTGTAATCTGTGTCTTCATCTGTTCTTCATTGATGGCTCAATTGAGAAAATTTCGGTTGGGGAAAGTTGAACGGAAGCAAACTTCATGCTCAGCAAGCACGTAGAATGGATATTTAAAAATTAGAACTCAAACACATGCTTTGAATTTAGAAGTAACATTACAGACTAAATACAAAGTTTCCTTAAATCACAGGGTGCTTACGTGAACTTACATATACGTGTACACACACACACACACGCACACACACGCACACACCTTGGTCTGCTGACCAGACCAGGGTGTCAGTTACTTTGCATTTCTTTCTCAACAGATCGTACCCGTTAAGGATATGGAGGAGATAAATTCTAATCTCACTATCGGTATGCTCTGAGAAGATGAATGAAGTTCTATAAAGCATATCAAGGCTTCCACTAAAGTATCTTTAACAAATGACACTTAAATGTGTCATTTTAAAAATAAAAACAGAGAGCTGCAATAGCGTACCCCGAAACCTAACACATTCATTCATCTCTAAATGCTATGAGTGCATGAGGAGACTGCCCTGGATTTGTAATGAAGGCAAGAGAAAGAATAACAGGAGGGCCCTCTCTACGTATCTCTTGACTCCATTGGTTGCTTGGTTGGATCCACAGGTGGCGGTGGTGGCGGCAGCAGCAGCAGCAGCAGCAGCAGCAGCAGCAGCAGCAGCAGCAGCAGCAGCAGCAGCAGCAGCAGCAGCAGCAGCACTGGCTTTCCTTAGGCTCAGGCCCAGGAACAAAGTTTCACACTGTGTTTCCAGTATGTTGTTGGGCCCCTCACCTCTCCTCCCCATCCATGCCAGTGGTGCGTGGAAGGCAGGAGCACGGTCACCCGCCAGAACACCAACCCACGCGCACCTTCTGCTGAGGCCATGGGGTCCCCATGGATGTGTCAGGCGCTGTCTCAACCCGCGTCCCACTTTTTCCAGAGCCGGAGAGGGTGGCTACTCCGTTGCAGTGCATGCTCTTCCCGTCTGGTGTGTGCATGCTGTTGGGCCCCATTTTAGCCCTGGTTTGGGCCTTGAGGACAAACCAGAGCCTGTCTCGAGTTTGAGACCTGTCTCAGTCACTTCTGTACCAGGGTGACTCAACAGGACCTGTTTGGTCTTGCCTCTGCTCAGCTGTTGCTGATGTAGAGCTTTGCAATTGGCCCTGTCAGACACCCCATACCCTCCGTCACCCTTCCCTGCCCCCTATGTCAACTCACCCCACCAAAACTACTCCTCCTTATGTTCCAAGTTTATATGAACAAGAGGTTGTTACATGAAAGTTGAGTTCCTGCTTCAACAAGACTCCTGGCTGGGTGTGTTTCTTTGGGCCACCAACATTCACCATCCCGATCAGCTCTGGAGAGACCAGGCTGGACCTGCCGGCTTTAAGGAGCCGACAGTAAGTAACATGGGCATCTGTACTTGACAGAAGCTCTGTTGCACTTGCAGTGGATGCTACCTGCTGATAGAAGTGTAGGGCTGTCATGGCTCAATGAACCCTTTCTGTAGCAAGAGTCAGTTTTACTGCACCTTCTCTGCAACCTAACCAATATTCTTTTATCAGCTCCATAAAATGAGGTATGTAAAAGATTCCCCCATGGCAATGTTGAAGGAACCAATTTTGAGGGTGTCACTTTGCTTGGTTAATAGGATTGGAGAGAGAAAACATGGTGTGTCATATGGCCCCATGCTCTCTGTAATTGTTTGAATGAGAATGCCTCCTCCACATAGGCTCAGATGTTTGTATATGTGATTCCCCAGGTGTAGTGCTGTTGAGTAGGAGGTTTGGTCTTGCTGGAGAAGTATGTCACTGGAGGCAGGTTTTGAGGGTTTGAAACCCAGTCTCTCTCTCTCTCTCTCTCTCTCTCTCTCTCTCTCTCTCTCTCTCT
>NW_021604767.1:1922675-1939499 GCF_004785775.1 Grammomys surdaster
TCTCTCTCTCTCTCTCTCTCTCTCTCTCTCTCTCTCTCTCTCTCTCTGTTGTGCTTCTGGTTGAAGATATGAGCCTTCATGCTCCTGTTCCTGCCACCATGCCTTTGTTCCACCATCATGGATGCTAACCCTCTGGACAGTAAACTCAAACTCTTCTACAAGTTGTCTTCCTCATGATGTTTTATCACATAGAAAAATAGTAAATACAGAAGTTGGTACCAGGAGTAAGGTATTTCTGTGACAGATACAACCATGTTGGGATTTTGTTGTTGGTGGTGGTTTGCTTGTTTGTTTGCTTTTTAGCTATTAGAGATCAGGATGAAGGAAAGAAGATACATTGTGGAGCTATATCAGGAATCCAAGAAGGGAAGGACAGAATCTCAGACTAGAGTGATGCTTCTGAAAATGGTCTTATTCCTTAGTACCTATAGAGGTTTGAATCAGAGATATACTGGGAAACACTGTGTTCTCAGTTGGTGGCACTGATTTGTAGGTTTGTAGAACCTTTAAGAGGTTGAGCCTTGCGGAAGGAAGTATGTCACTGGAGCAGGCTTTGAAGATTTAGACCCTCACCCTAGTTTCTGTTCTTTCTTCCTGCTTCCTGTGTGTGAAGGAAAATTTGATAGTCAGCTTCCTGCTTCCATTATGGAATTTTTCCATGACTGCAAACTAAAATAAATTCTTTGTGGAGATGCTTTTGGTCATGGTATTTTATCACAGCAACAGAATGGTAACTAATATAGTGTCTTTCTGTGTCAATATAAATGTCAGATCTGTGGTTCCATCCTTACTCTCCTACCAGGCTGGGACAAATGTCCCTGATATTTACTATTTTAATCTCACTTGCACTTCTTATATTATAGTGAGTATGTTATTGTATTTTGATTCAGATTTGTGCTGTAGTTTGTGAAGCAGTCAACCAAAAGTTATTAAGAATGTTCAGTAATAAACGACCAAGAAGACATTAAAATTTTATTCCCACTGCATTGAGTGGTTTGTAACACTGATTTATGAGGCATAGCTCTGATGTGGGAAAGAAGTGGAAAGAAAATGCCCTGAGAAGCATCATAGAGAAAATACTGTATTGCTCAGATTGTTTGTTTGGGAAAGTATGTGGTAAGCTCTTGTGTCCTGCTTCTTTTAAAATGTGACCTGTATGTGGAGGGAAAAAGAAATGTCTCATGTTGATGATGTTCAGCTTATTCCCTGGTCTCCTTTCTTTTCCATCTCTCCCCTGACTTAACACCTCACAGAGAATGAACTGTTTACCTCACTCTGAAACCTATTTCTTATCTGTATGTCTTTAATTTGCTGACATTTCTAGAAAGGATGATTTATGGGTTGTCAAATAATTCACGTTTGAAGGGACAAATATCAGCATTATGCATTTGCTGAATATTCAAATATGAATTAAAGCATTAAAAGGAAGATGAAATCGTCTTTTGAGTCTTTCAAAGCTTTTGTAGGAATTATGTGGCAATGTGCAATTCTTAATCTCCCAGGCACTCTGATTGCTCAAGTGGTCTTTAAAATAATCAGTGTTTCAAAGCCTCTCTCTCTCTCTCTCTCTCTCTCTCTCTCTCTCTCTCTCTCTCCCTCTCTCTCTCTCATTCTGTCATAAGTTATTTCCTTCCTTTTACAGTCATTTATCCTCTCCAAATGGTGGGATTTTATAAACAATATCATAGATAATAAAGAAAGGGCTTATCTTTGGTTAGAGATGATCAGAAAACCAGGGTTAAGGAGATCTTGGTTACAAAGTTGAGAGTGGATATATGGAAATCAGAGGAAGGTGAAGATCCTTGTTTTTATTCCATGTGGTCTCCAAAGAGAATCCTCTCTATATAAACAACTCTGGCCAATAGGACAGAATAGGGCAGTTAACATTGTCCATGCTCATTAGAGGTCAATGTTCAAGCAACAGTGCTTGCATACTTGGAATCAAGCATACAGATTATTCATGGATTCATCAACATATTATCTTGCTTCACAGAATTGTTCCAGCTATACTCACAAGAATCCAGCTGATCAGCAACAGAGACACATCTCTGGTGAATTGATCTTCCACTTCACTCAGGAATAACACTAAAATTTGAGACCAATCACTCACTGGGTGAAACACTAAGTACATTAACATCTTCTACTCTGGGAAGATCTTGGTAGGAATTTCAAGCATAGGTTTGTTTTACTTGCCTTCAGAGTGTCACTGTCTGAAAACTAGAGAGTGACTGATCTATTAATTTGTCACTACTGATAACATGGTCAACAATACAGGAATGAGAGTATAAGTGACTGTTCTTTTTTATACAGAATCAAAACCTTTTAGACCAATAGCATGACAGAAACCTTGGAGAAGGCATGGTGGAAGGCACACAGAAAGACATCAACTTGGGACATCAGCCTTCCAGAAGTATGTAAAATACTAAATGAATAGCCATGATACGGTGCTGTGTATCCCTAAAAGGTGAAATATATGAGAACCATAACAGGGAATCACCAATAACCTCTCTTACCATCAAGTTATCATGTATTTATAGAACTTGAGCCTAGCTTGGACTCTGTAGGGTTTGAGGTCCTGATGCCTTAAAGATACAGGTGTCCATCAAGAAATACAACAGGCATCTTAGGACTCCCACCCATCTTGGATGATAATTGAAAAAAATGCAAGCATCTCAGCCTAATATAGGCATGGTGATGTGTGGCATAGACTCATCTGCTGAGAACAGTGGATGTATCTGTGCCTCTTTTTCTCATTAATTAATTTATTTGTTTATTCACTTTGCATCCTGTTTACTGCTCCCTCTCCTCCCAGTCTCCTCTTCACACAGTTGCCTTCCCTACTCCTCTTCTCTGAGAGGGTGGAGCCCCTCATATCCCCCTACCCTGTGTGCCATCTTTAAAAATTCTTACTTTCTTTCATGGCAAACTATAATAAAATGAAATGTACCATGTAAAAAAAATTCAGTAAGGACTGGTGATTTCTGGCTGTAATGTTTTATTTTGTATTTAATTGAATGGTTGATTTAGTAGACAAGTAAAAAGATGTTTTAATTTAATAGATACTTAGTGGCCACTACTAAAATTTGTGTTATCTTAACCAATATGTGCTAGGACTAAAAAAAAATGAGTAGAAAGAGGTAAAATGATAATTTTTTTTACAAGAATTTACTTTCTAAAAATATGCTTAATTACAAGGAGGGAAGTCAGGGGTTATGCTGAGAGAAAAAACTTCTGAAGAGATAAAACAGTGAAATAATTCACCATCTGCAACCTGACTTCCTGAGAAAGGGGAAGCTCAGTTGAGCCAACTATAAGAGCACATAGCAAAGCTGTCCCCCTAGAATCAGGACATGACTGACTCAATGCGTAAGACCCATGGAGTACACAGAAGGAAAACGTTCAGTCGACTATCAGGCCAATGCCATGGAGGACTTCACTGAAGAGGTTGTGAGCTTAATCATAAACAATGAGGGGGTGTTATTGGTGGACTGTGAAAGAGCTGCATTCCAGACTATAAAAGGAGAGAGAGGGACAACACTTAGGTGTGAGAGAGAAATGACCAGAGTAGAAATGACTCAGATGGAAGAGAAGACCTGGAAAAGCAGGCTAGAGACCAGGGTAACAGTAAAACCATGGAGACAGGATCTTGTACACTATGCTTAGGAGACTAGACTCGCTACAACATGGATGGGTCCACTGAGGAACTGTCCGCAGGAGGATGGTATGGCTGTTTGAACTTAACATGGCAAGGTGGGCTGGAGATGGCAGAGTAAAAGGTTCTAGCTAGATGCCAGAATTAAGAATCCATTTAGAGAGCTGTTTGCGATTGAAGGGACATGTAAGTGTGCTGTTTGTCACTTATATAACTTGTTTCAGATTTTTAGCAACAGACTTCATTTCATTCTCATGGCAACCCTCAGGGGGCCAGCTGTTCCAGTATGGTTTGTATGTGTGCTTTCAAAATCCACACCCTGGAATCCTTCTTCTCCGTATCTTTAAATATTGGATTGTCTAAAGACAGGGTTAGTGTGGATATAACTGGTAAGGAAGAGATTGTATTGAAATAGAGTGGGCTTTTAATTCAATATGGCTGATGTCCTTATTACAAATAACTATGAACATGAAAACCTACAGAGAGAACACCAATGGGAATAAAGGCCAAAATTAGGGTGCTAAGGCAGAGAAGCTAAGATCATCAGCAAACTACAAGGAAGTAAAAAAGGAGAGAGGCACTGGAGACATCGTTCTTCACGGTTCTCAGAGGAAGCAATCCTGTTGACTCTTTGATTTTTGAATTTTAATATTTAGAGCAGTGAGATAATTTCTACTGTTTAAGGCACCCAGGGTTGGATGGTTTGTTATGGAAACCATAGTGGAATGGGTGCAGTTGCTTCCTCTGTCTTCTGCAAGAAGACAAGAAAGGATAGCCCAAGCAACATGCTCATCAGATACAGGATTGGGAATTGGAACTAACGTCATCTTATCCACAGCAGTTCTCTTTCCCTTCATAATTATGGAGCAATGCACTATAGTTCGTTAACATCTGTGTCCTGTAGTCAGCGTCACAGAGTATTGTCTGCAGAGCCAGAATGGGGATTCTGGGTTCTAGATTCTAGTACCCTACGAGCCAGTTGGTGTTATGATGTATGTTTAACTCTTTAGATGGACAACTAGTCTAGGTCTCTCAAGGTGGGCTATTTGTAGCAAGAGATTTTCTTATAGCCAATGACACAATACAGATTTCTTATCTTGATTGATTCATGTGCTAACTATGAAGAGGAAGAGACATGGCTGCAGAGGCCAGATTGACACTAGCATGTCCCTTGCAATCTTTTAAGAGACCCAAAATATTTTTTTGAGTTCCTCCAGGAGTTTTGCAACCCTTTTGGGCAGGTTGCATTTTGAGAGGTAAAAGCCATACAAATGAACTTTGCTTGGATTAATATGTTTTATGAAAGCAATTTTACGTATTTTACAACTTTCAAACACCATGCCTCTGAGACAGAAACTGAACTCTCTACTGTGCTGTGATGCTTACTTCTCCTCTATCTTTTGTGCTAACCTTTGGGCATGCTTACTTAGACCTGCAGTCTTTGCACATGGGATATCCTGTCTAGATCTTTCCTTTAACAACTGCTTAGTGTGGGCTCATCTCCAAGCTGTTGGGACTACTGCTTAATGACCAAATGCAAAAGTGTTTTATCTGTGTTTTTTTTAAAGCAAGAAAGAAGACTGCCAGGGCTTCAGACTTTATTATATTTAGACCACATTCAAATGGATTATTAGTACTGTAGACTAAGAATCTATCTGAGGACAAAGCTTTGTGATTTGCTACACGTTTTACCTCGTCAGAGATTTTTAAAGTTTGCCCTCAGAAAGCCCCCTTTCTCTGCCTAAGTGGTGCTACATGCCACTGAAACAGAATAGTGTTGCAGAAAGATAATATTTAATTCAGTCCTCTCATTTCTACATCTTTAGAGCTTTTGTGCTCAGCCTTGGGTATGATGCCAACAAACACCAACTTTGAAGATGCCTAAGATTTCCTTTTCCCACCCCAAGTTTCTTTCTGTCTTCAAAACATCCCCTCCCCTTTTGCCCATTTATAAACCTAATCTAGCACTCCCTTAGCAAGAGGTCCATTCCTTAACAAGTAATATGGCTTGCCTTAACGAAGCCCTCAAACTTGCCAGCTGTCCTCCTTTACTTGAGATGGAATGGAGACAAAGCAAAGAGGTGATTGATGGGATTCTGTGGGGGATAGCAGGAAATATCTCCAACTTCAATTTACCAAGCTCCTATTGACAAAGAAACTGTAAGCTCCTAAGAGCTTATTTCATTCACATATTTTTTTGGCTGATGGCAAGTTTCATGGTTGCCAAATAAACATGCTTCCTTCATTTCTCTCCCTTTTGCTGACATATAATTTTATTTTTGAAAGAGTTAATTAGAATCAGAAAGCAGCTGATTCAGCCAGAAGTGTTGATGGAGACAAGGTGCTTGGTAGCTGGGTCTTGCTTTTACTTTTTTTTTTAGACGGTATTTGCTGTAAATAGGAATGAGGAGGTGCCGCTCTTTGGCACCAAGTGTCCCCTTCACACTGCACTCCTTTTACTGTTTGGAAATGGGAAAAATGAGAGCTGCTTGCTTAGTTCCTGCCAGTGGGTACTGCTGACCTTGGGGATTTCAGAAAAATGAACCTGACTTTAAGGTTTTGGAATAACTACTGCAATGAAAAAAACCTTAATCTCTGATTAATTTGGGGGATGAATGTGTGTCTGTGCATCTGTGTATCTTTGTATCTCTGTGTGCATGCATGTCTGTGTGTCTTTCTGTGTGTGTATGTGGGTACAAATGAGTACAAGTATCCACAAAGGCCAGAAGAGAGCATTAGATCCCCTGGAGGTAGAATTTCAGGTACTTGGGAGTCACATAATGCGGATGCTGGGAATCAAGCTTCTATCCTTTGGAGCAACAGCATGTGCTCCTAATCATTGAGCCACCATTCTAGTCCCCTAAATCTGTTTTGAAATCTTACAGCCTTCCATTTTGATCTGGAAAGAATTAAAGATATGGAGAAAATAATCACCTTCTGCAGTCATGGATTTGAGGAAGATACACACCTGCCCACTCAATGCTGGTCTGCTCTTGCCTAAATGTATTTCCTTCCATCTTGTATAAGTAATTTTCTCGATACTCTTGCTGATGTTAACATTTAATGAATGTTTAAAAAAAACATACTAAGTCGTCTATCACACATAGGATAAGCAAGGACATTTTTTATGAAGAAACAAATGAATAGAAAAATAAGATTAAAATAGAATTATGGAACAAGAGAATTCAACCAGTCGTTCTTGAAACGACACAACATCAAAGTCCTCCTTCAATAAAGAAAAAAACTTGAGACAATTTCAGACTTCATGGTTGATAATCAAACCATGTGTACTCAAAAGTAAGGCAAAATAAATTTTTCCCATTCTTTTCCTTCATTTTCTTTGTTAAATTTATCTATTGTTTGAGAGTTTCATAGTATGCACAGTGCATTTTCAACCATTCTAATCAACTCACAGAGAAATCACCTGTGTACCAAATGGCACTTTTCTTTTTAGTCTTTTTGTTTTCATGTTTCCTTCAGTATGTCCTTCTGTGGGCGGTTTCCCATTTTCTCCTGAATATCTAAATTCTTCCTGTGTGGCATGTGGCTTCTGTGTGCTGATTGTGGGAGCAGTTCCTTCAGATATCACCTCAAGTTGGCTCTTCTGACTGTCTTGAGTTTATCCTGAGTGTCTGCAGAATGTGAGGGAGTTTGAGACAATAAATTACCATCTCTTATGTATCTTCCATCTGAGCCAATACAATTGATTTCAACCTAGGGGTAGGATACATGGTTAGACTTCCTTATGAAGCTGTTGAACATTCTGGAGTGTACTTCTAATATCTTTGCCCTCTTGGGCTCCTGGGAACTGAAAGGATCAGTATCAGCTCAAGATTCCCAAACCAAGTTCTCAGCACAAAGGAGATTTATTTGCCCCAGCTAGACAAAGGGTAGGGCATAAGAGGCAGAGACAGGAGATAGAGGATGGAGGAGAAGGGGAAGGGAACAAAGGAGAGAGGGTGGGATATTTGTCCCAGAGCAGGACAAAGGACTGCCTCTGCATAGCGAGGAGATGGTTGTGGCCCATAGAAAAATGGCAGTTTATAAAGATAAGAGGGGAAACCCCATGTTAGGAGGAGTTGGTTAATTTTGATTGGGCATGTCAATTAGGTAAAGGAGAGCATTTGATTGCTGGACTTTGATAGTTGTATCTTGGTAGTCAGCCTCAGAAGGAAGATATGGCCAAATAAGGGAGTGGACCATGCTAGCTAGCTTTAGAAATGTAATCTAATGGTCTTTAGCAAGGCAGAAGGAATGAAGGAGAAGAGTAAGGCTTGCTAGAGCCATGTTTGTGAACTGTTAGGAGGTATGGCCCTGTTGGAGTAGGTGTGTCACTGTGGGCATGGGCTTTAAGGCCCTCATTCGAGCTGCTTGGAAGTCAATATTCTGCTTGCAGCCTTCAGATGAAGATGTAGAACTCACTGCTCCTCCTGCACCATGCCTGCCTGGTGCTGCCATGGTCCTGCCTTGATGATAATGGATTGAACTTCTGAACCTCTAAGCCAGCCCCAATTAAATGCTCTCCTTACAAGAGTTGCCTTAGTCATGTGTCTATTCACAACAGTAAAACCTTAACTAAGACAGGGGATGTGGTAGGACTAAAAGATAGACATCTGGCAAATAGACAAATGCACCAAAGGCAGACCAAGTGAGTTGAAGTTATATCCCAATTTTCCGGAAACATAACAATGGACTACGCAAATTTTCATCCCAGAGTAAATCAATGGGACTAGCCAAAGGGCGAAGTGAGCTCCAGAGAGCCCGGGTATCTACCTGAGGAGTGGAACACGACGGCCCATGCCAGTACCTGCTGCTGCCCCACGTGAGTCTCTGTCGAACTGGCACATTAGGTACCAGAGAGCCCAGGTATCTACCTGAGGAGTGGAACACGACGGCCCATGCCAGTACCTGCTGCTGCCCCAGGTGAGTCTTCTGTCGAACTGGCACATTAGGTACCAGATTAAATCATAGCCTTCATCTCAAATGGACTAAGATAGAGTATTCTTGAGGCATACATGAGCAATCCTAGCCTGGAAACACAGATTCAGTAGCCTTAAATAGCATATTACAGTGTGGAAACAGTTTCATCAAGTGGTTAAAGGAAAAAAAGAAGATTATGAATCAAAGCATATAGGCCTCAGGCCTATATTCTAGGCCTCAGGTATTATCTATTGATATTCTTTGGGGGTTCATTGAAGTCACTGGTTTGATAATAGTACAATCTAAAACATTTTGCCTGATATAAAGATGTTAGGCAAAGCACAGAGATGGACAATGGATAGCTAATGAACAGACTAAAAATATTCCAAGGTAATTCAGATGTGGATCTGCAACATTCCAACTCTCCAGTCATGAAATTCTAACTCACTGAGCCTGCAGAACCTTCAAAATAGGTATATATTTTTTTCTAGCACTTTCATTCACACCCTAAGTGATATGTTGCTTTTCTTTACTGGGAGGGGATTTCTGACTTCCTCTCTATGTCTGTAAGGAGAGTCAATGTTCTAGGAATGGCATACATAGGCTTCATACATGTTTCTTTTAGTTATGCTTGAGTACAGTTTTAAAATACTTAAAAATGTAATAATGAAAAACATGTATCTGAGAGAAAAAAGATCCTCAAGTTTCAGGAGTAAAGTGAAAGTTTAAAAGCAAAGCAGCAAAAGTAATCCAGTGCTGAAGGGGCTCCAAGGCTGGAAAACAGCCCTAAAAACAGAAAAGCAAGGCCAGGTCTTCTCCCAGTAAAACCCTAGCCTCCAAGACTATATTACTTTTGTTGGGTGCTATCATTAAAAAACATCTAGTTTGAGATCACTGAGATTTGTAACTGTTCCAGAGAAAAGAGTTCTGAAATCCAGATCTTAGGAGTGTTGGTTCCTTCCCAGGCTGTGATGGGGTCAGGGCTCCAGCTGCTCTTCTGCAGTGGGTTGGTCTGACACTGCTTGTATTTTAATGCTAAAACTCAAGAACCCAGAGGGGAAACCTGGAAAGGGAATAACATTTGAAATGTAAATAAATAAAATATCATATATATATATATATACATATATATATACATATATATATATATGTATGTATATTATACACACACACATACACACACACACACAAATATATATGTATAAAGAACTGGTTGCTCCTTATGTACACCAAGTGATGCTATGTAAACTTTGCTCCCAATTTAACTGGTCAATAAAAGACTAGAACCTGTGATTTGGCAGTGGAGAGAGAACAGTGGGATTTGAGAATTGAGTGATGGAGTTGCAAGCAAATAGAAAAGAAGAGAAGAAAGGACAGGAGGTGCAGGAGGTTTCCAGGAGAGGAGATGGACATGAGCATGTAGTCAGGAAAAACAGCAGTAACATGGGATGTTATGGCTGGGGAATAACTTGAAATAGCTCCAAATCTGCCCAATCTAGGCTTATGTCTTGTAAATAAGATACCTGGGCTGTGTGTCTTTTACATGGAATGCCTAATTCTGTCTACATTTCTCTGTCAGTTTCTGTGGCTGACAATCCTCCCAGTTTTTTCCCTGTATCACACAACTCTTTCTTCCTTCATATTGCCCTCTTCACCACGTCTACAATCCTTAGGAGATGTCTCTATGGGGAAAGCATTGCCACTGTACATGAGGACCTGAGTTTGCATTCCCAGAGTCTAGGTCAGGCTGGGTTCAGTAATGTCAGTGGGCTTCTAGACATTTGGGGAGACAGAGGTGAATCCCCAAGAACTCAAAGCTGGCTGATGCAGAGACAAGCAACAAAAGGACCATGGAAAACAAGGTATAGGGAACAGGAACCTCAACTCAGTTCTTGATCTCCATATATGTTCTGCATCATGCATGTGCCCCACCCTCCCATGTACAGGTATACATATGTGCACAAGCATACGAGTTAAAATACTTCATATAAAATTACTGCATCTGGGCTCATCCATACCTAATAAGATTTATGTTAACTTGCTCACATCTGCAAAGGATTTATTTCCATATAAGGTCATATTTATAGGTGCTCATGACAATGTCATAGTTATGAAAGATCACACTGAGTAGTGTAATCTGTAAGTGCTACCAGAAAGCAAATGTAAGCTCTCTCATTAGAAAAATCTTCCACTGAGGTATGTATGATTCCAAACAAAATATAGATATAAACATATACATTTAGTCCAAAGATGAGTTCATTGAAAAAAAGCCCAGAGTACACAGGGAAATGAGATATCACCAGACAAGGAATAAGAATTCGAAAGAATAAAAACCCAAACCCTCAAGAGTTAAGATTATGAAGATAGTTCTCTAAGATGGCAGTGGAATTAAAGCAAGACAGAATTAAGGTCAGAACTGCATAGAAAATAATGTGGCCTTGAGAGAGAGAGAGAAAGGGGATAGTTTAGCAATAAAAGGTTTTAAACCTGACGAAGAACAAGTGGGCTCAGTGACAGGCTAGGCAAGGCTAAAAGAAAAATCTATGGTGACTGATGCAGGTTCCATGTGTCATCACAGGCACCAAGGGAGTTGAAAGTTGAGGGTGTAGGCAGCTGAAAAGAGGAGACAGAGAACGTATCCATACTGATTCCAGGGAGAAACAGTGTAGGTGAGACAGTTAGGAGTTTGTTGAGGCTTTGTCTTTGCTATATACTGTAACGGTAAACACTGGCCCCCAAGGTCTGGTTGCCCTAGAGATGAGGAGATTCTCACGTACACCAAATGACTCTATGTAACTTTGTTCCATAGTTTAAAACTATTGGTTAAACAAAGATGTTTAAAGCCTATAGCTGGGCAGAAGGGAGGTAGGCAGAGCTTTGTTTCCCAGGCTTGGAGTCTGATGCAGAAAACATGAGGAAGAGACAGAGAAGGTGGAGAGGGAAGAAGATACCATGGGGGTAGGGATCGTGTGAATTGGCCATGAGGGCCATCCAGCTGGAGTAAGAGCAGCCCAGGTGGCACAAGGCAAGTCATATCTCAGGGTTATTTACAGGGAAGTAGACATAATAGCACAGAGGACAGATTTCTGCCCAGTGCTGTCTAAGGCTTATTATAAATATGAAAGTTTTGTGGTTTTTTTGTCTGGAAACTGAATGATCTAAGGTAGGCTAGAAACCCCTGATTGAAAATAAATATTTACAACAACACATGATCTTTGAGCTGGGCCCTGAGCATCCCTGGTGCATTATTAGTTTACAGAACTTGCCACATTGAAAGAAAATGAATTTCTAAATGAGGAATAAAAATGAATTCTTAGGGGAATGAGACCACCGGCCACTCTTCTTATCAGTAAAAGCAAAGGTGGTGGCACTAACAGTGCTTTGGGCTGATTAAATGGAAAACCTAGAAAAGTTATCATCAACTGGGGTTCCACAACAGTTGATATCTGTCTTGCAAAGGTGAATAGTGAAAGGAAGATAGGCCAAATGGAGGGAACCTGGGACAGACAGACAGGCAGAGGGGAGCAAAGAGTAGGAATTACAGGAACGAAATCATTGGCAGTCACTCCTGAGAGACAAGGACATAAATACTGATGTTCTGAGCACCATGAACATATCCAGTCTAGCTACATATCTAGAACTAAGGAGTACTTAGCTTGTAATTGAAGGTTGGCTCAGTATCAGGACCTGAGTCTGGATCCCAACACTGACGGAGGACAATGAGTGAGTGTCAGCCCAGAGCTGGGGAGACAGAGACAGAGGAGACCTAGGGCTTGCTGGTCAGTCAGTCTAACTAAATCAGCAAACTCTGGGTTCAATGAGAGATCTTGTCTCAAAAAATAGGTGTCGAGTGAATGAGGAATGTGTCTGACATGGACGCCGGCCTCCACAGGTGCACACATATGTAAGAATGCATACACATAGATACTTGCACATTCACACTCAGTGGAAATCAAAACTCTAATATCCTAGTCAACATATCAAGTTTTTAATTAAATTAAGCACCTAAATGTGAATGCGCGCGCACACACACACACACACACACACACACACACACAGAGAGAGAGAGAGAGAGAGACAGACAGACAGACAGACAGACAGACAGACAGAGACAGACAGACAGAGACAGAGTGAGAGTGGAAACTATTAACAGAGGGTTAATGAGAAGGTGGAGAATATCTGATACTTAGAAAAAAATAATACTTCCATGAGTGAAAGGCTTAAGTAATTTTCTTTTTCTTTTTGAGATAATATGTCATTGCATAGGCCAGAAAGTCGTGGAACAAGAGCTGACATTACATCTATATACCATCAGGCCTAACTTTATGCTAAAGTTTTGTATAAGGCCCCAAAAAACATGAGGATTTTTTTTTTTTTTGGTTTTTCGAGACAGGGTTTCTCTGTGTTGCCCTGGCTGTCCTGGAACTCACTCGGTAGACCAGGCTGGCCTCGAACTCAGAAATCCGCCTGCCTCTGCCTCCCAAGTGCTGGGATTAAAGGCGTGCGCCACCACTGCCCAGCACATGAGGATTTTTTAATGTTTTTTTTTTTAAAAGTTTTCATGTTGAACTTATTTTAAACTTGCTGGAACTGAAGGGGACAGGGACTCCACAAGAAGACCAGCAGAGTCAACTAACCTGCACCCTTGGGGGCTCTCAGAGACTAAACCACAAACCAAAGAGCAAGCATGGGTTGGACCTAGGCCCCCCACATATGTAGCAGATATGTAGCGTGGTCTTCATGCAGATCCCCCAGCAACTGTAGTGGGGGCTACCCTTAAATCTGTTGCCTGCCAGTGGATTCCATTCCTCTAGCTGGGCTGCCTTGTCTGGCCTCGGTGGGAGAGGATGAACCTAGTTATGTAGTAACTTGAAATACCAGGGAAGATTAATGCCCAGTGGGAGTCCTCTCTCATCTCAAAGAAGGGGAATGGGGAATGGAGGAGAGGTTATATGAGGAGGGGACAGATCAGGGGGCTGTGATCAGGACATAAAATGAATAAATAAATTAATGAAAATCAACATTCTAAAAGTGGTGTTGTGCTACCTACATTTGGAAAAGTGAAATTAAGTTCTTATTTCACATATCACACAAACTTTGATTCAAAATAGGCCAAATACTCATGTATAAGGTATGTATTGATACTGACATTAGATGAAACAGAGCATATAATAAAACGTTTCTGACAATAGTTAAACAATTATTTTTTAAATTTTACATACAAGCCCTAAAATACAGAAGACAAAAGCAGTGATAAACAAATGAGATTTAATAAAATGAGAAACTTCTGAATGGCAAAGGAAAGCATTAAAGAAACAAAGAGACAGATACATATAGAATGTGAGAAAACATTCACAAACAGTATATTGTGTGCAGAGTTACTAAATAAAGGGCAATACAAAGTAATATAAAGAGTCCAGCCCAATGATGGGAAAAGAAATAACCCAATTTATAATGGACAAAAGATCTGATCAGAAATTTCTCAGAAGTTATAGAAACAGCCAAAGGTTTACATGAAGGACACATGCATCATCATTGTCCATCCAGAGGAATGGAAATCAAAACCATAATAACATAAATCAGACTTGTTAGAAGTATGACTATTGAAAGCACAAAATAAGCATTTGTGAGGATATCAAAAAAGGAAATTTGTTCAGTACCTATGGGAATGTTATTCAATGTAGCAATCATAGGAATAACAAGACTCAAGAAATTAAAAATAGTCTACCTCATCCAACAATCTTCTTAATAGACACAATCCAAAGGAACTAACATCAACATGACAGAGAGATGACTACATTTTTATGTTCATGACAGTGCTAGTCATGATTACCAAAATATGGAATCACCTAAGAGGCTATCAATGGACGAATATTGAGGACAATATGATATAAAAACAATGGAGTATATAGTACACAAGGTCAGCATGCACATATACATATATATGAAATATAAACATATATGCAAATTTCTGATATATAACATACATAGAGTAACTAATACATTATATATGCATATATATATGTATAAATTAATATATATATATATATATATATATATATATATATATATATTCCGCTGCTCTGAAAACTACCCATCCAAGGCAATTGAAGGAATAAAGATTTTATTTTGGTTTACAGTTCCAACAAGACAGAATCCCTTATGGAATGGAAGGCAAGACCATAGACAGCGAAGGCATGAAGGCAGGAGCAGTAGCTTCTGGTCATGATTTCACCTGTGCAGAGAATGCACAGAAAGGGGCAATAAGAAGTGCATTGTTGGCTGTAAACCCTCTAAGCCTACAGCTAGTGATGTGCTTCCTCCAGCAACAGTCCGCTGCTCCAGAGGAGCCAGATTTCATTCCCAGCACCCTCTGTGGCTCACAACCATTTATAACTCTAGTCTCAGAGGATCTGACGCCCTCTTCTGGCTTCTGTCAGTTCTTCATCACTCACCCTAACTAGACATACATGGTATAGAAACATACAACTAGGAAAATCACCCATATACATAAAATTTAAGTAAATAAAGAAATATTCAAAATAAATTGTTTACCTCTGGAGTACCTATCCCCTTCTGGGCCCCTCAATCCTTCCCTGAACTCTTCCATAAGACTCCCCGAACTCCGTTCAATGTTAGGCTGTTGGTCTCTGCATCAGTTTCAGTCAGCTGAATCTCTCAAATGACAGTTATGCTAGGCTTCTGTCAGTAAGCAATCAAGGCCTGGAAGGTGATAGGAACTCCACAGGAAGACCAACAGAGTTAACTAACCTGGACCACTAGGGGCTCTCAGAGACTGAACCACCAACCAAAGAGCATACACGGGCTAGACTTAGTCCTCCTCACACACATGTAGCAGATGTACAGTTAGGTATTCAATCAAGTACCCTAACAACTGGAACAGGAGTTGTCCCTAAAGCTGTTGCCTGTCTATGAAATCAGTTTCCCTAACTGGGCTGCTGTGTCCAGTCTTAGTGGGAATGGATATCCCTAGCCCTGTAGAGACATGGTGTGCCAGGGTGGGGAGATACCCAGGGAGAGCCTCCACCCTCTCAGAGGAGAAGGGGAGGGGGAGGAACTGGGAATGGGGCAGACAGCGATTGGGATGTAAGATGAATAACTAGATGGATGGATGGATGGATAAATGGAAGAAATATAAATTGTTTACTGTGGCTGGAAATATAGTTCAGTGGTGGAGTGTTTGCCTGGCATGTTTGAGGCTGTTGGGGTCAGTTCTTAGCACTAGAACAAAATAAAGCTTACCAATCACGTGTTCACTTACTAAAGGGAAGCGCTATGCATCAATGTATTTCAAAGTTTCTGGAGGCTTATGTAATGAAGTGCACCCATTTCCCATACACATTGGAATCATGAGTACATTTTAAAAAAAGAATTCCTACCTTTTAAGTTGTCTGTTTTTATTATATAGCTTCTCTACATTTCTGCAATGAAAATGTATTGCTTTTCATCTTTTAATGTTGTTAATTCAGTGGAAAAGATTTGCTGTCTACTGTGTAAAATCCCACAATCAGCATATTGCCAGCATGTCCAACGTCCTCCCATCATGCACCTTAACAGAGAACTTAGCATCCACCTCTCACACTAAACATGAACATCAGTGTTAGTCTTCTCTGAAGTAAAGTTCTGGCCCTACAGCTCAAGTCCTCATCTGGGAGGCACAGAAGAGTCTGACAAGCATTTATTTTCCAATGCAGACCAGGAAATTTATATGCTATGATCAATAGATGCCCATCCTGTCCTGAGAGTTCTCAGCAGTTGAGTGGCTGTTTCTTCAGGCTCTAAGCCACTGGTCATTTATCAGCTCATAATATTTCATTTTCTTCCAAGCAAGAATAGTCTTAAAAAGACTTCCAACTTCGGTCTTCCAACCAAACGAAGGTCAAGCTACACTGCTGAATGTATTTTGTCTAATGCAGAATCTACAGGCTCTTTAAAGGGCCACAGAAGAATTTTCCATGACTGCAATTAGTCTGGCTACTTACAGGTAAAAGTAATATTTTCAACTCCCTGTGCTTACTGGCCTCCAGCTTAGTTACCCTGCATTTCCACTGCAATCATCTCCAAAATTAGCTTCAAATAGAACACAAGCTTCCTCTCCAAATATAGCTTCCACCACCACCAAAATAGCAACTTTTTTTCTTTCCTAATTTTCTTGGTCATAATCAGAAAGGGGAGACTACAGTAAAGTTCTTCCCTGAGAAGGGCATGCTAGGCGTAATTCAAATCCCACC
>NW_021604767.1:1944499-1994900 GCF_004785775.1 Grammomys surdaster
GTCAGCTGTAGCCAAAGAGCAGTAGATACAGTGTAAAGCTTTATAGAGTCTTTCCATGACAGAAAATTAAGAGCAGAATGCAAAAGAGCTGCAGGATCTCAAGTAGAATAAATGTTCCGATACACCACCTTTTACTATTCTTGCAGGTGGTATTTTGTACTGAAGCCAGCAGATAATATATGCAAGAAGAAATGTAGCTTTTGGGTTGAAGAAGGTTTTGGAAGGAGAGTCTGAGAGTAATCTTCTAACTGTGCCACATGGAGATCTACGGTGAATGGTCACCAAGTCCTACTCATAGACGTATCATAGTCTTAAATGCAGCTATCCTTGGGTTTTCTGTTCACTTTGATTTTGGAGAATAATGAGAGTCCCAGCCAGCAGTTTGCTCTCTCTACATGGATGAAGCATGTAACACATAGATGTGTTGAGACATCATGATGTTTACTAACTATGTTGAAACTGCAAATGCATTTGTTGTAGTTTATGTCACTATGGCTACAAACAGGGGAGAACAAGGGAGTAGAGAAAAAATTTATTTTTGCCCAGAGCTCAGGAGAGGATTTTCACCTATCCTCTGCTTGCCTGAACCTTGGCAGTGGTGATGTAGGACATGCTAATTGCAGGAGCACATGGAAGAGGAAGTTATAGACTTCCTGGTGGGCAAGAATCACAGTGAAGAAAGGACTGGAAAGTAGGTATAACCTAGAGTCCCGTCCCTAGCTATCTGTTTCCTCCAATTAGGCCCTATCTAAGGGTAAGTTTTCATACCCTCCCCCAAGTATCTCCAATTACATACTGATTATCCATTACTCGAGCATGGGACAGACATTTCATTTTCAAAGCATGGTATTGCACCCCAAAGATTCATGGCTTCTTTATATAGTACGAAATGTATTTAGTGTACCTCCAGGAGTTCTCAAAGTCTTTAATAGATCTAGCATTGCTTAAAGGTCTAACTTCAGTCTCCCTTGAGGCTCTTTCCTGTGAGGCTCTGTGAAACACATCAAAGACACACAGCAAATATTCCATCTCTAAGAGGAAGGAACAGGACAAAGCAAAGCAGGATTACGTCACCTCAAGAATGAAATGCAGGGAGACAAACATGAAGTCCTGTGCCTACATGTCCTGCAGCTGGGTGCAGTGGTGTCATGCTATGAGCTGCAACGGGCTTGGCCAGCCCCACCCCTGTGGCCTTGCTGTTTGCTCTCCATATGTCCTCCGTCTTGGAGTGTCTCCATTCATTGTCTGCAGCTTTTCTTGGCAGGCTTTCCATGTTCCTGGCATCTCCATTGCAGCTTAAGCTTCATCTTCACAGATTCACACATTGCCTTCTCCAGAGCCACTTTCAAGGACTCCAACCCTCATTACATGTAGCCAGGACTCCCAGGTCTTCTGTTGAAATGTGGGTAAAAGCCATCATGGCCTTGTAACTCTGCATGTCTACACGAGCTTTGTGTGGACCATGCCATGCTCTGCTGCCATCTTAATTAGTAGTTTCTTGCCTTGTACTGTGACTAAAGATGCCTCTGGATGCCTTAGCAGCTGACCACAGAAAAAAGGATAACAGAGACACAATTGACTTGGCATCCCTGGTGCACAGGGTGACATGAAAGTACTCTCTTCTCAGGAATTCCCTTCCAATAAAAATCCTCTTTCTTGCCCTCAACATGCAATTGACAGGGTGTGGTTACTTCCTCAGATGCCTTCAGAGTATTTTTCCCCTATTGTGTAAATACAAAGATCTTGGATTCTTTTTAATAGCAGTGATCTCTTTAGAAGCCAGAGCTTCCTTAGCCCTAACTTTTCCCCAGATTTTCTAAGCAAACTGAAAATTCAAAGACTTTCTCTTCTCCCCTGCCTCATTTTCTAATATTCCTGTAGCATCCCAAAATGGCACCACCACACAAGACCAAACATTCAACACATAAGCCAATGGAGACCATTTCATATTCAAACCATAACAGTGACCATGAATACAGGATGCTGGACTTGTGTCTTCATCTTGGCTGGTGAAGAGTTGAATGATGGGATTTCCTCTCATTTTTTTTTAAAACCAGGTTAAGCAGTATACTGCCTTCAAACTCAGACTTCCACAAGGTCTCAAGTCAGGGACAGTAGCACACAAAGTATTTATGAATACATACAATTCACAGTATAACACAGATGACACAAAATCCAAATGTCAGTAAAGTCATCATCCTACTCAAAACCTTATGGACTAGGGCTTCACGGTTCATGCTGCATACAAGATCCTGAGGTCTTCTGATCTTTGTAGCTCCCACCAGGGTCATCCATTAGTTTTCATTTAAAGTATTTAGGATTTCTAGAGTCTACATCTTTCAACTTTTACAATTTCTTCCAACAAACCTTTTTCAAAGATTTAAGAAACAGGTCCTCATGTTTGGTTATAACAGAAGCCCTTTTCTGACAGCATTTTTCCTGTGTTACTTAATTTTGTAGAGCTGTGACAAAATCCATGACATAATCAACTGTGGAGTAAAATGTTCTTTACCTCAAGAGGGACAGTAGCAAAGAATAAGGACAGTACTGATAGGAATGGATGACATTCAAAGTTACATTCCCACTGAGTAGCTTCTTCCAGCTATACCCTTTTTTCTAAGGTTTCCAGAACCTGCCCAAACAGCACCACCATGGAACCAAGCAGTGGAAACATGAGCCTTTGAAGGGCATTTCTTATTCACACCATATCTACATGGTAAATATTTTGCTTTGTGCCATACATTTGAGATCTAGACACAACGCAGAATGGCAAATGGGACATAAATTGGCAATGGGGCACATGTAATCCTTGACTTAGGAGGAGGAAGAAAAGAAGAGGAGGAAAAAGGAAGAGGAGGAGGAAGAGGAAGAGGAAGAATAGGAAGAAGAAATGATAGCAGCAGCAACTGAAGCACAGCCACAGTCTGGGGAGGTGGAGATAAGAGGCTCACTGAGGCTAGGAGGCTATCCAGTCTACCTGGTTTGGAAGACTAATTCCTCTCATTTAAAAACTTATTGAATAATGTGTTTAAATTTAGCAATCATTGGTTTATTTATATAGAGAAATCTATTGATTATTAGTTGTTGTGTTTAGAATAGGGTATGTGTCAGTGACAATATTAATTTTATATGGGCTGTGGTGACAAAACTGTTGAAAAAAAAACAAGTGAGGAGAAAAGTTTATTTTAGCTCAAGTTTCTGTGGTTTCACTTCACTTGCCACCTCCCTCACACAGATAAGAGCCTTATCTAAGAGGGACATGTCAGGAAAGAGGATTCCCATTTCCTGAGGGATAGGAAGCAGAAAGTAAGGAAACATCATGCGGCTTGGTGCCTACTTTCCTTAGCTATGCTTCATCTTCTAATATTCCCACAGCATCAAAAAATGACATCAACGCTTGAGATCCAATATTCTACATATAAACCATTCTACATATAGAGACCATTTCATATTCAAACCACAGCAGTGACTGTGCATACAGGATGCTGGGCTTATGTCTTCATCTTGCTTAGTGAGGAGTTGAATGTTCATAATAAACATAATGAAAGGAAGTTCTAAAATGTTCCATGCCCACCCCCCCCATCCCCAGCAACTAGCTTTCTTCCACTATCCCACACTTTATTGAGATTTTATCTCCTTATAGAACTGGAAGAGAAAGAAGAAGGAGGAGAAGGAGGAGAAGGAAGAAGAGGAGGAGAAGGAGGAGAAGGAGGAGGAGGAGGAAGAGGAAGAAGAGGAATAAGAGGAGGAAGAGGAGGAAGAAGAGGAGGAGGTGGCATTAGCAGCGGGGGTGGCAACAGCAGTAGCAACAGAAGCAACAGCCATTGCCTGGGAGGTGGAGATAGGAGGCTCCCTGAGGCGGGGAAACTATCCAGCCTCTCCTATTTTGCAAGTTCCAGGTCTCAAAAATGCAATATAGATAGTAGCCAAAAAACAAAAGGCAAGGTTTTCCTCTTTCCTTTACATGCACATGAATGTACATGTACCTGCACAGGCATGTGTGTGTGCGTGCACACACACATATGCACACACGCGCTCACACACACACACACACACACACACATGTACAATTCTAAAGGAGTGGTTAGCATCATGTGTTCTCCTTTTAAAAAAATCTATCTCATGTTATCTTTTCACATTCAACTGAGAGTAAAGAATTTCAGGGCTGTACCTAGAGCCTTTAGGTAATGACTTAGCTTGATTCCTTTTGAAAGATAGTAATTTGTAACAATTACAAATGAGAAAATGTTCTGAAGGACCCCAGAGCATTGTTGAAGTTAGATGTCAATTTTAGCAAATAAGTGAAAGAATGGGGAATAATCTTAATTCAAGTGTACTTGTGGGAGGGGGCAGTGCTCAAGGTCAAATTGAAGCTTTCTGGAATCTAGGCAAGCTCTCTAATGGTGAACCACACCCACCCCCTTAAAACGAATCTATTTCTGACAGGCTTTTAAAAATGGATTTCCCTTTAGTTTCTCTTTCTCTAAATGAACATTTTAATGAAGCCATTGAAAATTTTCTACAACATTGGTAAAATTACATAAATTTTAAATTTACATTTATTATATGTTTGAAACCTGATATCTTATAAGGTTAAATGTGACAGTCCTATATTAACTGATTATTTCAAGAATAATCTCAGTTTATACATTTTTCTCATGAACATTTCTCATTTTTGTTTGATACCTAAGTCTCCAAAGATGCCATTTTGGCCAAGAAATTACTTGAAGATCCAATTTTAGCCTTGGGAAGAAATGTTCCAGTCTTTAAATTAATTTTTATGCTTAAGTTTACATTTATCAATAGAAAGACATATTCCTTTATTTCCAAGTCACATGACTAAATTAATTAATGGGGTTTCAGAAATTAAGATATTGAATATAATTTGTCTATAATGGAACTTGACTAGTAAGAAAATTGACCCTCTTACAGCATGGCCAAGTGTCCAACTGGTATAGAGTAGGTCTGAGTCATGTATTTTACTCAGGCCCTTTGGGGAAAATTCTATGGGTGTTGTCACACTGATAGCTGAAGTACACTCCACCCCAATGCTGATGCATGTAAATGTACCCTTTATTTTCCTGTAGTAATTGTCTCAGAGGCTTACTGCCCCAGTCTGCTAACCAAGGCCTAGTCCTGGAAGTTTCTAGCCTCTTTACAAACTTATCTAAGCTTAGAATGTCTTCAGTCTCTGACACTTACTACTGAATAACCTCACCTTTTCTAATACTTTCTGAACTCTGACTGGCTGGTTCAGTTCAGCTGTTCTGGCTCAAACTCCTCTCCAAGATAACTGATTCAATCTGGCTTCTCTCTTGACCTTTGAATTTTTGCTCTGTTTGGTCTCTGACACTAGCAATCTGTTCTAATCTTCTGGCCCTTTCTGATTCTTAGGCTCATTCTGTCTTCACCTATATCTACCTTGTTCTTTCTTTGATCTGTCTCTGCAAATCTCTCCTAGCAAACAGTTTCCTTTCCTCTCTGCCCTCTTTTGTTGCTTCTCTTTCCTATCTCTTCCTAAGAGTTGGGCGTATCCTAGCTCTGACTCATTCCATCAAATCTTTCTCTGATTCATCACTTAGTCTGTTCCTCAATTAGAAATCTCTTTCAAATATGGTTGCTTTCTTATATAAACCAACTTTACCTTCATTGTTTGGGATGAGAGGCATGTACTAAGGGTGTGTCTATAATCTAGCTAGAGGAATTCCAAGGCCATGTCTGTATTCCAGCCAGAGTAGCCATGTTGCTGGATTAAAATCACTCTATAGATATGCACTTCAATGATGTGTTATCCAGCTTTGTTTCATAATTGAATTAAGATGATAAATATGTAGTGGAAGAAATATGTCATCATAACTAGGATTTTTCCTTCTACATCACAGATGATAGAAATTCAAAAGTGAGTAAAACTACAGAGTTGTTGCCCCCATGAACTTTCCTACGTGGGAAGATAGGTAAAGGAGAGTTAAGAGATGTATGATTTTAATCATTTCAAACATCAGAAGCATCACATAGAAAACTAGGGAACTGAGTGATGTAAGAGAATATAACTTTTGAATATGACAATGATAATGTGATTAGTCTATATTGCTCTGAGACAATATTCAAGCAGGGACTTGGAGGTAGGTGAGAGAGCCCACTCTTAGGACTTCAGTCAGAAAGTGTAGAATAGTTGGGACACATGGATGAGACTGTGGGGAAGAAAACAAAGCAGATAATGTGACAAACATATATATATATATATATATATATATATATATATATATATATGATATATACGATTCATAAATGCCCCATTTATGCTAATAGTACACAACCGAGATCTACTTATGAAAGAAGACTACTTAATCCAAATTATTCAAAACCAAATGACATATATTTTTAAATGTCAGCATGATAAAAGACAAGGAAAGGCTAAGGAATTATTCTGGATACAAAGAGAAAGGATAACTGCAAGGAAACACAATGTATAATTTGGAGACTAGACTTGATTAAGAGATGTGAGACTGATCTAAAGAACATCACTAAGAAACTGGCAACTAGAAGATAAGGTAGGATCAGTATTGTTGTATATACAATATACAACAATATATTGTAGTTAGTTTGATCACTGTACAGGAATAATTTATGAAACATCCATGTTCTTAGGAAACTGATACTGAAGTATTTATAGGAAACCATGAAAGTATATATGAGGGTAGGGATATATGTCACTGGAGCAGAGCCTGCCTAAGAGGCATGGCTTTGATACCCAGCACTGAAAAATAAATGAAATTTATAAAATATTAGCAACTGATAACAAGTAAAGTTAACCAGAATTTAATGAGATACAGCAATTTTTCTCTGAGTTTGTTTTTAGATCCCTCAATAAAAGGTAAAGTTTTGTTCTGAATGTTTGGTAGAGTGTCTTAGAGAAGGATAACTGTAGAAGTTCCAGAGCATTTTGCTGTAATCCTTGACTAGTGGCCCCACCTAGGGTGATATCAGTAGTAGTAGTAGAAAGGAAAAAAAGTGAAGATTCGTAATATCTCAAAACTTGTTGAGTGTTAGATGGGAGTAAGATAAGGCAATAAGGAAAGGGGAAACACATAAACATTCTGAATTATTAATGGTACCACTTACTACTACAAGGTTTCAGATGAGTGTGACTGTGAACACATAGGATTTATCTCTTAAAACAATGGACTTGCCCTGTAAGACATCATGTTGCTAGTGATGGAGAATAAGAAATCATTCTGGTAACTGAGGTCTGGAGGAGGAGGAGGAGGAGGAATGTAAGGAGGAGGAGAAGGAGGAGGAGCAGGAGGAGGAGGAGAGAAGAAGGAGGAGGAGGAGGAGGAGGAGGAGGAAGAAGAAGAGGCATGGGATTGAGTATGCATACAGAGGGATTGTTCTTTCACGAGAATAAGGCCAACAAGGCCATTCTCAGGGCTGTATTACAGGCAGAATTGCATGGTCAACCCTAACACTTACATTGATATTTTAACCACGAACATTTTGTAATGTGATTGTTTTTAGAGAAGGGGGTCTTCATAGAGCTGAAAGTGAGGCCATGTGAGAGTGGATGGCAGTGATTCAGTGTTCACATAAAATAAACAAAGCTTTATTTTTTTAAAAAGAGTTATCTAACTACAAAAGCACACAGAGTGCAACTACCACATAAAGACACAATGGGAGATGTTATCTGCAAGCCAAGAAGAGGATCGGCAGAAGACATCAAACCTGCTAACTTCACCTTGGACTCCTAGCTCCAGGTATGTGGAAACAAACTTTTATGTTGTCTAGGACAACATCCAGTCTTTGATGCTTTGTTGTGATAGCCCTTGAGGGCTGTGCCTGCTGTAACAGAATGAGAACATGGAGACAGATGCAGGCCAGTGTACAGAATGAATCATGGGAAGGTAGAAGAGTCCCCGTATGATTGTGTCTACTCTTCGTGAAACATGAGGTCAGATCATCTATTGAAAATTAAGACAAGAGACTACTGAAAGTTGAAGGAGGCATGATGTTTAATAGTGTAAACAGTACCTGCCAATCCTCAAAAAGTCAGTGAAAAGATATTTTTTCATAGAATACTTTTATTATTGTAAGTATATACCATTTTCATATTGTCCAAAGTAACAATGAACCTTTGGACTGGAGAAAAAAATCCCTTTTTTTTTGAGACAGGATTTCACTATGTAACCCTGGTGTGTTTGATACTTAATTTGTTGAGAAGGCTGGCCTCAAAACCCACAAAGATCCCCCTGCTTCTGCTCCCGAGTGCTTAGAGCATGCATCACCATAGCTGACTTGAGTATCTTAGGGGAGGGATCTGGAAAGTCTATCTCATAACTTTCAATGAGGGACATACAAATTAGTGTGTACAAAATTTTTACCACTCTCTCCTCTACACAGTATATTTTCTGTGTAAAGTATGCTGTAATATATATGTATAATATAAATATAATATATGTAAAATATGTATAATATAAATTATATATAATTTATAGATATATTATACTTATATAATATAAATATATAATATATTTATATGATCATATATAATATAAATATTTAAAATTATTAAAAATGTATTATATAATATATTTATGATATATAATATAAATATATATGTATATATAAAAGATGGTACTTAAAGCTATGTACTCAATACTTCAGCATAAGTTAAACACTTATGGTTGTAGAAATCCAATATCTTTTAGAAAAATACTCTGATCATCTGTTTCAGTCTTTCTCCCAACAAACATCTCATTTTTTCTTAATGATAAGTAAGAATAATAAAACCCTTTCTACTTATGCACATGTGCTTAGACTTTGTGGACCGTTTCTCTAGCACTGTGATGTTTTCTCTCATAGTCTTAGACATCTGAGCATTCTATGGCTATTCTTGTCAATATTTTATTAACTGCTCTCTTTCTTTCTCAGAACTTATTTTCCCATGGTCAAAATTCTCTTGTTTTCTTCCTCTCCAGGTCTAGCATTGAGCACGGTGCTTTGACAGTGAGAAACCCTTCTCATGTAGAATGAAAGGATACATGAATAGTAACTGGTGACAAACAATGTCCTAATCCACAAATTGGAGGTTAAGAGGTCAGGACAGTTTTGTGCTCATCAAAATTTTTACATCATACAAAATTGCCTTGCTCTAGCAATTTTGAAATGGCCTATTACTGTCAAGCAGATGAAATCTTTTCCAGCTGGACTCATTATATTTTACTTTGCTGTTGTGGGAAGTTTGACCCTCTAATCCTTATAAACACATTAAGTCAGCTAAAGGGGGATTGAACAGGAGTCGGCATTAAAGTTACACTACACTGCCATTCTGTGTAGTCTCAGTTCTTTTTAGATCTGATATCTAGAGATGCTTCTTGTTTCCACAATTATAGCATCTAAGTAAGTTATTTCTTCAATCCTGGATGTAGTGTTATAGTTCTTGTATTTTATCGATGAATATTAAATATTATATTTTCCTGCTGAGAAGACATATTTGTAAACATAGCATCACCTGGCCTCTAAGTAGCAGACAGGTATAAGAAGAGTTTTGGTAGCTAGTACTTTGTCCTGCAGTAAACTACATATTTCTCCCCTGCAACACAGGTCAACCAGTCTTTGTGTCTTAATAACTACTAATAGATTCCTGACAAATGCTGTTTGTGACAGTCTGGAACATATCTTAGAAATAGAGGCAGTGACCAATCCATCCTGTACTGGCTTTGGGTGCATGTACAGTGAGTTATATTTTGTCTTCTGAGAGAAAACTTAAGAGAAATGTTTGTTTTCTTATGCTTTGAAATGGTTGGACGTGTCACACCTGGGATTAAAATACAGAACTTCAAATGTTAAAACTGGTACTTATTCATAAACTAAACTGTCTCCAAATCCCAGTGGGATAAATGAACATGTGACAAGTACATTGAAATATTTAAAAATTATGTTCATTCATTTTAGAAAATTATTTATTCTTATAAAATATCTTTTCCTATAGGATAGGAATTTTTAGTTTTTCCACTAGTCTGGGAAAAATGTTTGAGACTAACAGCCTTTTATAAAATCTTTTGTTTATGCCTCACTTTTTTAGGATAAAATGTCCAAATGGAAATTTCCAAATCCCCAGATTATTGTAACAAGGATTTAGTTTATTCTTAGGACAGTTAGAAAGAGTGAGAGTTGTTGAGAATCCCTTGACAACTGGTAACTAGGAGAGTGAATCTTGAGACTCAGGAATTAATAAGATCATTCTTAAGACTACCTCAGCCTGTGGTTTTGGGGGATACTGTCGTCTAATGTTGATATCTCCCCAAAATTCTTATGTTGAAACTTAATCTCTAATGTAATTGTCTCAAGGGGAAAGACCTGATCAGAGCTCTGTCTTCATGAACCGAATCTATGTCCTCATGAAAAAGACCTGAGGGAATGAGACAAGGAGGAGCAAGGTGAAATCTGAAGCAGAGAAAAATTCCTCCCAGGACACCAAACTTTATGACACCTGATAGTTTGCCTAATAACTTCAGAACTCTAATGCGTAATTTTTCATTATTATGTTTTATTATGACACATAAATTACAAATATTCTATATGTATACATGTGTATACAAATGTGTATATGTTTATTATGTGTGCACATGTATGCTTTATCCTTTATATCCTCCCCCACTGTGTGTGTGTATGTGTGTGTGTGTTGCACACAGAAGCCTGAAGAGGGCATTGGATCTTCTGAAGCTGCACTTAACAGGCAGCTGTGATCTACGCTATATGGATGAGTCAAAACCAACATCAGTTCCCAGGCAGAACAACAAGTGTTCTTAACCACTGAGGCATCTCTCTAGTGTAATCTGCATTACCTTTGAGTTACCTAGTTCATGTTATTGGGATATGGAATCCAAGTAGAGTACAAAAAGGCTTTTTCAGTCTGTGGTGAAGCCTGAAAGAGCACAAGAACATCTGAGACTGAGAGATAAGAATGAGACGCTGAGGGCAGCTAGTTCAAGGTGGAAGAGTGCACAGGGTATAAACTTGCAGCTTTAAGAGTCCAGATAAGGAACATGTTGATCAAACTCATGGACAGAAACTACCAGAAGCCACAAAGAAGGGCCCTAGGGAGAGCTTCTGAAGAACTAGTTTTCTCTACTCCCACAGGGGTAGGGACAGTGCTTTATGCCACCAGTCAGACTGAAAAACCATATCATTTGTGAAGCCCTTTGCCGTATATTCCAAAGGCCTTGGTTAGTTTAAAGTAAACAATTAACCTCAGACCAGAAGCTGCTGTTGCCCCATTTTGCCTATAAAACTCCTTTTCAAGGATCGTACCATTTCCAAGTAACTTCACCACATTCTGGAGTAAAGCTCAAGAATATTAATAAGAATATTAATTAATTCACACTGCAGGGTGAAATTCACAGTATATGTCATTCACCCAAAGTTATCAATGAAACAATACTCCTGATGCCTCAAAACGGCTAGAATCATCATGTGAGGGCATGGTAACCATAGCTGTGTTCCACATGCTCAGAATGTGAAAGAGAGACATGGTAGATGCAAAAAGAAGACCCTGGTCAGTGATTTAGTCCAGACTGGCTTATGTCAGTCCAGCATGGCCTCTATCACACTCAACTCCATCAGTACACACTGGCCAGCAATGCCCAGCTCACTAACAACTCCTCTAAAAGCCACTGGTCATTTCCTGGTGGAATTTCTCTGGGCTAAGAATATCCTCTCCAGAATCTTTTCCTGGCAGCCAAGAGGTGAAATTTCCAGAAAGTTCCATTTGAGTGGCTACACAGTGATTTTCCTACCTATGCTGAGTCATAGCCATGCCCTCTCCATCAGACACTGGTAGCTTACTTTATTTTATTATATTTCTAATTTCTTTAAGACAGGTTCTCATATATGCCAGGCTGGAATCAACCTTACTATGAAGTTGAGAGTGATCTTCATCTCTTGATCCTCCTGCCTCTACCTCTTGAGTACTGGAATTACAGATGTGTACTACCGAGATTGGGTAGGTACTGTCTTAGCATATGCCTCCTCCTTGGATGTTATATTGTTGTCTTAGGTATATTTATTGCTCTTTATATTTGATATTCTATTTTCTTTAGAGTTTTTATTAGTTTGAAGATCCTTTTAATTGTTACTAGATTTGCACTAGAACACAGACTTAACAGATAAACAACCAAAAAGAATACTGGAAGTCGTCTTCTTCTTGAGTCACACAAAATTGTGAATTATAAAATCAATTCAATCAGAGCAATTAGAAGGAGAAAATTTAAAATAAATACCATAAAATTGCATCAATTCAGTGATGAATCTGGTAAGAGCAGATCAAAGCTTATAAATTTTTTAAAAAATCCCTGAATTAAATTACATACATATAAAAACAAACCATGTTGTGAATTAGAGTTTTCAATATTGAGACAATACCAATTTCCTCTAAATAAATCTGCTAATGAGAATGCTAACAGCTTACTGGCCACATCTTAGCAATCAGATTTTAAGACTCATTCAAATACAAACAAGAAAGAAGTCCTAAAGCTAGTCTGAGGAAGAACAAGACATTGGCGACTGTGCAGTATCTATCTTAAGACTTACTATAGGATGGCAAGAACCAAAACAGCACAGGACAGGCACAAACATAGCCAGATAAAATTAAGCATGATGGCACATGCTAGTGATTATAACACATGGGAAATGGATCCAGGATGATTTTCATGGATCTGAAGTCAGACAGGATTTTATAGGAAGATCATGTCTGAAAACTAACCAACCAACCAACCAACCAACCAAACAAACAAACAAAAAACCAAAAAATGAAAAACAAAAGAAAAAGGCTAAATACATAACTGAACCAGATAATGTCAAGACAACAGAACTCTGATACAAGTATTTCAGTGAGGAATAATACACTTCACACAAATGATGGCAGAACAATTGGACACTCCTATACTCCTCTATTTCTATGTGGATTTGAAGCAGATGTATATCTATCAGCAAAAGAAGGTCAAACAGGATTGTAGACCTAAGTTAGAAGACTGAAATTATAGAACATTCTGAGGAAAGTATAGATAAGAGAAAACCACTAGGACATATTAGGCAAAGATGCATTAAATTATATACTAAAGCACTAAACATGAACAAAAATACTATAAGTGAGTTTTTTGAACACTGAAAATAGTATGTGCTTAGAAGATGCTATTTAGAGGGCCTAGGAAGTTACCTTTATCAGTAAAGTGCTTGATACACAAACATAAGGATCTGAGTTTACCCTCTAGCAACCATGGAAAAAAAGCAAGAAAGGTAGTACCTGTTTGTAATCCCAGCATTGGCAAGGCAGAGGAAAACATAATCATGGGGCTTTCTAGGTAGACAACTGAGCTCCAGGTCAGACTTTGTCTCAAGAAAGAAAGGGAAGGTGGAAAGGAAGGAAGGGAGGGAGGAAGGAAGGAAGGAGAAAAGGAAGGATGGAAGAAAGGCAGGGAGGGAGGAAGGAAGAAAGTGGATGGCACTTAAGGAGGAAAGACATCTCAGGTTAACCTCTGTTAACCTTTCTACCTACCTACCTACCTACCTACACACACACACACACACACACACACACACACACACACACCTGTGTGCATGCACACATATGTGAACCCACAAAATGACACTATTAAGAGACTGAAATAATAAACTAGAGAAAAATTTAGAAAGTATATACAGTAAAAGACTTCATAGATTTTCTCTCTTAGAACTCACTATTTTATTTAAAAACTAAAGAATGAACAACATAATTAAACAAACATCTCATCAACAAAGGTTCAGGGATTAAAAGTAAACACCTGAAAAAGGCTCTCATTAGACACCAGAGAAAAGCAAACATAACTATAATTGGATAGTGAAATGTCCATATCCTGAATTTTCAATGATGTGAGACACTGGGGATTCTCATTCCCAATGGAGAATGTAATTTGGACTATTTTGGAAAAGTTTACCTGTTTTTTTAAAAACTTCCACCACATGTTCAAGCCATCCCCTTGTAGGCATTTTTATATAAGAACATATTCACTCATACAACGGTATGTACATAAATGGTGACAGCAGCCCTATTTATAATCTCTAAACAGTAGAAGTAACCCAAATGTTTAAATAATACAATAAATAGCCTGTGGTTCCTCTTTTAAAATAGAAAACTATGCAGCAGTAAACAGGAATGAACTATTGATATCACTCAGTGACCTTGAGGAGTCATGTTATTATCATGCTGAGAGTCAGAAATCAGACACAAAGTATGTAGAGAAAGACACCATTCATAGAGAAGCAGAGGGAGTGCAGTCTATTCAGAGTAACTGAGGGCAAATCTGTGTTTGCTTGGGATGGAACTGCAGTACAATAATAAAGACTTGAACAACGAAAGGACCTTTAATGAGGAGGGCCATGTTCCTTTTCTTGTTTGTGGAAATGAGTTCAAAGTTGTGTGACCATCTTTAAGATTATATATATTCCACAATAACTTGAATTTACATATTTCAAGTATATATTTTAATTGCATACTAGTTATATCTCAAACAGATTATGAGGTTTGTGCACTAGTTCCCAAGAGGGTGTTTTTCTGCCTTCAAAGACAGGTGGTTACTTTCAGGTTCACACCTCCCATGTATTATTATTCACAGGAAATAATGTTTAGACGAAATTCTCATGTTCTTCCATAGATTGCTGAAAGCTTTGTTGCTTTTCCACCTTTGACTGTTGTTGAAAATGTGTTGTTTTCTACAACTAGGTTCATCAAGTGGTGTGAAATCATGGTATGTGTTGGCCACTGTGATGGAGTCCCCACTTCATCACTGATGGTCCAAAAGTCTTTTAAACTTAGCTATAGCCTCTTTACACTTTGCTAACCATTAGTTATTCATGAGTTAGATACAAAAAAAAGGAGATTCAAATCCCTTTACCCTTCATGTTACATCAAAATGGAAAAGGCACATAGGATGCACTTAGCAGATACAAACATCAGACAGCTAATGGCTCTCATACTTCATGAGAGTAGTCCTTCCCATCTATTTGGATGTCTGCTTCTAGGTGACACATGTTCCCAATTCCTGCCAGTCAGTGGACTACAAAATCCCAGGACCATATTTACTTACAGTCATTTACACACACATACACACACACACACACACACACACACACACACACACACAATGTTAGCAAATAAATGATATAATTTCTTAATCATTGTATTTGCCAAGTATCGGTATCATAACTTTGAATACATTATTTTTTCATATTCCTATAGCAATTATATGACACTATACTACCAGTCACTGTTTTACAGGTGAGAAGCAGAGGCTTAGAGAACAAACCTAATCTATTAATCAACAGGAAACCATTACAGCCACTTCATCCAAATAAGATTCGTTCCAGGACAATATACAGGGAAATTGAACTATGACTCCCTAACCCCTGACCCGTTAAAGCATTGACAAGTAAAGAGTACAAGAGATTGATAAGGATGTAGGATATCATTACTCTTCCACACTGGCAGAGCCTTGTGGAGATTTCAGTGTGAAATGCGGCCTCGCCCCTGCCCCCTGCCCCCCTCCTCCCTACCCAGTTCATATGTTTGATCCTCAACTGGTGGCACTACTTGGAAAGTGTCTGAATCCTTGAGGAAGGTGAAGCCTCACTGTATGTCTCTGGGAAAGGCTTTGGGACTTTATAGCCCAGCCCTGTTTTCTGTTTACTTTCCATTTCCTGATTACAGATGTGATGTGATCAGTCAGGTTCCAGCTCTTGCTAGCCATGCTGCCCCTTCCATGATGGACTGTATCCCTCTGGAACTGTAAGCCAAAATAAACTTTTTCTCTCTTCAGTTGCTTTTGTTAAGGTGTTTTATCATAGCAATGAAAAAGTAACAGAGATGGAAGTAAAATACACAGTCAGAGAATCATATGGCCACTTCTATTAAATTTAAACATGTCCTATCATACAAGGACATCTCAATCCTGCTTTCATACCGAAGAGAAAGAAGCAAACACTGACAAAAATTCTCCCATTCATAAAACATCAAACAGAACAATATGATGGTAATAAAAAAAAAGTCTCCTAGTCATAAAATACCAAACTAGAAACAATGAAATGTCATCATCAGGAGGATGAAAAATGAAGTTTGATGATCTTATATCATGGAATACTATGAACTACAACAGTAACAACCACAACAGTAACCAGTGGATGGCTAGCCTCAGAAAAGTTATGGTGAACAGTACAAGCTACATAGAAAAAAAAATATATCTTTGCATCTATATGAAATCTGAGTACCTATCTCTACAGAAAATAAAATGGTGTTTCTTCTAATTGGGGTGAAGCTAGATGTAAAGAACGTAAGTGCCTTTCTGAGAACATGCTTGCATTTAATATATAATCTGGTACACAATAAAAGATAAACAAATTGAAATTATAGAGACTGTTTCATGCACATTTGTTTTGTTTTATCTTATTTTACTTTTTGCATGATAGCATGACCTTGTTAGCTAAAGGAGCAATACTGCTTGATTTCTCTGCAGTTCCCTGAATCATTTCCCACTGCCTTTGACTGCCTACCCTCCCACTGCCAAAAAGCCAGATGCTCTAGTCTTTGATCAGTATTTGTTCAATGCTTGTATTGTGTATGCTCTTAATTAGTCGGTTGGGACCTATAATATTTATTTCTTCATGAGCCAAACAATACAAGTTCTATTGGGGGCAGAACGCAGATGTTGATAAATTTTGGCCTACAGACCTTATTATGTGAAACATCTGCCTGTTCTTACATTTGTCCTTCAAAAGCAGAAGTCAGTCCTCATCTTTTCAGTTGTATTACATTCCACCAACTCACTCTAACCCAGAAAACACCTCAAAAATTTTTATATAACTTTGACAATGTCTATCCATATACATGTTCAGGCTTGTGTCAGGTGCTTTACATAAAAATATTTCTGAGTTGATCACACCACAGGATCCTCCTGGCAGTACTACTGAACACTTAGTAGAAACTGGTCATAGCCCAGACATCCCTGCCCTTGGCGATGCTTTATGGTGCCTGGAGTTTCTGCTGCTCCTTCATTGAATACATTCTTAAGTCTGTTCTCATGTTTGTATGACAGTCTCCAAATTCAGACACCTGGGGACTATGTCCAGAAAACATATATCTCTTCACTTTCAAGTGAGAATTGGCCACAAGTGCCATGACTCACTGAGTGGCAGAGCCCACAGTATGGGAAAGCTAAGTAGAGGCTGACAAGCAATACATTTTAGTTGATGTCTGTCCATAGTAAATACTTTTCCAAAAGTGGCTGTTTTAAAATGTCTCTATCCCTGGCTAGCTCCCAATAAATGAGACAGAGACTATAAGATGTATTTGATAGACTCTCTGGCTCAATAACTGAGCAGTTAATAATCTATTCTAATTCTCTAAGCTAATCTGGCCACCTCCTAGCCAAAAGTCCCAAGGTACTTCCATTTTAGTATTGGTCTGGCTTTCTGGGCTTCAGGTGCTTTTCCATGGTGTCTCTCCCAGACCTATCTACAGGAGAGTCCCCTTTTCCTCCTCTCTCAATCCCCTTGCCCTGACTGGGGCAGGATCCCATCCCTATTCTCTCTTTTGACTAGCCATTGGCTGACGAGTCTTTATTGACAAGTCAGAGAATAAATGGGGAGCACTGTTTACATAAACTGAAATAGAAGATGCTGAGAATAAGCATTACAAAGGCATCTCTAGATTGTAACCAGATATAGGGGCAGAGAAATCAGCATTTGAATAACAAAAGGATAATCTTTACAAAGTGTACACATTGCACTTACAGTCCATCACTGTGCAAATAGAACCAACATGGATGTATGAGACATTGAAGGTAGTTGTTAGTCTTTCTATTACATAATTCATGTATATAGTATCCAAGTCATTGTGTCCAGAAGACATCTGGACACTCCATGGGGCTCATTCTTTGTGCTCTTTGAGTATTTCTCAAAGAGCTAGGGTTTGACCTATTCAGAACTAAGATAATTCTTATAATCTTCAAAGTCTCTACAATGCTGACTAACTCAGAAAAGTGATGCAGGATATTTGGATTAGAAAATAATTGCATGTGTAAGGATAGGTGTGAAAGTTCCTGATTTTCTACTTTCAGCCAATACCCAGCTTCTTGAGTTTTTATCCTTGGAGAAATCTTACAAACCTTTTCCTTAGATATGAAACAGTTTGGTCAGATGTAGTCTGAATATAGAACATGAAACACTTTTTTTATCAACTATTACTTCTATAAAAGATGAATGTATAGTTTTATGAGGAAGTAATAAGTTTATAAAAGAAAAAATTTGAAGAACAGAGAAAAGGCAAAAGCCTCATAAACATAAAAATAGAACACCAGTTTGGACCTTTGGGGCTGTTTCCTGTGATGGATCCTTTGTTTTTCTCAAAGCCATCTGTAAATTCCTCTAGAATCTTTTTTTATAATACAGAATTTAAGCATCTGCTTTAGGTGTTGAGTGAACCTTAGGGGAATGAGAAGAGTCAGGTTAGAGGTGTTAGTAAAATTCATGAGTACCAAAAATTGTTCTGTGAACCATCACCTAATGTCTGAGAGCCTCTTGTGTCAAATAATAAGAGTACTAAGCAAGAATGGGTGATATATGTACAACTATATTGCTGTAAGTGCCTTACAAATAGTGAATGCAACACACACACACACACACACACACAGAGAGAGAGAGAGAGAGAGAGAGATGTGTGTGTGTGTGTGTGTGTGTGTGAGAGAGAGAGAGAGAGAGAGAGAGAGGTTAAAAGGACTAACACAGATCTCAATTATTTTCATTTGTGGTGTCAGATACTCAGCCATATTCTGCTGTGATTGCATTTATTAAGGAGAGTGTCTTTTACCTAACTTTGGTAGTTAATAAATTATAAATTTCAATTTGACTATAGATATAGAAGTATCCAAGAGACAAACTTTTCAATGTGTCTTTGTGGCCATGCTCAAAGAAAACTCAAGTCAGGAGACATCCTAAATATGTGTGACATCATTCCATAGGTTGAGAGCATAGTCTAAGTTTAAAAAAATAGAACTATAATAGAGGCAGCCTGATGACCAACAAAATTCAGCTCTCTGGCCTCCTTCCTGTCTGCTGACACAGTGTGACTACCTACCTCCTACCCTTGGGTTAGATTAGCACTGAAGACCTTTTAAAGTGCTGCCTCCTGTTCAACATGTCTGTTTGTCTATCTCAGAGAAGAAGAGTTGGTAAGTCTACGTAGAAGGTGTCTGTAGGTGAGCAATCTTAGGCTGTAAACATCCTAGGGGAGAAGGTTACAACGACTGGTTTTGTCATAAACTGATCAGTTGTTGTAAATACTCATACTCAGACCAGGGAGGACTTTAGCATTTCAACCTTGACTCATGCAGGGAAGTTTGAGGTGTTGAGTCTTTGATATGGCCATGTTCATGTTAATAATACACATCCACTCAGGACTTCATCCATTCCTACGCATTCACTCCAGGATCCCTTGGCTCCCCTCATTAAGAGAAAATTATTTTGTTCTAGTCAAGATAATGAAAAATCTGGCCTGATTAGAGACATAGCATTCTAGTTGGTCAGGTCAATGACCAGGTGTGGTGAGTGACTGTCATCAATACCAAGCAGCTATCATCTTGAAGCATTCAGCTGTGCCTTCATGCAAAAAGTCATCCCAGATGGGATTTTTGACAGCTTACAACACCATATATAAGGACAAAGAGCAGCATGAGTACCCAGCCGACCCCCACTACTTGTTTTGGCCTGTGGGAGGGACTAGAGTGTTAGAGGGTGCAGGGCACTAGATGTGGGACTCCATCTATGCAGGTATAAGGGTGTCCTCATCATTACTGGGTAAGGCTTTTCAGGTGTAACCAGCTAGGGTTAGGAGGACTGCCTCTACCCCTGTTATTAACCCCTTACTTATGCTTGGTAAAGAAGTCCAATTAGTTCTCCAGAATGAATTTTGGTGGAACCATACCTCAGTTTGTTGTTGGGACCTTAGAGAAAAGGTTATATGATGTTTATCTCATGCACTAATAAGGAATTTTAGGAACACAAGGGACCACTACTAGAAAGGTAGGTTCACTATAAACCAGGCTAGACTGATAAGCAGAGATATTAGATTTTTGATGGGGCAATATATTTTTCCTTTTCCGAATTCTTGTCCCCAGCACATTTTGTCATGAGGGGTTTGTTTCATGGGTCTGCCTACCTTTCTGAATCCTGACTCAGACTTAACCTCTCTTTTCTGTCTCTTTTTGATGCTGTGTGGAACCTAAGACTTAAGGGGGCATTCTGGTGGGTATTCAGGATCCAGAATCTTGATAGAGTCGAATACTGAAAGATTATACTCATCAAGTTTTAAAGAGAAACAAGAACTCTGCCAGAATCTGTGTTATAGGTATTTGTGACACAAAACTTCAGGACATTTCCCAACCAAAGCTTCATCCATGGAATGGAGTTGGTCAACGAGAGAGGCCATATGCACTACAGACAACATAGCTGGCTGTGTGGATGGGGTTTCCAAAGATCACTGGATTACAGGGATGGTGTTATAAAGAAACCAGGATACCAGATGTGGAACTCCAAGATTTGACATTTACCCTGCTGAGTTTCATTCTTGCTTTGACACTGTGCTTCCTTTTTTTTTTTTTTTGTCCCAATATTTCCTTTTGGAATGTGGTTATTTAATCTGTGCTGTTTTATATTAGATATATGTAAGTAAAAACAAACAAACAAACAAACAAAGCACAGGATATCACAGTTAACATAACACCTTAAGTCTCACAGAATACTTTATTAGTCTTTTTAAGTGTTTTTGGAGCTGTTAAGACTGTTGAAGATGAACTAAATGCATTTTTGCATTATCAGATGGCCATGGACTTTCGAGAACCAATGATAGAGTACCATGGTTTAAAGACTGACATGTTTCCATGTCAAGTTGACACGGGATGGGCTTGTGATAGTTGATCACTTTCTACTTGACTGGATTTACAATCAACTAAGAGACACACCTCAGTGGCAGCAACCTAATAGCTGAGGATCAGGACTTATGGAGAAAGTCAGAAAGTCTGGCTTGTGCTAGTATTTGCTTTCTGCTTTCTGACTGCTAAAAATGTAACCAGGTGCCTAATGGTACAGTTATCTGTTTCTCGCCATGACAGACTGTATGCCCCCAAACCATGAACCAAAATAAGTCTCTCCCCCCTTAAGTTGCTTCTTGACATGTGTTTAGTCAGAGTGCTAAGACAAAATATCCAGTATGCTTACTAATGTTTGAATACAGCATTTTCTATGTACCTGTACCAGACACTGTCATAAATGCTTCCTAAACCTCGACTTATTTATATATTTAACAACCTATACAGCAGTTGTGAGTGCAAATGTCACTTTTATTTCCTCAGAGGAAGGGATGAGTTGAGAACCATACCCAAGCTTTATGAATTGAATACTTGTCTGGGGCTGAGCCCAGAGTGTTTCCTTCTTGGTCCTATCCCTAGGCCTAGGCCTGGAAGCTTCTAGCCTCTATACAGTCTAATCTTCTGAAAGCTTGGGCCTTGAAGGCTTCAGATTTCCAGCCTCTGTCTGCTAACCTAGGCCTACAATGTTTCAGTCTCCAAGACTTACTGCTGAATAAGCTCATTCTTTCTAGCTCTTTCTAAACTTCAGCTGGCTGGTTCAACCCGGTGGTTCTGTCTCACACTCCTCTTCAAGCTGACTGATTCATATTGGCTTCTCTCTGTTTCTGCCTGAATTGCTTTGCTTGGAAATACTGCTTCTGAATTCCATGAACTGAATTGCTCCAAACTCACTGAACAGAACTGATCTCTTTCTCTCTCTTCCTCACTGTTCTTTAAGTAGCCTCTCTTTTCTGTCATTTCTCATGAGATTTGGAGGTATACTATCTCTGATTCACTCTGTCAAATCTTTCTCTGATTCTTTCATCTTCTCTTCAATTTGATGTTGTTGTTTGGGATTAAAGGTGTGTGCTAAGAACATGTCTGTTTTCCAGCAAGAGGGATTTAAGGCTGTGTGGCATGTCTGCATGCCAGCCAGATTGCATCTTTGGATGGGATCCCTTGTCAGAGCAGCCATGTTGCTGGATTAAAATTCCTCTACATCTAACCCCTCTCTGTTCAAGCTAAAAATCACACACAGTTTAACTATTACAACAGAAACAATTATCAATCCCACAAGCTTAACAGTTCTTATGAAGATCAGTTGATATCTCTATCCTTTATAACTGTTTGTCCAGATCATCTGTCCTTCAGCAAATGTCCATTTCAGTATCAAGGCTTTCCAATCTGCCAGACTGATGAACAATCTTCCAGTCTGGTTTGTTGAGCTGTCCCCACACAGGAGATCAGCTTTCTGCATTGTCTTCATTGCTGTCTTTCTGCATCTCTTTTTTCTTTGAATCATTCTTTTCACATGGAAGCGTCTCTTACTCAAATCTGATCTTTATCAATTGTGATGGAACTCTTAGTCTTTCATCACCCATGGAAATATAGACAAAGCCTCTTCCCCAATGTAACACATTCCATGACTTTCATTCTGATGTTAAAACATCTTTAAAGCACAAAAGTTGATCTAATTCAGTAGTTCTTTTTCTACAGGCAGTATTATTTCAGAGATGCATATCTTATAATTACCAGGCTTATAATGACCAGGACTGAGACTCAACTACTGGTCCCCAAATCATTACTTTTAACTTTCATTCTGGACTGGCATTTGCTGAGTTTTTGCATGTTAGACAAAATAGTTTTCTTGTTTCTGTATATTTGTTTGCAGTAGTTGACAACTGTAGCGGGATATTTCCCCTGCTACAGTTGCAATAAAGCTCGGTAATTTGGAAGGAACTAATGTGGGAGGAACAAAGAGGAAGAGGAGAGAAGATGAATGTGTGAATGGAGAAGGCAGCAGATGTGCGCAGAGGTAGTTATTAATATCAAGGTTAGGTAATTGGGTTTACAATTCTAATTGTGTGGACATCTTGTTAATTGAGCATTTCAAAATATATAAATATTTGACAATCTTTAAGAGTTAAGAGTCTTCATTCTACCAGGTACTGCAGGCATGGCGGGTATTGTCTGGGGTTCAGTCGAGCTTTGTGGAGACAGTGTGGGAGATTGGCAGAGCCATCCTCCATGCTGGTGGTCTCATGGGTGCCATAGCTGGTGTTTCTTGATAGCCAGAGCCACGGTCCAGAGCTGACCCACGGGAAAATGGCGGCTGTCTGGGAACAAGCTGGTCTGGGCACTGTTTATTACATAGTACCTGCAACACATAACTCTTTCAGGAAGTAGCTATGAATACTCACTTTGTTATCTCGACACAACCTAGAATCACCTGGGAAGAGAGTGAGGAACCGTCTGGGTTTAACTGGCCTCTGGGAATGCCTGTGTGGGATTAGTTTTAGTAGGCCTCATTCAAGTGTAAAGGAACATTATGAATGTGGGCAGCACCATTTTGTGGGCTGGATTCTGAACTGCATAAGGGTGGGAACACTGAGGTGAGCACAAGCAAGCAAGGGAGTGACCATGTGCATGAATGTACATGCATTCATCTCTCTTTGATACTGACTGGTTGTGATATGACTAGCTGCTTCACAATCTTGCTTCTGTGACTCTTTCTCAATGATGGGCGATAACCTGGGATAGTGAGCTGAGTAGCTTGTTTTCAAGGTTTTATATCATCACCATATATGAAAGCGAGGCTTTAGTATAGGTTGTTTTCTAGAAAATGACTTATAAATCAGTCCTAAACTTGGCAACTTCCTTAATGTCTCAACAAAGGTAGGGACTATCTTGTCATTTTTGTGTCAAGGGCTTTAGAACAAGAGCTGAGGTATATCAACTCCTTGTGGTTGGTTGTGCCCTGAGATCAATTAAAACTAGAAAAATAGAAAAAAGAATCTAAACTTTTCCCAGTGAAGAGATTAAATAACGTGTTGTAAGGCAAAATAAAATGTCAGTGGCCCTCAGCTGCCACACATTCCTTTTTACAATGTAAAATATCTAGAATCGAGTGGAGAAGCACTCAGGGTTCAGGGTTCCTCTTCAGAGTTCTCAGAGGCAGAAGGCAAGGACTTCTGAAGAGAATATGGGGTGGAATTTCTCAGTGTCTAGTGATTGTGTGAGTCATTGTGCTAAAGGATTTGCAGATAACTGAGAAATTGTCTTTTGTGGAAATATCCATAGATGCTTCTGGAAGATATCATCATTTTCATATGAAATCTGGGTGAAAAAGATTGCCTCCACCAATTCAGATAAACATGACCCAACTTGCTGAGAGTCTGAATAGGACAAAATGGAGATGCAATGGCATATCCTCTCCTGCCTTGAAGATCATTATTCTTGAACTTGGCTTCCCTATCTCAGTCTAAAGGCATTTTCCTTTGAGAGTGGCCTAAGGCTATACCTCTAGTTTCATGCCCTCAGTGTTCTTTCAGTGTGTGTCTATCTCTCTTTGTCTCCATCTCTGTCTCTTTCTCTCTGTTCCTCCCTCTCTTCCTCCCCCTCCCTTCCTTCTCTCTCCCCTCTAACAGTCTTTCCTCCTGCTTGGCTCTATTGTGTGCACTGATCATATTCCTGATAAGAACACCCTAGAGTGTAGTTGGTCTAATCCTATCTCACAGATGTTGAGAAGAGACTCTTTGGGGTGAGAAATTTGCTCAGGGCCACAGAATGACTATGAGTTGACCTGAAATTGGATCGAGGAGCAAAGGAAACCAAATGCTCTGCTGTTTTCCCAACACCCCAAGATCTGTCTCAAACTCTGAAGATACCCAGGCTTGGCAAAGAGTTGGTTTTTACAATGGAATATTTCCAGATATGACTCCGTAACTCAAGAGTAAATTGTTATTTCCTATATGTACTTGGCTTAGCTGACACTAAAGACTGGGTCCTGACTTAGCCTGTGAGCCATGACAGCAAAAATAATTTCTATGAGGCATGAACTCTTGAAACCATGACTCCAAAGAGCCAACAAATGAATGAGGGGAATGAAAGCCAAGATGGGATGTTCCCTCCACCCCCACCCATGCAGCCTATAAAACATCTTCCACACAGGTGTCCTGGGCTACTTGGACAGAAAGCTCAGCACTGAGTGCATCCAAACATTTCTCAACCATACATTATAAAGATCCCTTAAGACCAGGTACTTGGATCTATCACTCTCTGCTAAGTAATTAAATCAAATGAGGTTCCCTCTCCCACCCTGACTCCCACATGCACACATGGTTTTGTTAATGGCAACAAAAAGCACTTTAATGTGTTTAGCAGCACCAGGTGTGGGGTGTAAATCTATCTATAGGAGTTAGAGGAAGAAACTTCTTTGTGTGTCTTTGAGTCAGTGCCAGGAAGAGAGGATAATGGAGAAAAGGCTTTATTCCAGCTCCCCAGTACTGTTCAGCAGAGAAAATCTTCCCAGGCAAGGAAACTATGAGGCTCGTGGTGCTCTGGTTATTGGTTTAACCCCCATTTACTTGGCTGAACTATTATGGGGATCTCCACAATTCACATCCAACCAAATGTAACATCATGTCTGTATGCATTCCTCACCTTTACACCACAGCTCCATGAGCCAGTGACATCATTCTGGTTTTGTGTAGGTGCATCATATGGCTTTCTGTCTGATTAGTTCCCACCTTAGATCTCAGTGACTCTTTAACTGGAAAGTCTGAGAGCAGAACAGTGACATTGCCTTTTAGATAGATGGGTGATGACAGGCCTGGGGGCCATGGTTTATATCAGGTGATACTGTATGAGACTTTCCTGCCAGCCTCAGTCAACAACTTCCATTCTAAATCCCAGCCCCTTTAGTTCTCCCTCTCTGGGCCTCTCCCTTTCTCCTCATCTTCCTTTCTCTTCTTGTTTTCTGTCTTTATGGCCTCTCTCCTCATCCTCCTTTCCCTTGTTTTTCTTTTCTGTGACTGGGGAAAAGGAGAAACCCAAGGACTAAATATTAAAACTAGTCACCACTAATTATAGAATCACAGAAAGAAACGTTAAGATAAGAGAATTAATGATTTCAGGAAGCAGAAAGCTCAAAGTTAAATATTCTCTTTGTGTGAGTGCATCAAAGACTAATTGATCCTTTCTAATATTTTAGCATGTATTGATCCATTCTAAGACTTTAGGGTGCTTAATCATGTAAAGTAAATGTTATTTACCAACTCTTTGCCATGAAATAATAGTGAAGCTTGAGCATTAAATTATTGTATTTTGCAGTGCCTATGCCAAATCTATAGTTCCAATATGCTAACCTGATCATTTAAATAATTTAAAATTTATATACATGTTACAAGAATAGCCTCAAGGATTTTTGTAGGACTTTAACTCTGATTCCCAAGTAACAACATCTGATCACATTTACTTTATATTTTTATTCAAGGTTTTGTTTTCTGTGCAAATGCTAGATAGACAGAGATTATAAAAGAAAATCCTATCTTGCTGTATGTGCCAATGTTTTGACCCTCAAAACATGGGTTTCCTCACCAAGGAATTTCAGTCCTCTGCAGATATCAACTTGGTGACCCATGGTTCAACTCCATCATGAGCTTGGTCCCTTAAGACTCTCCCAGTCTCATGTGCCACCTGCAAGTTTCAAATTCCTTGCTGCCTTTCTGTCCAATTAGATATAAATTAGGATTCTATGACCCCTTCATTGTGTTCATTAGTTTGCTATGGGTTCACAGAATTCAGGAAAGAGTCTACTTACATTTTTCATTGTTTTGTATAGAAGACAGATGAAAAGCCTGGGGCTGAATTATGTAGGGTGAAGCATGATAAGGCACATGGGTTTCCTATACCATTTTCAGTATGTGACTCTAGAACCTGCATGTGTTCAAGAGCCTAGAGGTACCTATACCCCTTCTTTTGAGAATTTTATGTAGGTTTCATTATGTAGGCATGATAAATTAACTAGTCATTGACCCCTGAATTAATCTCCAGCCCCTTTCCCTTCTCAGAAATTGGGGGTGTAGGCAGAGCTGAAGATTCCAACCCTCTGATGCCATGATTGGGTCATCTGGCAACCATTCTATGGCTTGAAGCTACCTAGAGGCATTAGCATCCAGTCAGCTCATTATCATAGGAGAAAAGACTCCAATTCCCACTGCAGAAATTCCAGAGTCTTTGAAGCTTTTGTGCCAGGAAATGAGGTCTAATGCCAAACATCGTAAGAAAAGATTCTCCTAGACTGCTGTTATCCAGGACAGTGTACATGTACAATGATTTTATAATAACTTTAGAAATAATGACCAGGAACTGGAAGCAAAGACCAAGTGTGTGTGTGTGTGTGTGTGTGTGTGTGTGTTTGTGTCTGTATCAAAATGTCTAAGAAGGAGACATTTTTTATTTGAGAGTAGGCTGTTACAAGCATAACGCTAATTTGTTCATGAATACTTCAGTGTATTTTTCCTAAAAGTTCTCATATATAGGTAGAATAGAGCAATCAAAGCCAAACCTGCTTTGGTGGCAAACACATATAATTCCAGCTGCTTGGGAGACTGAGGAAACAGGAGTGCAAGCTTGAGGCCAGCCTGGGCTATATAGTGGGTTTGAAACCAGCCTATATAACTTAAGGGGACCTTATTTCCAAGTAAAGATTAAATGGAGAGAATTGAATTGGTGATGGTGGGAGAAAGGTGCTTGCCTAGTATCTATCAAGCCCCTGGGCTTAATCTCCAACACCATCAAAACCTTTTAATTTATTATATATTTTGTTATTTAAAACAAGTTTTAAACTTAAATGTATTTTGATTACATTCTTACCCTCCTTCAAGTTTTTCCAGATCACCTCCCCCCTTTATCCACCCAACTTTCAATTCTTTCTCAAACAACTAAAACACAATAAAACCCCCCAAGCCAAGAAAACAAGATAAAACAACACCAAAACAAACAAACAAACAAACAAACAAAGTTATACCAAACCAAAACAAACAGCAACAACAACAAACCCCAGTAGATTGTAACCAAATAAATGTGCATTGAAAAACCCCCAAACCAAAAACTGTGGCGGGAACGGGTTGCATTTGGTTTAGTTGTTGGCCGAGAAAGTCCTGTGGAGACCCCCAAACAACTGAGGCTGATGCTCAGACAGAGGGTTGCTCTCTGCAAACTGACAGCAGGGCCCCATTCCTGAAGACAACAGCGGAACTGACGGTCCACACAGCTCAGTGAACACGGAAAAGCCGAACTGGTTCCTGCATGGGACCTTCACCCTGACTTTCTAGTCTCATTGTTGCAGGGCGGTACCCTCCAGGTTACTGAAAGAGAAGTGTGCACACCAAACCGACCACAAATCCTTTGACCTATAATCTGCCTTGCTGCGAGCTGGGCTGGAGCAATGGTAGCACTGGACTTGTGGGTGTGGCTGTCTAATGTCTGATTTAATTTGAGGCCCACTGCACCTGAGGGGTCCCATGGAGGACACTGCTTACATGGCCAGGAACTGGAGACTGGATAGCCCAGAGACCTAGGGTAGAACCCAACTTGACTTCTCAAAAACAAAACAATAAATAAATAAATAATAAAACGAGAACAAACAAAAACCACAAAATGTTTCTTTTTAAGATTCTGCCACGCTCACAGATTGGTGACGTTTCCAGGCATCATCAGAGAGGTCTTCCTCTGGCAGCAGATGTGAGTGGATGCAGAGACATTACGTGGAGAGAGAATCCCCATTATGTGGGGAGTCTCCATAATGTTCCTCCCCTCGGAACTCAATGAAAGAATTAGTAGAAAGATTGTAAGAGTCAGGAGGGTTGAAGGACACCAGGAGAATGTGGCCCAGCAAATCAGCTAAACAGGGGTCACATAAGCTCATAGAGACTGAAGTGGAAAGCTTAGGGCCTGCGTAGATCTGCACCAGGTCCTCTGTGTGCGTGATGCAGCTGTTAGCCTGGTGTTTTTATGAGACTCCTCGGTGGGAGCAGGTGTGTCTCTTAGGACTCATTTCCTCCTGTTGGGTTGCCTTGTCCAGCCTCAGTGTGAGGACTTTTGCCTTGTCTTATGTATTTTGTTTTGTCACATTTGATTGCTGTCTCTTAGAGGCCTGCTCTTTTTTGAAGGGAGACAGAAAGGGAGTGGATCATGAGAGTTTCGGGGGTGAAGGGAAGGGAAACTGTTGTTAGTATGAGATAAGAATCTATTTTAAATTTAAAAAAGAAAAAACAAACGAGTTTTAGCTGTATTTTGTTTCTCTTCCTTTTAGTACAACATTTTCTCTCAAAAATGTGATTTTAAGCAAGCAGGGAAGGGCAAGATGAAATTCAAAGAGTTGGGCATTTCTCTTCTCTTCATTTACTATGCGTGTTCATCAGAAGCACGGAATATATATTTCGGCTGTTTGATCAAAGACTGCAAGGCTGACTCCAAGGAAGAGCTTAACATTTGTGCAGTTAGTACTACTAACTTCCCAGGATTGACTAACCACTGTGGTCTAGGGCTGTTAGCTTATTGCTAATAGTACAGAGCCATCTGCTGGTGATGTAAATATTTACAGTTGCCTGCTTGAAATTTATATCCTTGAAGTGATGGATTGTCTTTGTTTTTAATATTGCATTAATAGTATTTAGAGAATCAAGGCGAGGGATAGTATCATTTCATTGTCTTGTAAAAGAAATCCTTTTAATTTTACGTGAAGAATGACAAGGTCTGTGCCCAACCAGCCAGAGAGTGCCTGGTCTTTAGATGGTTTGCCTTCCAGCTGAAGGAGCTGAAGGAGGGAGCAGGGCGCCACCCAGTGGACTCATACAGCCTTGGCAAGACTGGAAGAGTGAAGTGGTTCACAGTGGGCTCCCCGAACGTTGAAGAAACAAACCCAGGTGTTTCTAGCTATCTAGACTGCTGTTCTTTTAAGAACTTTTTGCATTTTGCGTTTTCTTTGACAGCTGTGTCAATATTTTCTATGGTATCTTCTGCACCTGAGATTCTCTCTTCTATCTCTTGTATTCTGTTGGTGATGCTTGTGTCTATGACTCCTGATTTCTTTCTAACGTTTTCTATCTCCAGGGTAATCTCCCTTTGTGATTTCTATATTGTTTCTGAATCCATTTTTATGTCCTGGGTGGTTTTGTTCAATTCCTTCACCTGTTTGGTTGTATTCTTTTGTAATTCTTTAAGGGATTTTTGTGTTTCCTCTTTGAGGGCTTCTACCTGTTTATCTGTGTTCTCCTCAATTTCTTTGAGAGTGTTATTTATGTCCTTCTTAAAGTCCTCTATCATCATGATAAGAAGTGATTTTAAATCTGAATCTTGCTTTCCTGGTGATATGGGGGATTCAGGACTTTCTAATGTGGGAGAACTAGGTTCTGATGATGCCAAGTACCCTGGGTATGCTTATGTTCTTGCGCTTGCCTTTTGCCATCTGGATCTCCTTAGTACTACCTGCCTTGTCTCTGACTAGAGCCTGTCTTTCCTATTATCTTGGTGGTTGTGTTAGAACTGTGTGGGGTGGGTGTTACTACTGGGGTTAGAGCTGAGGCCCAAGATCTGCTCAGTGCTTGGGCACAGATCAGAAGGAACCAGTGCTCCAGGCCATGAGTAAATTCCTGGGTTCCAGTGGGTCCCAATCACTCCCTGTTTGGGGCGGGGGTTGCTGTCTCCTTACCTAAGATACTGCCCGGGTTAGAGCTCCTGGGGGCCCTGCTTCCTCTGGGTTTTGTGAGATTGGGTGCAGAGCTGCCATCTGGGATCTGCTCCCTGGTGTTCTTTTAAAAGCAATATCTTCTCTACCAGATATTTCCCAATTAATTTTCCCCCACTAAGTTCAAATTAAGGGTTCCAAGACAGGTTGCTGACAAGAGAGGCTTCTCCAGATTTCATCCACTGCCATTTCTGAGGTAAAGTACCAGTGAAGGAGGGACCTGAATTAGCAAAAGGAACTTTGCCAGTATGGTTAAATCCAACAGTTTGAGATGAAAGCATATCCTAGAACAGTACTTCTCAACCTTCCTAATGTTGTGACTTTTTAATATACTTCCTCATGTTGTGGTAACTCTCAACCATAAAACTATTTTTGTTGCTACTTCATAATTTTAATTTTATGACTCTTGGGAATCATAATGTAAATATCTGTTTTCCAATGGTCTTAAGCGGCCCTTGTGAAATGGTCATTCGACCTCCAAAGGGGTCCCCACCTATAGGCTGAGAAGTGCTTAACTATAACACTAACAGTAAGCCCCTTGGCATGTAGTGTAGGGCTTTTGTTTGTTTGCAGCACTCAGATGGAAGACAGTGTCTTGTTCATCCTTACCAAGGGCTTTGCCACTGAGCAGAAGTTCCAAGTTCCAGAAGTTGTTTTGTGCTGGACGTATTATTACTGTTTTTTTGTCCTTTAGATCCAGAAGTTATCCTAAGACAAGAATATTAAATCATAGGCTATCTATAGGATGGTAAGGTAGACAGTATACACAGGTGAATGAGGTTTTTCAATAAGTTTAGATGCTGTGGACATGGCAGTGTGATGAAAGCAAAGGTCTCACAGGGTGTGAGAATGTCAGGAAATAAGGCAGACATATAGGCAGGGAGGGGACACACTGACGGCTGGAGTGAGTTGAGCAGGTGTTTGGAAGGAAGCTCATTCCAGTGTCAGAAATCATAGCCTACAAAGAGGACAGAGTGAAAATCTGAGAAGTCCTGTGTGCAAAGCCGAACCAAAACAATCAAGGCCACCCTGCATCTGGAACATTCTGTGTAGAAGCCTGAGTGCCATACTGCCTAGTCTCTTGTCTTAAACATTCTATAGCAGAAGGGAATATTGAGAAGTCTTATGAAAATTTTCCCTGAGAGTTCTGCTACTCACCTGCAAATGCTTGTCATTGGTTTAATAAGTTACCTCAAGCAGGTGACACACAATTGGACCCCTCCCCCTGAAGGGTTTTTATGTTGTTTGGTTTTGTTTGATACTGGCTCTCACTGTACAGCTCAGACTGCCTTTGACCTTGCAGCACTTCCTGTTTCTGTCTCCTGTGGGCCAAGGAGTATAGCAACCGTGGTTGGCTTAGCCCTGAAACTTCCTTGTATTTGTTTAGAGACTCCAAGGGCTTACATTGAAGTCTCTAGTGTATTTATTTTTTTGTTTAAGGATAATTACCACTGTAAACACTACTATTCAGTAAAGAATTATGGGACTAAGTCCTGGAGAGCTGAGCATAGATTAAGTACAGCCATAGACCCAAAGCATTATTATGTATGTGAAAACCATAGTGGTGGTGGTGGTGGAAGGGATATCCATTAGCTGCTTCAGTGTATTTAGCATGGTAACAGACACATCTTCACTGCCTCCAGTAGAAGTACATACCATCAGGTCAGGCAGAACATCTACCTGAACATTGTCTGGTCCCCTCTTGAAAGGCTGAGAGCAGACCAAGGGAGGTTTGAATAAAAAAGTTCCCCATAGGCTCATTGGGATTGGCAGTATTTAGAGCTGTTACCTTGTTGAAGTGAGTGTAGCGTTGTTGGAGGAAATATATCACTGAGCTGGGTTGTGAGGTCTCAGAAGGCAGTGGCTCATTGTCTTTTCCTGCTACCTTCAGATCAAGATGTAGAACTCTCAGCTCTTTCTCCAGCACCTTGTCTGTCTATACACCTTCATGCTTCCTGTCATAATTATAATGGACTAAACCTCTGAAACTAAGACAACCCCAATTAAATGTTTTCCTTTATCAGAATAGCCAGAGTCATGGTGTCTCTTCGCAACAATAGAAATCCTAACTAAGATAGCTATCTAACCATAATTAATGCTTTGTATTGGATGGGGGTTAAAGGTCTACGGAATCTGAGCATATTTTTGATTCTTGGATTTGCATATTTTTCTCATTTGTTATAAAAACATTCAAGGAAACATGTAGTCTGGCAAGAAAGGAAAGATAAAAAGCAGTATGATTAAAAGCTGAGTATTTTTTATGCAGGATTTTCATGAATCCATTTCTCATGAGAAATTTTAGGTTATTGATTCCCCCTAAATGAGACAATTCTATAATCTAGGAAAATCTATTTTGTTAGCTTCAAGTGTTGATCATTAAATGTTGCAAAGGTTACCTGACCTATTTGGAACCAGGAGAATCAGCTCTGGCTTGTTTTCTTCTTGTCTATATTTTAGCATATATATCAGAAGGGTAAACATACAAACGTCCACAGATAAGTTCTCAAGTAAAGAACAGCACAATTATACATATCCCTCAACTGCCACACACTCACATTCTGATATATATCCTCTTAAATACACCGTCTTACATACACTCACCTAGACACACACATACACATGTTCAATCACTCAGTCACTCTCACATGTACACACTTGTATACACCCTTATTACACACTCACACACTCAGTTTGACAACTGAAATGAACAAGTCTGTGGTCTTCACATGATGAACTGTACTGATTAAGGGACCAAGTGATCCTTTCCAGAAGATGCCACCTGCATCCTGAGTGTCCTTAGGTTTGACATTCAGAGTAGAAGAGTGAAGACAACCTACTTCGGCCCTAGCATTGCTTTACAGTCCTCTGAGCTGGGTTGTGAGGTCTCAGAAGGCAGTGGCTCATTGTCTTTTCCTGCTACCTTCAGATCAAGATGTAGAACTTGATGAGCATCCAGGCCTCTAGAGGACCATTTGCAGACTTGAACAGTATGCAGCACTTGTTTAAAAGAATCAGTGTTTCTTGGACTCCGTCCTTGTTATGGCTAGAGATGTCTGTGAAGAAAGACCTGGAAGAGAGGAAGGAAGGAAGGAAGGAAGGAAGGAAGGAAGGAAGGAAGGAAACAAGGAAGGAAACAAGGAAGGAAGCAAGGAAGGAAGCAAGAAAGGAAGCAAGGAAGGAAAGAAGGAAGGAAAGATCTGTCTTCTACTTGCCCAGGCACCTATGCCCCTATCAGTATAGACTGTGCACTGGGAAATGAGGAAAAATTTAACTGAGGAAGGGAAGCAAGCGAGCAAGCTTGTGAGCAAGCAAGACATTTGGAACTACAAGAGCTTCTGTTTAATTAACATGGACATTCAACCCACAGAGCAAATGACAGAGAGAAGATCTGTTGAGGGGAAAGTCTTCCTCAGTGAATTGTGAATCATTTAGAATAATGAAAGCCCCAGCAATGTTACTAATCCTGTAACAAACTCTGTGGGTTAGAGAGGAACCCTCCTGTGGAACTGATAATGACTTTGCTGTTACTGTGGTGAATGTCTAGTAAATTCTAATTTACATGTTTGTAACACTTTCTTGGAATTTTTCTAGAAAGGACAACGTTAGTTTATGATTCTGTTTACCTAAAGCTATTTTTGAAGATATTTTTGGTCTCATGTTGATTTGGAAGGATATTGTTTGCCTTACTGATCTTTTATGTTTATAATAAGGATTCTCATTTTATGTTTTTATAGGTTTTGTGTCCGCACGTGTGTGTGTGTGTTTGTGTATGTGAATGTATGTAGTGTATGTATATGTGTATGTGTATATGTATATGTCTGTATCTATATGTGTATATGTATGTGAATATGTATGTGTGTGTATGTATGAATGTGTATCTATGTGTTGCATGCATGTGTGTGTACATGACTGTGTGGGTCTGTGTGTGTGCATGTGGGTGTATGTATGTGTCCACTTGAAGATGTGTGTATGTGTGTGTGCTCACATGAGAATTTCTTGTGCTCTTTCTGTTTGTTTTTGTTTGTTCAGTTTTTATCTTTGTTTGCTTGTATTTTCTATTGTCTGTTTTCTAAAAAGAAAGAGAAAGGAGGAGTGTAGTTAGAAGGGTCAGGAGTGCGGAGGATCTTGGAGGAGATGACAAGGATAAATAGTAATTAGAATATATTATAAAAACTTTATCTTCAAGAAAAATAATATAATTAAATATTCTGAGTACCTATTTTAAAGATTCTCTGCATGATGTATAGACATATGTGGTATTGTTAATCAAATTTTTGAAGGAATAACTCATTTTCAGATGGACGTGCTAAGTAGAGATGGGCTACTCATGATGCCAACCATTGTTTTCATAAGAACTCCTTTTTTTCTTAAATATTAAACCACTAAATGTATTGATTTTCTGGTTACTTAAACATCCTTCCCATCATGCTCCACTTATTTCCACATCCATAAAATGGGGCCCTACGGTCATGGAGTCTGTAAATTCGTATTTCAAGCAACTTACAAGGAGATGCTCTGAGACCTGGAGACCCAATCACATACAGCATCAGCTATTCACCTGCTTCCTGGATCTCTGGCAGGCCTTTCTGAACCTTACAGCAGCAGTATCCAAATCCTTCTCTAGTTGCCTATATTGTGACTTACCAGATTCCCTGAAAGCTGTAATGTGTAATGTGGCTTTCTATGGTACCAAAACTTCTAGAGAGCTAGTAGGAGAACCCAGGCTGACATTAGGCTGAGATCTAATTGAAATTTAAATGCAGCCAGCTATGTAATAAATATAACACACACACACACACACACACACACACACACAATTTAAAAAATCTTAAACCTCTCTATCCAATCACAACTTTGAGAGGCAGGTTGCAATATCTAAGTAAGCCAAACATGCTCTTGTCATGTGACCTACTCTCGTGGCTTTGTGTTATACTCAACAATATGAAAGTGTGGACACAGACAATTACAGCAGCTCAGTTCATTGCTGCCCAAACATGGACGTGCTCATCATGTTTTTCAGCAACAGGAGGTCTACTTAAACACTGGTAAAAATAGGCAATAGTACTAGTAAGCACTAAAAGAATGTATTTTCTTTGTTTGTTTTATGTTGTTCAAACAGAGTACAAGGGACTAGACCCTTTATAAAGTAAATATCTCTCATAGTTCTGGAAGCTGGGAAATCCTGTTGAGGTGCTGGCATCTTCCAAGGGCCTTCATGCTGAATCATATTATGGCAAAAGACAGAAAGGTAGGCAAGAATATGTGTAATGAGGAGGAGGCTGGACATGTTTCTATAGCAAGCCTGGTCTTGTGATGCCAAATCCACTGCAGTGGTGACATGTGTGAGTCTTCCTAGCCTAATTTTGAAAAATACATTAATTTCATTTTAATTATGTGTCTGTGTATGGGAAGTGCACCTGAGGTCAGGTGTCTAACGGGGTCAGAAGGATCTGATTCCCCTGGCTGTGGGGTAGTTGCGAGGCACCCTATGTGGGTGCTGAGAACCATACTGGGTCCTTTTTAATTGCTGAGCCACCTTTGCAGCCTCCTAACCTGTTTAGTGGATGTTAACTCTGAACTCAGCAGCATTGGAGGTCAAGTCTGGGAGACTCATTCAAAGCATAACAACCGCTATAGTTGTCTTCCTATTGATCACCTGTCATCTGCAGAGCCTCAAACACCCATGCTCACCTGGTGACCTTTCAGTTCCTTCAAATACTGGATTCCATCCACAAAGAAGCAGAGAGACAGATTCCATGAGAAACTCTTCTCTGTGGTTATACTTCCTTAAACAACCATCCTTCCTCCTTTCTGCCATTTTCACATTGTAGAACCCTGTTCTCACAAAATGCTGACTTTCCTCCTTGGTTCTTTTGGTCCTACAGTATCTGGGCACAACCAGAGCAGTGGCTATGACTCTAGTCTTGGTGAGCTCACTTCAACCAAAATATAGCCTTGCCTCTACCCTGAAGGCTTGTGACTTTGTCACCAATTTCCTGATAGCCATTACTTCTGGACTTTACTCTTCAACTTGTCTTCTCTGTGGAGTTCTGCAGCCTTTTGTGTTTTCTCTGATTCAGTCTGGCTTCCTTACCATCCTTCCATTCACCTCCCTAAAGCCCAACTAGACTCAGGCTCATTTGTCCAACAGCCTCTGTGACTACTCTGTGGCTCTGTCAAGCTCATGCCTCTTTAATTAGCATACCTAGCTCTTCTCATGATAGCCTAGTGTCTGCCTTGTCTGAAATACCCACTCTTACCTGGTGCCCTTTCCATACCCTGCAGTCAAGCCAATCCCAACCATATTCCACCCAGTGCTCTGGGCTTTCTGACCTCTGTGCCTGGAATAACTTTCCTCACCCTTAATCTGAACTGATCAGGCCAAATTCTTAGTCAACATTTGATACTTCATAGTTTTGTCTGAAGTTCTAGAAGCTTCTCTTTAACTTTCCCTGCAGTCGCAATGACTCTTGATTATTTTTCTTTTTATATCTAGGGCCATGGGAGAAAGCTGCTAAGTATGCAGAGGTAAGGGGGAATGAGTCTAAGTACTCAGCTTGGTCATAGGGAGGGTATTTATTTACCTTTCCATTATTTATTTATTTTTATTCATATTACATCCCAACTTTAGACTCCTTCCTCTCCTCCCAGTTCCACTCCTAACCTCCCAGGATACTATTGCTGATACTCTGCTTTGCTTGCAGGCATGAACATCCTCCGGAGAGGCTTCATCCAACAGTGGATGGAAACAGATGCAGAGACCTACAGCAAACATCAGGCAGAGCATGGAGAGTCTTGTCAAAGAGTTGGGGATACAATTGGGTGAACCAAGGGGTCAAGAATACCACAAGAAGACCTACAGAGTCAATTAACCTGTCCCCATGGCAGCTCACAGACTGAACCACCAACCAAAGAGCATGCAGGAGCTGGACCTAGGTCCCCCATAATTTGTAGCAGAAGTGTAGCTTGCTTGGTCTTCATGTGGATTCCCTAACAAGGGGCTGTCTCTGATTCTGTTGCCTCCCACTGAATCCTCTTCTCCTACCTGGACTGCTTGTTGGGCCCCAGTGAGAGAGGGGGTGTTTAGTCTTGCTGAGACTGGATGTCCCAGGGTAGAGTAATACCCAAGAGGAGGGGCTTCCCTTTCTCTGAGGGCACTTATTTTTAATGACCAGCTTCCCACAGATGGAAGACAGATACCAGCATTTCCTCATGGGGTTATGATAAAAATTACACTATGATCTATATCCATTGACATCCAAAGCTGGTCACATATTTTATGAGTTTCTTTTCTATCAGGTTCAAATTACCCAATTTTTATTTGTGTTTACTGTATGAGGTATGAAGTTTTATGAAATCTTCCCTTTTCCTTTATGTCTTGGAAGAAAGTAGACTATAAATGAAAATACTTGAATCTTTCACTTTTATTCTCAGTTTCCCTTGAGTGAGGCAGAGCAAGAAAAGTTTAACATAAATCCTCTTCCCTTGAAATGAAGAGAGGAGGTGAAATAAAGGAGAGAGAAGGAGTGGGAGGAGAGAGCTTAGCTTCAGATAGAAAGAGCGGCATGTTATTTAACTGAGGACTCCAAAGCCCAGCCAAGGCTCTGCATTTACAAAGCCCAACTCATACAGACTTCAAAACTGCTATAAATGTGGAGGGGTGTGGAAATCAAACATGAATTTCCTGTGAGTTCTCCTCTGCTGCTCACACATGCTTTCAGACGCGACCTGATCACCCAGGTCTGCAGATGGCCCTTGAGCAACTCCTGTTTTCTTAACATGACTTGGCCTGGACTTGTGAACCTTGGCTCAGACGGCCTGGTCTTGCAGTGACCTGCCAAAGAAGCTGACAACTTAGTGCTGGGTGCACACTTTCCTGAGGATAATCAGGAGCCAAATTGGCCTTGGCTCTGCAGAAAGGAATGATTCTAAGTTACCAGAGGAAAAAAAGGAAGTGGGGTACCTCTGTTCTGATCATGCAAATGAAGTTAACTAAAACTGATCATTTTCCAAGTCTCCCACCATGGAAATAGCAACTTTAAATGTGAGAAAAATACAGCTCTTAACTCTACAGCACACTACTATGTTCTTTTTTTCTTTCTTTTCTTTTTTCTTTCCTTTCCCTTTCCTTCCTTCTTTCTTCTCTCTCTCTCTCTCTCTCTCTCTTTCTCCCTCTCTCTCTCTTTTTTTCTTTATTTATTTTATTTTTTTTTGATTATTTATACTTTGCTTCAAAGCAAAAAAAAAAAAAAAAGCCTAAGTTATGTTTAAGCTGCCCCACAGCCTGGCTCTGCATCAGTTATCCTAAGAAACTCTAACGTCAGAATGCATTAATCCTGGGCCCTGGACCTTCGTCATATATTCATTCCTAGTGTTTTGGCAAAGTTGCCGCATGTCATTGGATTTATTGGTGGCAGGGTTATTTTCCAGTTGTCAGATAATGTTTTTCCCTATTTAAGAGTCAGAAATAGAAATGCTTCCTCATAAAGGAACCGAATAATTTGGAACATGAACAATATAAGTATTTATTTGAAAAAAATCATTTTCCATTTCAGTAAAATGGCAAATTAGCTTTAGCAGTTTCTCACTACTGATTCTAGTTCGCCCTCACAGTTGCTCTGTCTGTCATATTCAATGATATCGCTACAGAAAACTGTTTCACAGTTTTTTTTTCCTAGAAAAAAATACAGACTCTCTAATGGGCAGTTAATTAAAATAATAAAGCTGGGTGAAAGAAAGCTAAGGTACGAAACCATTTGACATGAACACAAATAAATAAATATGTACAGAGGAGACATTCTACAAAGGCATTCTACACAGTGAGAAACAGTGACAAGAATGGAGGTTATCTCAGGACCCTAGGCTAAAACTCAAACACAACACAGGGAAAAGAGAGGGTGGGAAGCAAGTGACCAGAATCTGGATTGGTGCTGTTTTACAGTTGTGTGGAGCCAGAACTCTGGCTCTCCCAAGGAATCCTGCCCCATTTGTCCAAGGGGACAAATGAAAGGCACAGACATGGAACTGAAGGCAAAATTTGGACCGGTCCTAAAATCCACTTGCAAAATCAACTAGTCTGTTGTTTCTTCACTTTTTTTTTCTTTTCTTACCTGGTTATTGGAGATTTTAAAAATGGAGCTGACATTATTGCCACAAATGAAAAACAAATTTTCTCAGATCTGAATGCTGGTAAGAAGAAATCTGGAGCAAAGCCACTTTTGAAGTGAAATCGTCATTTCCATTAGCTAAATATTCACTTTGTGCAGAAATCTCACAGCTAATTAAAATCTACTATGAACACCGAAGTTTGGGGGTGGCTATATCAATGTTCAGTGTCTATTGACATTAAATTCTACCTATATGTATCCTCTGGTACAATGAGCAGCCTGCTAATATAATCTCCCACCCCTTTCCAAAGGATTGGCTCTACTGAGGTGAATCTTAGTCACCTTAAGACTAAATCACTATCCCATTCTCTTACATGGCCTCCTCCTTTGTGAAAACCAGGCCTAGCAAAGTTCAGGTCTGCCAAGATGGCAGTCCAGGTTGCTACAAGAATGAACGGCAGTAACAACCCACTGCCATGTTCTATTGACATCTTTTGCAGCCTGGCAAATAGCTTTGTGACTGACACTCAGAAAGCTAAGAGGACCTGTTGGCTGTTTCAAAGCCTGTAAATCCTTCTATGTCATAGCTGAGAATGGCCTACTTTCTGCACAGATGTTCTGTCCAGGCTTCTGCCTTCTAACAGGCTGGCTCTGCTAAACTCTCCCTTTGACGTCACTGTGCTATCTTGGAAAACTCTGAAACTTTTCAGAGAACCTTGAGCAAAGCTAAAGCCAGCATTTACTGCGGCCAGTGAATAGGATTCCATCACTTGGGGTCAACCCTCGTTAACAAGCAAGCACACATTGCTTAGGATAGTTTAGGAGATAGGTAAGCTGCTTTGTGTTATGCATGACTTGCATGCCACAGTCTGATCCATACGTATTACACTAGAGTAATAAGTCTCACCAGCCCTCCTTAGAGTCTCATACACTCTGACTGGAGGGCTCAGTGCAAACAGTTTTTAGACTAGCAGTTGTAGACCTACATATTTATAGATTATTTTCATTAACCAAGACAGCTGTATGCTTCATTGTGTGTTCCTTGGAACAAAATTGTCACTAGGGGGAGCCAGAGGCCTCTGAAGTTTATGTGATTTGGAATGTCTTAAAATGATTAAAACAAGGACAGGACCACATAGTCTCAAAAGCATGTTCTTTAAACAGTGAGAACCCATTGCATGCAGAGTGCTTAAGGGGAATTCTCATCCCTCGAACGAGCCTGTGGCCCTATTTGCACAGTGAAGGGGGACAGGAGAGGTGCTTGTTCTTAAATTTCACGAGGCCCACTTGAATGCCATATTTACATTCAACTGGATTTATTTTTGTGCATGGGATAATGTGATGCTTAAGCTGCATGTCTTAAGATATTAGAAATTCACACAACATATTGACTAGATCAAATTCTTGAAATACTTGTTTAGCAAGTTATGTTCATGAACATTGAATAGTTGCCAAAACAGAGAAAAAAGTATGTTTAATATGTGGGTCAAATAGTAAACATTCTTTTCTACTTATGGTTGAAATTTCACTGAAAAAGGGAAAAGATGCTGCTATATTCATAGAAAACAGCATTGGAACAGAACCCGTGAGCATCCAAAGTCACTACAAACAGTAATTAGTGTGTTTTCTACATCGTCTTTATGAGAGTCAGGCCACATCTGAGCCTACCTATGAGGTGTGATATATTAGATCTAAACTCGAACTTCTTCTTGGGGTTCTTCCTCTCATGGCCTCTAATTTTAATGCCTCTCCCCTCATTCTGATGAGTCTGATATAATTACATTCTAGAAAATGCTGTATCCTTGCAGGGCTCAGAGTATTCTCAGTTCTGAAGTGTGATGACTGAGCTTGTCCACAGAAGTATTCCAAAACAGATGAGTTCTGCATCTCACAGATGCTTCCCTTAACAAGATGCAGCCAGTCCTCAAAGCTCTGCAGTTTCCTAAGGAGCAGCACACTGACATCCCCCGGGCGCTTTCGCTGCTTGTTGAGTATCACACTTCTCCAGACAGGTTTTCTTTTCTCTCTGTTGCCCCTCTCAATGACATTAAAACTTTGTGCTGTGGCTGAAGGCATCTGACAGGATGATATTTTTATAGAAGTTATCAGAACGAGCGTTACAGTAACCCTTGACCTTATCAATAACCTGATGGACGGGGATGATTGATGTCTGTTCTCCACCAGCATGGGTCAGTTTTGATAGGGACTTGTCCATGGAAGTGCTGTCTGCAAGAAATGATACAAGAGATTCTTAATCTGCAGTGACAGGGCCAAGGCCACAGTACCCAAGAAGAACAGAAAGAGAAGAAAGTTCTTATGTCTCTGACAGGTTACAGAGTAGGCAGTTCCCACCTTCAAATGCACTTCTAATATTCACTGAACCTCAGCTTGCCTTCAAGTAATTTCTGTCGTGGCATGATATTTGAAAATGTTCCCCAAAATGTCATTTTTCAGAAATAATAAATAAAATAGTTGAACTTAAAAAAATGTATGTATCAAACAGCTCCAAAATCAGAAATTAGATAAAAACTGAATGAAATGTGTTGGAATATTCATGAAAAACAGATATGATATCTAAGATACATTTTACAAATAGCATAGAGTAGGAAAAACTAGCAGATACAGCTGCATCTGAGCTTAAGAGTACAAGGAGATTCACAATCCTCTGCTTTCATAAGGTTGACACAGTCACAAAAACATTTGACAAAATTTAAATGCTTTTGGGAGTAAATGTCAATCAAAGTAAGCATGAAAGACTGTATAGAATACATTTTCTTCTTATGGTTGTTAGTTGAGATATGAGTGGAAGTCAACAGAAGCATTATCTTTTATAAAATCAAAATTCTCTTTGCCTGAAACATTTCAAAAGCAATAGTGTCAGAGAAATTCATAGTAATTAAGGACCACTAAATAAATTTCTAGAGTTTTCAGTACTAGTTAAGCACATGCTATTTTTCCACAGGGTCAGAAACTCTAAAATTGACTCCAGTAATGGTCTGAAACTTGAAACTCATTCTGTCCTTATTATCAATGTAAATCTTTGTGCTTCTATGAATATAATCAGTGACTGTCTTGTCGTCTCCCTCCTAATATGCTGTGGAAGATGTTTTACCCTAGATTAACCAAATTACATATTTCAGAGTATAAAGGAAAAAAGATGGCTTCAATGTAGTTATATCTCTTCTATACTTGGTGAGAGAAGCAAGAAAACACTATCCCCCAAACACTGATCTCAGTAGCCAGCTCTCCCAAATCGGAGCGGTTACTTTTATGTTTTGAGTAAACTGGGCCCAGAATATGAAATGACCTGTAAAATGCATCAATAAGATTGAAAGTCTGGGTCATCATCATGGTGTCTACTGCTGCTCTACTGCTCTGTGTCAGGGGAAACACCAAGCCAAAAGGGTGAATGCAGGCCTTGGTGGTCTCATCCCATACTAAAGGAAACGTAGGGAAGAGGAGATGATTTGTTGGATGATGAGCACATGGGATGACAAGAATGATTAAGGCATGTCCTAGCATGGATTAGAAAAGGCCTGGATGAATCCCACAAAAGTCTTGTCTATGAGGCTTTTAGCAAGCTGGTTGATTTTGGGCTCACTTCAGTTTCATAGATTCACTAGCCACTGGTTTTCTGTCGAGGATTTTCTTATTAAATGAAATATCAATGATGAAGAATTTGTGTTTGATGTTTGTAGCAAATCACAGGTCCTCAGAGAAATGTTGAAGATGCATCACTTCTGGTTCCTGGACAGTTTTCCAAAAGCATGTATTTTTACAGATTGTAATTGGCCCCATTGCAAATATATGGTCCTACTGGGTGTTTCATCATACTCTGATAGAGTAAAACTGTGTGTGTGAATTCGGTAAGTCATGTTTTCTCCTTAAGCATCACATTATGAGTAACAAAGATTTAAATTGTATTGCTGAAAACCAGGGGCTAGAGATATGAAACATTATTTGACATGTATTGAAGTCTCAAGCAGATAAAAATCACCACGAAGCAGCTTGCTATTAACATTTTTTTTTCATTCAAGACTTCTACAAATGTACCATGACACACACACAGTAATCCAAGAAACAGTGAAAGGTTAAAAAGTCACATCAGATAACAAAAAGTTTATTAAGCATTTCTTTTTTTTTTGCTTTTACCATTATATTATATTACATGATATGTAACCCACTCATCTGGAGCATGGTACATTTCCTAGAAGGCGGAGCTTGCACACCCCATGCGGAGAAGAACCGGTATAGCCCACTGTCAGAAATTTCAGATTCCAGCTCAGGGCAGGAGTACCGGTGTGCTAGTTGAGAAGTACCATAAAGAACAAGCCATTTTGCTGGTGCAGCAAGAACCTTAGCTCAGTCCATGCAGATGTTCTCATTACCTTGCACAAACTCATGCACCCAAAAGAAGCAGTAGAAGTTACCTGAATGTTCCACTTTTGTTGAAGGAATTCTCTTAGGAGAAATTATCTACACCATAAACATATGAATGTCTCGATCAATTCCAAGAAATAATCCAACTATATATTTATGAGTTTATGGAGTGGCTTTCTGCACACCCCAAACCATCCTAGTAGAGAGCTGTCTCACCAACAACTGGTGGGGATTTAGACTTGCAAATAAACTATTTGCAACCTGAGTTGCCAGTATAGACACTTCACATGTCACGCCCTTTTAGAAAAATATCAAACACTAGTCTTTCCTATGTCACTCACCTCTGGTCACACACGTAACAAGTTACTAGAGTAAACAATTTAAACTTCTTTCCATTATGCTCCTAGATATATCTTAGCATGTGCTAAGATACTACACCTGTCTGTCAAGGGGTTTAATTAGTATCTAACCCTAGAAATCTGATCATTTCCCTTTGAAGTTAGCTGCTGAAACCCTTCTTATATGTCATGATCCAGTACTGCAACCACACTTTTTATTTCCCAGTTGTCTTCAGGACTACTTGTGTATATGTTTAGTGTCAGAATGCACGGCCACAAGAGCTCTGTTGACTAAACAGGACATGAACAACAGCAGTGTTTCTGACAGTCCTTGTTACTTTACAAATGCTCTCTATTCTTTCTTGTTTTATTAGTAAGCTAAGGGATAGCGGCCACTTACTGTTCCTCATCAGTTCCAGTGGTTAAAGAATTAAATCTTAAATGAAATATTCATTTCACACCATGCTTCTTCCTCCCCCCATACCAGATTTCTCCTTTAATACTGGCACGTTTCATACTAGGTTGAAATGTTTTACAACTTGGTTTCTATATTTTTAAATAAAAATAACTTTAAAATATCCACAATTTAAAAGAGAAAAATATTTCAAGTCAAACTTTGAGGTTATAATAATAATGAGAGTTACTGATATTATAACCCTGAAGATGTAGTTGGGTTGAAAATTACTTCCAATTTAAAATTTACAAAGTCGATGGGGAAAGCCTTTAGCTGGACAGCATAGTTTAGGTAAATCTTAAGCCAGCCCTTTAGCAAGCTCTGGGATCCACCAGTCACTATAAGTCAGTTTTATGACGAAGATGGCTAAACAAAAACCAACCCGAGGGAAGCTTCGTAGGCTAAGAATGACTCACCCGAGTGGCTATTTCTTTTGAAATAGGTAGTGGAGCTGGATTTTGATTTGGATGTGAGATATGTTGAATTGGAGCCAATGGAGCTTGAAGATAAAGATTTCCCTAGGTTATCGGAGCTTTTCTTGATGATATTGGTAGCTGTCTTACTCCAATCTGGAAAGAAGAAAGAATAGGACGATATCAGCTAGCTTATAGAAAATACAAGCTGTCCCCAAATCCATCACCATGTCATTTAATCTATCCAGTACTCGCAGTGACTTAAAGAACATGGGAACAGTAAGAAGTTGAGGAGAGAGGAGTGTCTTGCTCTGACCCTGTGCATATATGCTATATAGTATCTCACTTCAATGCCCTATAGATGGGAAGCATTAGCAGGTGTTTAAAAAGTTAGTGACAGTTTCCTCCAAATATTATACATCCTAGGAACAATCTCTTCACAAAAAATGCAATTGAGAACATAAAAATGGCAAGGTGGATCTAGTGTGGAGGACCCCTGCCTAGGAGTTAAGTTAAATGTCAAAACTTGAGCAATTTTAAAAAACCTGTCCAGATTTCATGTTTCTAGTCTACAGCAGTCAAGGATGGAGTCCAATGTGCTCAGATGTTTTCTAGGCCTAACAATCCAAGATGCCAACTCAATATCCTCCCATGCTCCGTTTGAAATGCACTCTCTGTGGTGTTAGGCTGCTGAGACAGAGTAAGGAGGAATGTCATTGGTTTCAACTGCTTTTCCAAACGAAACCAGTTAACTCCAGGCCTTTACCTGAGTTGTCTGCTAGCCGAAATCTGCCGCAGCAGAGATGACGCCTCCACTGTTTCTGAACGTTCTCCTTCATTGCACAGTGGAAGATGAATATAAATAAACCTGTGACAAGAGAACATGAAGATATTTATAAGACCAGTGGCACATTATTAAGACAGACATTATAAAGTATATGTAATTATCTTAAGATTTTATAACTAAGTCACCTTCATTAAGGTACAAAGATCTTAAGGAATGGACTCAGTGTATGCAATCAGCAGTTTAATCTTCTGCAGAAGAACACAGAAGCTCAGAATTGAGAACAGGTATACAGATCTGATTCTGTCTTTGACTGTTCAGCATGCTTTATGACTTAACTACACTCCTAAGACTCAGTGATGATTTCCATCATTGGCTTCATTCCCATCTCTCCCCAACACAGCATTCCAACCCACACAGCTTCTAGGACATTTTGCCTTGGCTGAACCTCTGTTATCTTCATCTCAAACTTCAGAAGTTCTTAACAAAAGTTCTGACTATGATGCCAAAACCATGTGAATATTATTCTGTCAGTGTGTATCAGGCTTGTCCTAGTCCAACACTTTCTTTAGATCTTTTAGTAATAGTCTCTTGCCTCAGATGAGCCAAGCACTCCCTAGAGTAGTGATTGTCTGAAGTTATAATCCATTCTTAATTTAGATCCTATTCATCCTCTCTTGTGTACACTGATCAGTACATGGTGCTCCTGGATTCCTTACAGAGTCATTAGTTTGTTTGATTATCTTTTCCTAGTGGACAATAAAGCTCCAAATACAGCTGTTTGTCTGTCTGTCTTTGTGCTGTAGTTGTTTCTGGAGTGATGCCAGGAATCATACAACAAATGAGTGTTTCCTTAATGCACGAATCGTAGCAAACAGGCCAATAAGATGAATTCAGCCTATGTTCAGTAAGTGAACATATATGTTCATTTTAAGGAATGAGATGTGCTTAGAAGTATAGAGTGTAAAATGAGATCTATGTAGGGGATGGAAAGATTTCTCAATGAGTAAAGCACCTGCTGTAAAAGCAAGAGGACAGGAATTCAAATCCCTACATCCGTAGATGCTAGGTAGTCAGGGTGATGGGGAAGACACAAGATCCCCAGAGCAAGCTAGCTCGTCAAAGCAGTTATACTGATTATCTTTAGGTTCAAATGAGAGATCCTACCTCAGTGAATAAGGTAGAAAGCAAGTAAGACATACAATATCATCCTTAGGTCTATAGACCTATGACCTATGCAGGCTCATACACACACACACTTATACACACACACACACACACACACACACACACACACACACACACACACACTAGCTGATACTGATGCAGTAGGGGTGCACCTCACACTGGGAAGACTTAGTTAAGTGGATAAGTTCAATGCCAGCCTGGACTTCATTGGGAGACCTCGTTACAAAAAAACAAAACAAAACAAAACAAAACAAAACAAATAAAAACAGAAGGCTGAGTTCTAGGCAAATAAAAAGCTAGGACGACAATAAAAATACTTTTAAGGCAAAAGTTTCTGAAAAACATGCAAGAGAATTTTGAAGCAATGTCGTAGTTTCATCTTATACTGGTGGCAGTGGTGGTGCGTCCACGCAAGGGAGGGCCTTGCAGAAGGTGCAGGTCTGAATGAAACCTTTAAGAATCTTGGAATTGGAGGGGAGGTGAAGGAAGTTTCTAGAAGGTTAACTTGTTCAGTGACCATTTGTAAAGCACTGAACATGACATTTGGAATTTTCAAGAAGGCTGACTCTTGAACTCAGGGATCCAAGGATCTTCACAGAGCGGCATAGAAGCAATTATTACAGAATTGTTAAGGGACTGCTGGTTTTGAACATGGAGTATTTGTTAAGAAAACTAAATTCTACTGTAGCTTCTATAATTAAAAATGTGTGGGCAGGCTAAAGAAATTTTTCAGTGGGGAAAGCATTTGACAACAAGGTGGGAGACCTGAGTTTGATCCTCAGAACCCTTGTAAAGGTAAAAGGAAAGAATCAACTCTGCAATTTTCTGACCTCCACGTGTGCCATAGGGCATGTGTGTTCCCTTTAAGCATACATGCGTACACCAGTAATAAAATAAAGTATGAAAAGCTAGCACAGGAAAGTTTTGACAGCGTGATAAGTATAGCTGTTTGCAAAATAGGACCAAACTTATGTACAGTAGTCACTATCTCAATGCCACATGATTCAGAATCATATTTTAGAATAAATGGCATGATTGCATGACAGAGAGATAAAACTTGTTGGATTTCTTTTCTAGCCTTGACATTAGTGAAATGACTCTGGGTGTTTTCTTCTGTGTTTAGCTTCCCTGTGTCCATCAGAGAGTACCACGCCCAATGCCTAAAGAGAGGACTATTATCTTCTCTGACTGGAGAAACACCAATATGAAATGGATTGATTATCTTTTTGTCACTGATTTTTAACAGGAGGATTAGCTTATTGAAATTCATGGTAAATTTTAAAAAATCAGCATACATCCCAGGAATGAAATCAAGTTATGAGGCTTTGACAAAAGTCCTCACCTAATGATCCATCTCACTAGCTCCAAAGACATTAAATATTCACATGACATCAGATAAGTAATATCAGTGTGTATAGAGACCATCTTGTACATTGTATAGATGCCTCACATGTTAATTAAAAAGCCTATGGCCTATGGCTTACGCAGGAAATAGAGGTAGAACACTGGGAAGATAAAGAATACTGGGAGAGAAGGAAGCAGAGGGGAGGAGCCCGAAAAGAGGGAAGAAGATGGCCGCATGAACACATGGCACCTGATCACAGTTAACCAGCCACATGACAGAAGGTAGGTTAAAATAAATGGGTATCTTTAGTTATGATCTAGTTAGAGTAGAGCCTAGCTATATGGCTAAGGTATTTGGAAGTATAATTTGAGTCTGAGTATTATTTCTTGGGGTATGGGGCAGGGAGGCAAAACCAAGACATGGGTTAGTAATTAAGAAAGCATGTTCCTGAGGGCTGGCCAATTGGAGTTAAGAGCAGTCCAGATGAAACAAAGTAAATAATATCTCAGGGTTATTGATAGGAAATAGATTTTAATAGCATAGAGGGTAGATATCTGCCCAGCTTTAGTGGTGATTAAGCCTTATTATTGTAAATAATAAAAGTTGTGTGTCTTTTATCTGCGAATTAAGAGGTCAAAGGCAGGATGGAAACCTCAGGTTGAGATTAAATAAATTATACAATAATCATGTAACCTTATGTTTAGTTATGTAACTATGTTGTCACATTACAATATCATTTATTACTATTTTTCTAGTGATTATGGTTAGTAGCTCATGTCCTTGTCTGAAATATTCTATCAGATAGCTTAAAGTTCTACATCAAACTTGTCCTGATCAGAAGGCTCATCTGCACTGGTTAGCTTCCACATAGATGGAAGATTCTAAGCATGTTACCAGGGTAGAAAATAATCATCAGTTTGCCTAGCTGTGAATGCTGGAAACTTCTATAATGACTGGTATAGCATGATATATCCAACAGTACAACTGTGCACAGATGTCACAAGAATTACCTTTTAATTGACTTAAGGCCTTATCCAAAAGATGAAACCCACACCGGACACCATTATTAGCCAGGAACCCATGGTTAGACAGATCATAAGCCCTAGGGGAGGACCCACAACTATCTGGACATTCTCCTAACTGGACATAATGTTAAACTAGCTCCTAATGACTCACTGTTATGCCCAGAGAGTGGTGCATCTCTCAATGCTCATCAGAGACCCCAAACTGTCAATGTTCAAAGAGAAAAAGACTGCAAAGTCCCTATGGGACATGTAAATCACTACTTCTCCACCCAAGGCTCAGAGATCATCAGTGAAGAAGGGACAGAAAGATTGTAAAAGCCAGAGAAAATAGACTATAACAAAACAGTGTATTTTGGACACAACAGGGAAGTTACACACATGAACTCACAGTAGCTATGACTGTATACACAAGACCTACATAAGATAAAGCCAGACAAAAATCTCAACATGGAGGGGGGTCACCAAGGCCCACCCCCAGCTGAGGAACTGTTAGCAAATGATGTCTGCTGGGATAGAGAGTCATTTTCTATAGTGATGCGGCCTTTAAGAAGGTACCCATGTTCTAATAGGTGATTCTGGACTTGTGTATATACTATCAATAGCAAAAGTGGACTCGGAGAGTTATAATTAAAAAGAGAGAGAGAGAGAGAGAGAGAGAGAGAGAGAGAGAGAGAGAGAGAGAGAGAGAG
>NW_021604767.1:1994910-2073683 GCF_004785775.1 Grammomys surdaster
GAGAGAGAGAGAGAGAGAGAGAGAGAGAGAGAGAGAGAGAGAGAGAGCCTGAATGTGGAGGAGAAAAGCAGAAAAGCACTGGGAGAGAGAATAAGGAGGAACTGAAGTGAACGGGATAGGTACAGCTTTGATCAAAGCCCATTATATGCAAATATGAAAATCTCTAATAACAAACTAACATAGGAATTCTAACTACAAAAGATAACTTTAATAAACGTGAAACTGCAATTATTCAGAAACACACTCATCCTCAAGATCTCTGTGTTGCAGGTTGGAGGAGGAGGGTGAGATGCCAGCTCAAGCATTGGTCTGATCTACTGAGGGCAAGAAAGGTCTCAGAAGAAGAAAGAACGTTCTTCTATACTAGATCATGCTTAGAAGCAATGCCTGGGGTTTGGCTCTTTCAAACTCCCCAGAGAGTTGAGGGGAGTATAGTCAGACCAGACCTCATCTTCACATCCAAATGACTGAATCAGAGGGATATGCCTACCAAATCCAGTGTACTCTTACAGGATATTCTACTTAATAAATGCATGTAGTACCTATCGTGCATACATCAAATTGCTTAGTAGATGTTTTTATGTTTGAGGTGCTGGCAGATTTACAGGGGCTGGACGCCTGAGGTGAGATATGTGGAGGCTTCAGACAGAGAGGACCATTGTTTAGAGATTGTCTGCTGGTTTAAGTCTAATCTGTTTTCCTCCAAAGGTGTCAGAACTTTCTACACTTGTTCTTTGAGGATTTTGTTGTTGTTATGACATAACTGAGAACATTAGTAATTATGTGATCTTAATGTATATGTCAATCTTAGTGTGAGCCAGAAGATTTTATCCTCATTTAAAGTTGTTCACTTCCAGGATAACTCAAATGGTTACCTTAGGGCCTTGTGCTGAGTCAATGGTTATCTTCCAAACAAGAGCAGAAGGTGAAGTTTTGTGGACATTGCATTCCTTCATACTCCATTAATATTCTTTTTGTAGCACTCTATATTTTTACACATCACATGAATGGGAAAAAGAAACTTTATGGAACCTTTATGATTTTTTTCAATATTCAGCAGACATTTCACTAGAAAAGAACTAGGCTTTAAATTTGACTTGTGGGACTTTTGAGGAGCTAAGCTATATGTTATTTTGAGAATCACATGCAGACTGTGATAAACTGACTTAGTGACCAGGGGCTGGTGAGATGGCTCAATGGTTAATGGCACTGGCTGCTCTTACATATCTTAGTTCAATCCTACCACCCACATGGGGACTAACAACTGCCTGTGACTCCAGTTCCAGGGGATCTGGTTTTGTCTCTGGACACTAGGCACACACTTGATACACAGACATATATCTAGGCAAAAGACCCCCATGAAATAAAAATAAATAAATCTTTAAAGAATAGTTTATGAACATCATTCTACATTGCTATTATATAACAAGAGATAACACTGCATTTTTAACCATCTCTGTAAATTTACTGTAAATACATAGGCATTTAGTAAGTTTAGATTAAAATCTGACTCTTCTCTAAAATTACATGGTAGACAAAAGCCATATTACAGTTTCATATTCCACAATAAATTGTGATAAAAATTAGATAGTGATCTTGAGAAGTGAAAACTTAGTGGAGATTTTACTGGAAAATTCAAGATATTATATTTATTGTAGAAAAGAACATTTTTTTTTTGTTGTGAGACACATTTTTCATGCTAAATCAGAATAAGAATCTCTTTGTAGATTGCTTTATTCTTTGCAATAACAAATATTTCTCATGTGAATTTAAGTCAATCAAATAATGAGTGATAAAACATCTGTTTTCAAGAAAGTATAACTCTTCTATTTTAAGTGCAGCCATGAGAAATGTGGTTGAATCCACACAGTATTCTATGCCTTTTTAGGAAGCAATATTAAAATTAGCCATGAGAACCAACAGCAGGTGGAGACTAAGAAAGAAAACTGACCCATATTTCATCTTAACTGCTGATGTTTCTCCCCATATTAACATCATGGCATCAGAAGCCAAGTTAGCTACAAAATCTTAATATGGTCTCTACAAGCATTAAAGTGAATCCATTCCATTTCCAACCTAATCTCCATCCTATCCACATGTTCCCTCCTTGAGATGGTTCAGTCTACTTAGGAAACATCTGAAACAGCTTCATTCTGTGACTGGGGTGGTGATGAGGGACCGTTCCTTGGTACCTTTGGCTTCACTGAACTGAAGTCTAAGGGTCATTCCAGGGAAGGTTGGAAAACCATATAGCAAAAAGATTTTACTCCATCTTTATTGGTTTAGTGCTAAGTTCATGAAGCTTTCCTGTCACAAAAACAAATAACATGAGAAAAAAATAAAACAACCAGCAACCCACAACAATAAAAACAAACCAACAAAATCCAAGAACTATCTACAGCTGTCCGTTTTTTGGTGAACTGAAGCCTATCTTGAGAGACTATCACTGTAAGGGATCCAAGCCAGAATTCTGGAGCAACAGTGGCTTCGCTTTGCAATCTGCCTTGAATATTTACTTCATTTAACTGAAACCGTTCCATGCCATGTGAGCAACAGGTCTGCAGCCAGTTCCCATCCTCTTACCCCCTCCCACTCAGTGCCTTCTTTAGCATCCATCTTCTACTGTATATTCGCTTCACACAAACACCAATATTACCTCAGAATTGAGAATGTCTTAAATCTCAGTAAATGAGACAAGATTTATTTTTCATTTTAAACTAATACTATTTCCAACTGTGATAAAGAAGAAAGAATGCTGTAATTCACGTGGGAGCTAGGGCTGTCTATGGGAAATCTGAAGGTGGAAAATGTAACAAACTCAATCTTAGCACATCCTTATGGAAGCCACGCTAGCTGTGCAAATACAGCAGAGGAAGACGCAGAAGAGGCTGTGGAGAATGCCCTGAGCCTGGAGTGAGGAGACATTCTAAAAATTCTTATGAAGGAGTAGATTTGCTTTCTCATTCTTAATTCTGTCAGTGAATCCAGGATCTTAGTAGCATTCTGGAAAATAAATATAAGCCTCCTTCTATATTCTGGCATAATAGTAACTGCATATTGTATGACTTGTGCTTAATCTTGTTCCTTATGGAGTTGTTTAACTGTTCATGGGAGAGGAAAGATATTTTGACTAGAATATTTGACTGCCATATAGAATCCATTCCCTTTGTTTGGCTCAGGCAGAGTCAGCTTCCAGGAGTATATGTAAAATGAGTAGCTATTTCTTAGATGTTCAGCCTAATAATAAAAAAAAATTAAAAATGCTAGAATGAGCTTTCCTACATATCATGGTGTAAAATCTAAGTCAGTGTAAGTGGCCGTCTGTCACTGTTTCAAAAGGTCTCATTCAAATACAGATGAAAGGAAAAATGACAGTTTTGAGTGATTATCTTTGAACGTTATTCTATTTAAAGACTATTGGTATTTCCCCAAAAATTCAGCAATAAATTCTGTACAAAAAAACCAAACAAACAATATTTGCCCTTTTTGAGTCTGACTGATTAACCTATAGAAAGACAGAGGGGAGATGTAAACATTAACACAAACGTAAAGCAACTTTAGGGGTGTAAGAGGGAGTCAGATAGTAGTGTGGGCAATTGGTGTCTTAGATCACAACTGTGAATTTTGGAGTTGTGATGGGAAAATCAGTCAATAATTCATCAAACTGGCTATTTGGAAGAAAAGACTATGTGTGCTATATACTTGACCACTGGTGAAACAGTCCAGATGGCTTCTAAGCTCCTGAGTGAGTCTGCTTCGAAGACTAAACACCTCCTGGCTTCTCTTGTTACTCAAACAAAGCTTGCCGTTGTTAATCTGGGTTTATGGCTGGTTTTGGAACTTGTGTTTTGAATCTTCTTTTCATATTACAAAGACATCCTTTACAAAATTATTTCTCTGTGGCAAAAAAAATTCCACTCAAAAGATGAGTAACGTATTTCCTTGCGATGTGTCATGTTTCATCTTGCTTAATGTAATTTCAGGTGTCTAGAGTTGAAAGGTACCCACCTTTCAATTATATATAGTAGTATTCCATCTTTGCCTTGGCAGCAACTACACATGTGCCTTATGTGTGTTATTGTGCCACAGCTTAACTTCCATGAGACTCATAACAGGCCAAGGGGGAATCAGATGGCATTTCATTTAATGTATCTCAAAATTTAACTTAATGTCTTAGCCAGCCAACGGGATTGGAATTATTGATAGTTCCTGTTGGACAACAAATTAACTTATTGATGTTATGTTTACTAGCATTTTAATAAATGGACGTTGATATTCATGTCTCAAATAAGAACACTGACATGAACAGAAGAGCCCGTTAAATAATTTGCTTTAGTTCTCAGTTTCTATTGAAAATGATACTTTTAATACTGTGATACCTATTAAGACACCTATTAATGTTATGTTTAATTTTCATATATATGTACATATATGGGTGCATATTATATATGCATATATCATAAACATTTCATTATCAGATCTTGGGAAAGTCATTTCCTTTACCTACCATTAGTTTACGTATTAAAGAGGAGACTCTGTCCTCTTACTGAAGTTCCTGCCTTTTAATCTGACAGGCCTGAGAGTAACAGATGTTAGACGAAAGTGTTCCATCAACTCCTGTGCAGCTCACAAATATACATGATTTCTGTTGCTCCAGGTAGCTAAATGCAGCTCACAAATATACATGATTTCTGTTGCTCCAGGTAGCTAATTAAGGCTGACATCTCTGAATGGACCAAAATCCCGTTTTTGTGTTCCCTGAAGCAGCTGGTTGCAGAACTGTATGCTATATTTATTATGCTCTCATATTTGGATATAAGCAATGGCCTGGGTGTATCTGACTGCTAATCAATACTGCCTTTTATTTCTGGAAATAGAGAACTGAGGATCAAGTTCCAGGCATAAATTAAAATTTGTAGCCCATAGAACTTATTAGGAAAGTCAAAATTATCCATATGTTGGAGAAGTAGAAAAGGCATTGTGGATTATAGAGAATTTAGACAGCAGTTGAATCAAATCACATATATATGAAAACTTCCTGGAGCACTGTATGTATATGTGTGTGTGCATATAAACATTTATGTATATACATATATGTGTGTGTATGTGCATATATATATATATATATGTGTGTGTGTGTGTGTGTGTGTGATCTCTGATCCTCTTCATTTCAGAAAAAATAAAAGAGATAAAAGAGAATTTTCTAAGTTTCATGTGTCACGGGGCAATATATATATTTCTTATTCTCTTCATTTCAGAAAAATTAAAAGAGAATTTTCTATGTTTCATGTGTCATGGGGCTTATTCCTCTTACCCTTTAAAAATAAAGTGTCTTCACCTAACTCAGAATGACATAACTCGAACTCAGTATCTTTCTGTTCCTGCACCCTGAGCTCTGGGGTTACTGACACACACCACCACACAAGACTTTGTATTGCTTCTAATAAAGCATAAAGTTCTTCCAGAAATAAGCCTCAAGTTGAAGGCAGAGACTAGCTCACCAATAAAAGTCAATTTATATACTATTCCAGGAAGTTCTCATCTGGCCTGGCTGTATGAGATAATTGTCCAGAGAATCATGGTCTCAGTATCATGGCCTTGTGCATTTAAATTTTTGTTGAGGGGTGTTTTTGAACATCATCGGATGTGGATAAAATTGTTCTGAATTTGTATGATTTGAAAATAAGTCTTAAAAGTCAGTGATTTATGAGGAACACTGACATGATGACGGCTGACAACATTTTTCCCTCTCGTCAGGAGACCCACGCTGGGAAAAGCCAAAGCATCTCAACTCCCATTAATGGAAACAGAGCAGCACAGACAACTGTAGTGCCTGCTGAAGTGTACAGAGGCTGCCAGGAAATTTTAACGGTGAAACCAAGGTTTGGCTGGCAGATGACTACGCCTTTCATGTCCAATCCTGAAATATAAAACCATGGAATTCCGAATGCGAGTGGACACTTTGGTCAATATTTACTTGGGCACTTTTATGTAGTGTATCATAAAAGGGATTAAATAGTCCAGTTCCCTAGCTGGATCCCTTTACAAGACTGTTCATATGGTAGAACTTCAGCTTCCAACTTAAGGATATACCCCTGAGGCCTACTGTTCCACACATTGGTGATAACAAGCCTACATATCTTGTGTCTCATGATCGTGAATACATTTGCTGAATTAATTAGTGAGTATTTATGCCAGAGGCATCTTAGATTGGATATAGGCCATGTCCGAGTTCTCTCCTTCCCCTCATCCAGCAATTTATTTATTTAGCAGTCACTGAATATCTACTTTGTGACAATTGTTTCCAGTTCAAATGCTAGCAGACGTTGCAGGGTGACAAGTGGTGACTGCTACTTTCCTTCAGATAAGCACAGATGTCTTAGAATATAGCCCTGGGGAACACCCAATGAGGCAACTGTGTATTTAGTAGTGCAGCCATGCTTTTCACCTCAGCTTAGACTTGTTCCATTCATCCATCATTATGTGAGCAGTAGAGGAGCTTCAGGTGAGCTATTGGTAGTGTTCTCATTGAAAATAGGAGGGCCAGCGTGCTGGAGGCGTATGATTCCAGCTCTCAGATAGCTGAAGGAGAATTTTGAGTTTGAGGCCAGCTGGCACTACATGGTGAAATAAATACACCACACACACACATGCACACACATGCATAGGCATATGCACAGGCATATGCACACGCACAGGCACAGGCACACACACACGAGGGGGGGTTCAGACTGTGCCATCTAATTTCTTATGATGTGTGGAGCTCATGGTGCTTCAGTACATAAGAGAGTCTGATCATAAGAATGGAGTATGTTTGGTGTCTTGAAGAATTCTCTCAAAAAGCCTGAAAAGAGCTCAGAACCCTACAAAGTGTGAAGCCCTAGGTTTAGTCTTCAGCACTACAAAGTAAAGAATATCTCTTAATTTTCAAGATATAACTCATATAATGGTTCATAAATCATTTAAAGAACACTAGGGGACACAGGCTAGAGGATGTGTAATGGAATCAAATTTAAGATTGCATGGCTAAGTATATTAGTGCATGCATTTAATCCCATCGCTGGAGAGGCAGAGGCAGATGGATCTCAGTGAGTTAGAGGCCAGCCTCTGGTCTACACAGCAAGTCCAGACTAGCCAGTGCTACATGAGACCTTCCCCTACCTCATACATATATTAATTTCAGTACCTCAAAAAGACAAGTTTCTGAATTAGACTTAGATTTCATTTCTAAACCTGAGGTGCTATGGAGGCAAGCTGAATTGTGCTGTCCACACATAGAACACCAGCACAGCCCACGTGAAGGGCAAGGGTAGTGCCCTGAACCAGGAAGAAGACAAAGGTGTGACTGTGCTCCCTCAAACTCGTTAGGCTCTCAGCCAACCCTCAAACTTCTCTGTACTTCCTTACATGACAGTGTACTTATAGAATGCCAACTATGCACCAGGTGCTGTTCTAATGTGTCTGGGAATTATTGCTAAAGAAAATAAAAGTCGACTAACATTCTCCCGCTTAGCCTATGCAAGAGGATATTACTGAATGGCCACTTGTACCTGTAACTCTGCTCAGTACCTGGAGTAGTAACAGAAACTTAATCTGTGCTGCCCAAAGGGGAGCTGTCTGCAAGTTTGATAAAATTAGAAAGCAGCATCTGCTCAGGGACCATTGGTCTTACCTTGTAGTGAATTGAAGATGGAGAACAGGTACATGAAAGGAATATTTAAGGGTCCCCAGGCAAAGAAAGCAAAACCCCATGTCATGCCCAGCAGGAAGGTCAGGCTGATCACACTGCGTAGGTTTCTTAAAACTTCTTCTCTCAGGGTCCGGTTGCTTCTCTTTCCATTCCTCCCACAGATCTGTACCATGACCACAATGAACATGGCAACATTCAGGAAGAACATGATTCCGAAGTACCCGGCACAGCTCACATAAAATACCACAGGATCCTGAATCCAGCAGCTTAAAGGAAAAGAAATAAGAATCAGATAAAAAACTGGCTCCCAGGCATGTTTACTTGTAACTTTCCTTGGCCTGGTATGCACAGCTTGCAATGTTCTTTCTGAAACACCACGAAAAGTCCACTCACTTCTGCAGGTCTCAGTCTCTTCTTTGATCCTTTCATAGCTTTTTTTCTTTTTCCATTTGGTTAGTTTTGGATGGCTGCTGTCTTAATCTCATTATTTAAATCAACACTAAAAACCAAATGAGGTCGCTTGTTGAATTCGGATTGGTATGAGGGCACGCTTGTCTGGCTGACTCTAAACCACATTTGACCCTGTCCCTCTTGTGTGTCTTTATTCCAAAAAAAAATGGGGATTTTCAGCACTCAGTTTTGCTGTCCTTTCTTGTCAAGAGGTGGATGTGTTGACACCATTCCAAAAAATAACATGGAAGCAGAAGTCTGTTAAAAAATTTTTGGGAGAATTACGGCTGTCAGTTTATGTCCACGTGCAAGAGGCCAGGAGAACTGCAGAGACTTTGGCTTTGGCGGTTTTTAGCGACAACATCAATGCTAGCGGTCACCTATGTCCCTAGTTGCTTGTCATTTATGATTAGCTAATTTATACTTCATTGTCACAATGAATAGAGGATTCAGGACCCAAAGCATTATTATTTATATAACTGTTCTAGCTGAATCAAGACATTATAGAATTAAAAGATTCATGAACACACATTTCGTGCACATAATTATAAGGCATATGTAAGTTATAGCATCTTCATTAGGAGAAATATATGTGATTTTCATAAATATATCAGCTAATAGATGGAAGAAAATTTCAAACAATTCTGTATTGCAAAGTCTAACATAAATAAAGTTGAAAACCAATGTAATTTGCAGATGCTCTAGAGCTTCTTAAAGCTATGGAAATTCTTAGCTACCAAAAATACAATTATTTCAGGAAATTAAATTTATCTTAAAGTGAATTGGCCTCATCCTGCCTACTGAGGTAAATGCTTTCTTAAACATCCTTAAACTCAAAATGATTTCTAGTATACGAAGAATGTTCGCTAAATGACATTTTGTGATGACAGAACTTTAAACAGAGCTTTAAAATCCTGTAACAACTGAGTAAGATAGATTTTACATTCCCTCATTTAAAGCTGAATTAGCTTAAAATGTATTGTTTCTTGTAAAGAGCCCTCAATAATACTACATGTCCATGACACTGGATTTTCTTTAAACTTGAAAGTCTCCCAAAGATCCTAGAGTTCTTAGTTGGGGGTTCATAGTGATGCTTCAGAAATACAAGGAAGGGAAGACCACAATGGATGAGAACTCATTAGGTACAAAATTGTTATCTATTCCTGCTCACACAGACAGGAGGTGTCACTGGTCTCACATAAAAAAAAGTGTTCATTAAGCAATTAGTAATTCTTCAAATCAATAGATATCAATAATGATCCACAATGTGATTGAGGAGGTATATAAGAGAGTATCTCAGGCATGTGAATGCTACAGACCATCTACTACAGTCTTATTAAAATAAAGAAAACCAGCTCTGACCATTGAAATGATTACCTGTGGTAGAAAGACCTGTGACCAATTCCACAGATAAAACTAAAGCCTTCAACATCAGAGCATTATTATCACCATGGTAACTTACGTCAAACTTTAGGAAACAAAGTGCATATCCCATCACAATCTTTCCCCAGACACATATTACTCACAACTCATCATCCTGATCTTTCCCATAACTTTCTTTTCCATACACTTCATTTTGGTTTCTGCTCACTAGAATAATTGACACCACCAAGGCTGGCAGACCTGTTATAAAAAAAAAGAACATGACATTGAGAGCACTCCTGAAGACTCTGGGACTGCCTCATGGGACAGATGCTGTACAAGCAAGTTGGTTGGTTAAAAGTAACAATAAAATTGCCTCCTCAGTGTGGCACATATGACTCTAAATGGCAGTAGTTAAAGTCATTTAGTGATAAGATGCTCAAATCTTCTCCTGGGTTTGGTCCTGACCACAGGACATTTACTGAGGTAGAAGGAAATCTACTGAATTCAGTACCAGACATCAGTGTGATTGTGTTACTGATGCTCCAGTGATGCTACACTGGGTCACCGGAGTTTGAAAAGATAAGGGAAATGTAGTCTTCCTCTTCCTCCTCCCTCATCCTCCTCTTCCTCCCCCATCCTCCTCGTCATCATCATCTTCTTTGTTTGTTTGCTTGTTTTTCTCGACAGGGTTTCTCTATGTATTTGTGGCTGTCCTGGAAGACACTCTGTAGACTAGGCTAGCCTAGAATTTGAACTCAGAGATCTGCCTGGCTCTGCCTCCCAAGTGCTAAGATTAAAGGCATGTACCATCATCATCCAGCTGAATTCAACTTCTTTTACCTTTTTTTTTAATATGAGAAAAAACTTTAGTAAAAGTGTATGTGTGTGTGTGTGGGGGGGGCAGGCAAACAGCAAATGTATGATGTCATTTCTTTTCTCTCCAGAGAATCAGTAATATTCCTGCCTACTTTATTGAGCAAATTCATGCCTCCTCAGATCCCCGAAAGATCCTATGCTTTCCCATAGGAGGGTCTGGACAACAAAGGAATAGCTCATCCTTGAAGACTACCATTTAAAAGGACTGTGATTGAGATTAAAGTGCCCAGCTTGACACAAAACCCAGAAAAAGAAAGCTGTTCAATGAAAAGACTATACAGGCTAACATGGCCTTTGGATATCTGACTAAGGATTGATTCATGGAAAAAAAACTCAAGGCAACAATTCTCTAAATATCTTGTTTACACACATAAAAATAACACTCCTTTTCTGGTTTCCACAACAGGGATGAGTAGAGCTAAGAGTTTAGGGGGCTACTATATTTGGAAACATTATGGGCTGTCAGCTGCTTCTTTAGCCCTGGGTGGGCTGGCCCTGGGCTGAGGAAATGAGTTTGTGGTGACTCTGGCCTAAGCCTTTTCCTTTACTCCTGAATTTCATGAGTTCTAGTTAGAGCTTCAAAAACATACAGTTCTGGGGAACAGGGGATGTACAGTCTCAGGATTTTCTTCTCTTATGCATGGTTTTCTATGTGTCTTTTGGGATGATGCATGAGAAAGGAAGTTTGGGGGGGCCTTACCCCAACCAATGATGCAGAATTTTAGAATATACCGGTGGATGTAAGTGTTAAACACTTTCACGAGAGCAATGTACATGTGGATGGCTTCCAGCCCCATCCAGGTGAAGGTAGCCAGGAGGAAGAAGTGCAACAGGGCAGCCACCGCTGTGCAGAGCCCAGCTACACCAAAGGAAGTGATCCAGCCATCCAGGAGGAAGATGAGGTTCAGGAAGAGCAGGGCTGAACTCAAGTTCATCAGGATTTTGGAGGGATAATCCCTGCGCAGCTTCCTAAGGGTGGAGTAGAGAGAGTCATGCACAGAGTAACATCACACACCAATGTTTTAAAATTCAGGGGTCAGTTCATGTTTTCTACTGTTCAGAAGTAGGTAACTCCATAAAAGAGATATGTAAAGGAGAAGATATCCATGAGTTTTTGACAGGTTACAAAGCAGTTTTCAATCTGATTTTCATTTTAAAACTGTTTTCAAAGTTCCCAAATGTTTATACAGGATTTATATTTATTTATTTACTCTTCTATTCTTGAGACACGGTCTTCTACTGCAACTCAGGGTGCCTTGTAATTCTCTATGTAGCCCAGAGTGTCCTCCAACTCTTGGAAATGCTCCTGCTTTGAGCCCTTTGATTGCTGGGATTAAAGACATGACTCACCACGCCCACATTTTTTTTAAACTTAAGAATTTCTCCAGATTTACAAGATGTACATTTTAATTCATGGGTTTGGCCACTTATGTCTGTCTGTGTATGTATGTGCACCTGCATTTAGATGGACAGAAAAAAGTCAGAAGGTGGCATTAAGGCCCCAAGAACTAGAGCTACAAATTGGTGTGAGCTGTCTGGTTTGTGTGTGAGAGTCCAGACTCAGGTCTTTCTGCAAGAGTAGCCAGAGCTCACAGATGCTGAGCCATTCCTTTACCCAGGCATTTTTATTTTGAAAGTAAATTTCCCAAGAATTGTTTGATGTTTCTTGATTTTTAATGAGTCAGAGATGCCTTTTAAAAAAGCTTCCTGTTTCAAGAATGTTTGCATACAATTCAAGGAGCAAATTGTCTTTACCTTTACAATGTAGCAAGTATTTCATGTCACTTTAATTTACATAAAGTGCTAATAATCTCTAGCCGACTTGAATCCATTTTATCAATAGAAATAAGGGACTTATAAACTAAAATTCTATGCCTGGAAAATTCATGCTGTATGATCTTATGAGAAACATGAGGATTAAAAGAGAGACACAAACATGATTCATAAACTATAGAATTGGTTTTATGAAGCTGAGGCAATTTTTAGGCTCACATTTGAAATTGTTAGCACTGGGCTTGGCTGATGGAAATATACTTACTCGAAAGCAACATATGTTAGGAGAGTTGCAGCTGAGAAGATGGCAGATATTCCACACCCAATATAGGTAATGAACGTGAGGACTTTTGTGTTCCTTCCATCTATTTGTGAGGCACTCCTTGGAAGATCCTAACAAACATGGGAGACAGACGTAAGTAAGTATCATTCCTTTTCCATGATAGTGATGCTTTATGCTGCTAGAAAGTTCACTGCTGACATTAAAGCAGGTCAGTCTCAGGGGCTAAATACAGCAATGTCCATCAACATGGCCATAACTACTTATGACACTCTAGTGGACCAATAATACAAGAAAGAAAGCTGACATATCATTGCAGAAGTGGGTATACACTGTCTTAAATCAGTACTTCCTTAATCTAAGCTTGTTGTGCCCTAGTGTAAGTCAAAGAGTTAAAACACTAAACCCCCAGCAGAAACAAGGTAAGATGCAGCTCCTTGTATGATAAGTTAACAACCACACCTGTTTCTGTAGGTGTAGGGGCATGAGTATAAATGTAGGCCACTGTGAAAACATGGCCAACTCGTAGGCCCTTAGATTTTCAGGTAGGTGAGAAATGCTCAGGCAGGAACAGCTGGAGGTTGCTATGAATGTGCTGAGTTTTTATGGTCATTTCAAAGCCTAGCAAGTATAAGGTTGGGTTCTGTTTATTTTATTTTTTCACAAAAGTGATGTCACCACGCATGTTGGGATCTAGCATTTTTAGTCCCTATGGGTTTTAAATGGCATAATCCAAAGTGTCAAGAGTTGTGCAGAGTGGAAAGAAACCAACATGGATGGACAAGAAGCATTAAGCTCACATGTTGAAGTAAACTTGAAAACTCTGGCCCTCACAGGAAAACTTTCCTTCTCCACCATAAATGAAATATGAGGTAAGGATAAAACCTGAAGTAAGACCACTGATCTGTCCTGGGGGAAGATGAGATTCACTTCCAACATACAGATGTTTAAAAATGAAAGAAGAGATTTATTGAACATGCATTTTAAACATTTCAATCTTGTGGTAAAAGTAAACTTCTCTTTCTATATGTCAATTTTCTTTCATTTTCATCAAATGTCAAGAACACTGGTACTCTCCCAGAGGCCACCCCCCCCACCTCATAGAAACAACATTTCTCTGTGTGTGCATGTATTGACATGAGGAAGCAGAATTCAGTTCTACATACAACTAATGCCATAAGACACATGCAGTAGTTTTGAGACAATGACAAACACACAGTGGCAGAGATCAGTACAGGTAGGGGCCTAGAGTCAGAAAGCCTTTCCCTTTCTCAACAGCCCAGGACTCCCTCAAAACACAGGGAAGACATGGGCCCATAACATATGGGATGGAGTTTGTGTCAGTGCCATTAGACTCCAGAGGGGTGTCTATCTGGTACAGATCCCACAGGATCAGCTATAGTAGAGAAACTGAGAGTTTTGAAGGATGATCAACTGATTCCATCTAGTTGGGGCAAATGAGACAAAATAAATAATTTAAGAAAAAAATCAGTACTTCTGCATAAGGACAGCAGTTCAGAGACAATTCTCACATCATATTGTGCTTTCTGAGAATGATCACATGACAAGTTTATCCTTCTAGAGCAGCCATTCATTCATTCTTATGAAGATATAAGAATGTCAAACAATAGGAAAGTCATTTCTATAACAGAAATGTAGGAAAGGACATTAGACATTTTTTACATTTACAGATGAAAAAAAAAACAATGATGCGATCATGGAGATTTAGACTCTGAGACTATCTTATACAAGTGAACAAGAGCTTGTAAATCTAGAATAAAAAACTATGATTCAAGCATTGTTGGTCTGGAAGAGCTAAAAGGAAACCAGCACATTGGCAAAAAGGATGGATTTTGCAAAGTATTTCTTTCAGTGGTTTATAATCTTAAAACAGAGGCCAAAAACAAAAGTGAAGGAATTCACTAACATGCAAATCTCTATGCATGTAAACTTAACGTTTTACTCAGACAGCAAGAGAAAATGCAATGTGCATTTATAAACCCATAATTAAATTTAGATAACATATAGTAAAACCGGCCATCTGGGTAATGCGAAGGTAAAATTGGCCTGCATAAAAATGAATTACTTCTCAGAGGTGTCTGAGAAGTCAACTTTGTTACTTGCATCTATTAACCCATCAGAAATAAAATTTGCAATCATTTTCAAACATACACCTGCACAGTGCTGAAATATTTAAATTAATTGAGCTAAAGTTCATATATCTGAATGACTAATTCTCCAAAATAAGCCTTTTTTGAAGAATTATCTTTAGTCACTTTTAAAGAAAAGAGAAAACAGGAGGAAATGTGAATTTCTGTTGCAGATGCTTAGGGAAAACACACTATACTTTAGATGTTCAGTATAGTGAATTAATTGTAGTTTGATGTCCTGAAGAAACAACATATTATGAGAGCATTAAAAGGCTACTTTCTGTGATTCATCACCTTTGCCAATGACTTTTTGCCCAGACAGTTTGTATTCCTGCTTGTCAGTAAATTTACAGCCTGCAGATTTGTCATACGACAATGGCCATTTACACAGGCCAAGTAGTTCATCAGCCAAATACTACAGTCCAGAGTTGCTCACTCTTCCTCCCAGACCCCACAAGCAGATGGTGGGAGGATTTCAGGGAGGGAGGTGACTACAACCTCATGTCTGTGGTTCCAACTGGAAAAACTGTATCAGCTCAATTCCCATTACATCCATCTTCTATGAACAAGCAACTGTGCTTGATCCCTTTATAGAAACTTTGTCGAAACAATGTCCTCAGTACATTCTAGATGTTCTGCATCTTAGATAGGTGCTTATACAACACAAGTGTACCAGATTATGGTACTCACAGATGATTTCCAACAGGCCCAAGGGAGTAAGATGCATCTTGAAAATTGAATGGGCTAAAAGAAAACACTGATGTAGCACAAATTTTTGTGCAAATTCTTGAGTATCCTGGCTAGGTAGATATCTTTGAGGGTGAGAGAAAGGAAGAATAGTAAGGATGATAAGAAATTGCCTAAGTGAGAGAAACCTTCAACTATTATCACTCTTGCAGGATAGGAGTCACAGTCTTCAACTCCTAGCTGTCCTAACAGATTATACTCTTCAGGAGGGAAATCACTTGGCACAAGACATGTCAACTGGCAGGCAAGCATATTAAATAAAACATGAGGAAGAAAAATCTTGATCACAGTATTTATAGTTAGTTCTCTTCCATGCTAGCAACAACCCGACACCTTCCTTCTGTTGTTCTTCTCCATTTGTCTCTGTCTGACAAACTCCTTCTTCATTAACTAAAGAGGTTTGTGAGGATATATTTTTTTTTCATTCTGGAATTGCTTCTTGTTAATGCTACAAGGGAAAGGAGATAGAGTTCTTTTGTGTGTCACTTGGTGTAAATCCTCTGCTAAGCGAATGCTTTTTTATGCCCCATGATCTAGGGTACAGATGGGCATGGTTAGGTTACAAAATCTAGGATATATAATATTTTAAAAGCTGAACTCACACAAAAGAAATGTGCCTTCTAAAATTATAATGTGTCAAAAATAAGCTAAGAAACTGCCCTTACCATCAGAACTCCAAAGTGAGTGAAGTGGTTACACAGACAGATAGTCTCGCCAGCATCTGAATCAGAGTGGGCAACACATCCAGAGGTGTTCCATCCCCCGAAACTTTCTGCAGGAAGAAACAGTGAACTGAGAACAGCAGCAGCTTGGTGTCCTCTCTGAGGGATGAGCCCTGGTGCCTCAGTGGTTATCTGTAATATGGGCATCATTCTTGTAATGACCGAGACATAGAATGATTTAGATTCCTTGAAAGTCCTCTCAAAATCTTTGAGGCAGTTGTTTCAAACTGTGCTCCACTGAAATACCTCAGGGTTTCTGCAGATGCTCACATTAATTTTTAAACAATTTAAAATAAACTTCTTTAAAAACTCAAGCTTCTTTTCAAACATTATGTGCTAATGAGCTCTCAGAACACCAAACCATTTTTCCTCTCTGGGCTCAGACTAACTTTTTAGGAAGACATATGAAGATGAGATGTGGGCTTAGCCTACTTTGTAATGCACATAGTAGTTACCATTATGAAAATGAGGGCAAATGGCATGAACACAGCTTATCTGACTTGTTGGCATTGTATTTGTCCATTTCTTTAAATATGTTATGGTACAGATATTTTTAACCAAGTATATAAGTCAATTAGCATCTCAAAAGATGGGCAGCTAAAACACAATCCACAGTTAAACTATCCACCTATAATAAGAACATTGGACTCTACTTTTCATAAGCAATATAACCAGTATGGCACCAGGACAGATTTATTAGCAACATGGCATTGGGGGATCCATAGGGAGGATGACTCTTAGAAGTTGAACACAGGAGGTTTCTTTTCACAATTCCCCTAATCATTTCTACAGTCTTCTCCTTAGTGATTTGTTGATTCCTTACATGTTCCTTCCTGTCTTGATTGCTCAATATCATGTTGGAGGCCATTTTTTTCAAATAATCTGTGTTCTTTATAATCACTTCCTTCAGTAGGCTCTTTCACCCACCTCATAATTTTTGTGACTTATAAATGTCAAATCATCTCATTAGACTATGTACAGTTGCAAGTGGCTACAGTAAAAATGTATGCCACTTTGCACACATAACTATACTGAAAGTGGTTAATTCACTCAGACTATGAGTCAAATATGCTTACTTCTTGAAGTGACAAAATATTGCTTTAAAAATGAGAATTGATTCCCAAGCTATCTAAACTATAGTTTGAAGCATACTTGCTTGTTTGTGGTTTGGGGTGAAATGGAGGGAACTGGGAGTGCTTGAAAACACTTGAAATTCTATTAATCTATATTAAGTCCGCCAGGATTTTACAACTTACTGTTTTTGTTCAGATCCCAGAAGGCACAGATAGGATGATGCACTTCCTAGATTAACATAAAAATAAACATGAAAAAACGTATTTTAAATTCTTTCAAAGTCACAACTGAAAGGAAACTGACTAGTACCACTATACCAGTACCACTTGACCTGGTCAGCAGCCTGGGTGGCTTTTCTCTCCTAGAGACTTCAAATGAACATCAACTAGAATCCCTGGAAAGAGTGACACTCACTTTTCTTAAGGACATTCACTCTGTGTTCTATCATTAAATACTGAATCTATTCTTACTCTTCCAGTCTAGTAAAGCTTTTTATAACAACGTTCATGTCATCTTTAAAATTCTCCCATATGCAAAAGTATCTGCAAAAGCAAACTAAAAGCAGGTTCTCAAAGGACAGTTGTATGCCTACAGCCAGATTGCATTAGTCACAAAATGTAACCAAAAAATAGAAGCAACCCAAGTGAGCACTGATGGATGAATGGATAAAATCTGTTATGTTCTCACAACGGACTATCAGCCAGTCTTGGAAGGAATGCACTTCAGGCAAGTGATACAACAGATGGATTCTGAAGGCTCCTTCTGAAGGACAGCTACTGTCAGGTTCTCTAAGGTGACTGTTGGAATCGAATTAGTACTGCAGGAAACTGGAATGAATAGAGGTTGCTAGAGATTTCTGAGATAAGAACAGGGAATTGATGTTCAATGGGGGCAGAGTTTCAGTTGAGGTAGATTAAATAAAAACTAGTGGAGAGAGATGGTCTATACTGTTGACAAATTAATGCAAATGAAACTATATACCTAAAAAATATCATAAGTTCTACTAAGTGTTTCACTATGGGGAATAGACAAGTCTTCCTTTGTGGATGCTGAAGCAAATAAGGCCAAAGATGAATAAGGCATTCTCTGAGGCTTCATGATGTGGGATAGTGAACTCAGTGTTTCAATTCTGAATCCTCGGCTATTATCAGCCTGCTCACATCCTTCCTAAAGATTGTGAGACCATTACCCAGAAGCTCTACAAAAGTGAATGTACTTGTTTGTGAGCAGAAGGTGGTGCATCTCCCTGTAGCACATAAGTGGAGAGCAGAGAGGGTCCAAAGGTAACAATGCTAAACTTGGGATCATCTTAAGCCACTGCACGTCTCCCAAAGGACAAGTCTACTCTCTCAGGTTGTCCCTTGAGCTTTCTCAGTTGTAATTATTTTTTACTTTAAAACTCATAGAGACAATCACAACTCCTAATCAAAGACTTTGTCTGTGTCCTTGTATTTGGAGATGCTCAAGTCCTTTATTAACAACAGTAACCTTCTTGATCATTTCCATTCTCTTCTGAGTCTTGGGTACCAGGCAAGACAGACTCACTGGTGGCAGCTGCCATTCATGGTGCCTGCCTACCTGACCAGCCCATCTCCTGTCTAGAGGATGGACATCATCCCGAATAAAATGTGTTATCATGGTTCTTTATCATTTACAGATCTCTGAGATGGTGTGCATTCCCTAACTGCTACCCGTGACATTTTCTTACCTGTGTTCTGGTGTGTTTGATTTTGATTTGAACTGGATCTTTCAGATTCTGGATAGTAATGTTTCCAATGCTACATGCCATCACATAACTCACTAGGATTTTTCTTTGAGATCCAACATCCTTTGAAAGAAAAGAACAGATTGCGTGCACAAGTCATAAACACACACTTTCATGCTCCAAAGTAAGCAAACGGTCAGCAACTTTTACACTTAAGATCTTCAATTCTAGAACATCCTGTTTATGACTTCCAATTGCTGGCTTTCCTGAAGGGTCTCTGCTATTTCCCTTATTACAACAAATACATTGGGACAGCACGAACCAGTGTTATAAGGAACTGTTCAAAGTACTCTATTCTCCATCACTGGGATGATGAAAGCAAATTGACAACTGGAACAATACAAACTCATCAATCATACAGACTCATAAAAAGCTGTGAAACAATGAGATCATTTCCCAACTCTAAAATTCAGATGAAAGTACTTACAGTGTAAAAATTAAAAAGAAATCCATCATTTACACCCATGCCAAAAGCCTGATGTGTCTACCAGTGTATTTCTAAATGTAATTCAATTGGACTGAAGTCCCACTCAGAACATTTGCCTTTCAGTCTTTTGGATCTGACAGCAGCTGAAGATTTCACAGAGAAATTAGGTGGCCAGAAAGTCCCTGAATCTGTGCTGTCCAATAACTTGGAGCATCAGTCTGTCTTTCTAGCAAGTTCTCTGATTTTCTCTTCCATCTTGGTTTCTTGTCAAACTTGAATGTCTCTATGCCACAGTTTATAAGTCAATTGTATTAAAAATAATTGTACAATCTCTTAAATTCCAAATATAATTCTAAAATAGGGTTTTTGATTAATTTTTTATGTTCATTATTATCAACACAGTTGATTTGGGTTGGGGATGACCATCACTTAATGCTCTTGTTATTTCTATAGTATGTGGAGAATGCTGCAGACTCTTTACTGTTATATACATATTTCTTAAAATGTATACATATATGAAAGAAATCTAAATGAGTCACCAAATAGAGAAGACAAAACACTAATTAGACATATTACATTGGAAAGCAAAAACTTGTTGTTCCAAGAAGGGCTATATCTTCTTGAGTTATTGGCTAAGGATTGTACTGGGATTACAGAAATGAGGCAGTAGGAGGAAGCATTTTCTCCTCCTTTAACTGAGTGGGTATAAAGCAGCCATAGGAACAACATTCCTATGGACCTGAGACTCCAAATGCTCTTCTTCACAGGATACATGGTTAAACAAACACAAGTACCTTAAATTTAACTGGTAACTCTTCTTCTAATGAAAGAGTCCAGCAAAATGCTTTCAATGGTGTTGGCCTCATAAAGGCAACCAAGGGTGACTATTGTTTTCTGGCAATGGACCATCTAGTATCTGAGCAGATGCCAATAAAAATGATAATATGTGCTTAGCACAATGCCACCCTACTCTGCGGATATGAGAATGCCAAAGGTCATTTGAAATACTAATGGGAAAAATGATTAAAGCCAAGAATGCCGCTTATTATGTAAAAGGTGCATCCTGCTGAGTTTTAAAAAAATCCTTTCCTTTTGTGCACAAATGCTTTAACTCTAGAGGCCTCAGGGTCTGGAGAACAAAAGGATTAACAAATAATAAATAGTAGCATCATAACTAACTTAATTTCTTATTATATAATACATCTTAGCTTGATATTTTAAAACTCAAATAAGTACATACTGTTAAATGGGAGATTATTTAAATAAAATATTTAAATGTTTATATTGGTTTTTTAATTTAGAAAATATAGCAGATTAATTTTTCTATGACTGTTGGTATATTTCAAAGGAATTGGAACGTTTTAGCCTCTGAAAAAAGATAGTTCATTTAAAGGTGGAAAACAAAAGAAATTCAATGAGTTCTCACCTGGAAAAGGCCAGTTTTGTTGAAGAAAGTAAACTGTGCTCTTCTGACCAATACAGAATCCTCAGGACTTAAATTCTCAAGCAGATTTGGAGGCAAAATTACAGACGCCAATGGATCTGCCTGTCTGTTCTCAAAGTCCATCTGATACACAAACACATGGGTAGAATAGTCATCAAGGCAACGGTAATACAGTCCCCAGGCTGAGTCAGATGAGAGAACATGGCAAGGACCACGCTAGCCAGAGCCAGTGTTGGCCTTGACCTCTGCAGATGTCTGGAATTCCTGGATAAGTGACTTGCAGTCACAGGCAGAGATGGCATTCAGAGTTCAAATAAGAATACCTTGATTCTAGAGCACATCCACAGTGCTAGAGACCAATTAATATTTTTCAAGTATGAGAGTGAGATTTTAAAGTGTCAGATTTGGATGTTTTTCTACATATACTATAGGCACGATCTAGTTTAACTGCATAGATCAGTTATGTCTTTAAAGAAACAACAGCTGTTTTTGTCTTGTTTTGACATCATGGCCTTCATTTGAAATGAGACAAGTGGAGAGTGACAAACTTTGAATGGAGAAGTTGCACAGAACAACTCAGTCTTGATTGACACTCCCCTGGTTGCTTTATGGATTACAGTCCAAACAACAGCTAGATGAAGAACAGCCTCAGATATCATTTTTCTTCAAACTATAACTCAGGCCTTAGAGAGTGACTGTCCTCATAGTATGAAATGAGACCAATGGCACTTACACTGTTTAAATATGAAAACCCTCGATAACCTCCTAGACCTAGATAATCTAAAAAGAACAAAAAAGTCTTCTTGTATCTCATGCCTAGACCTTTTTCTATTTGCATTGTGATCTGTCTTGAGAGCTAAAAACAAAACAACCCAATTATGCTCCATTCAGATCCTCTGATAGATCAGGAATGGTGTTGTGTTTACTTGGTTTGTTCTGCTTGTTAACACTGACTGGAACATGGTAGGCACTTGAAAATTATTGGATGAGCTGTGACTTTAACATACCCTAGAGTGTCACTTGAGCCACAGATTACTTGTCCAAACTCATCTTGTCCTTGGCTGTCTGCTGCTGCAGAGTCTCCACATTGTGGTTTTGCATCACATGATCTCAAGAGAAGCATCCACTGAGCACTTAACTAATCTAGACATACTAGAGCCCCGCAAAAAGCCTATCATCTCAGAAGCTCTGAGGACAAGGCCCAGAATTGCTTTTAGTATGTCTTCCCTGAACCTCTAAAGTTCAGTATTAGAATTGGTGGCAAGGAGAAGGCTTCTCCTGTGCCTCTTCCCACCTGAAGGTTGTTAATAAGACTTTTATCTCTTTAAACTGGTTCCCAACCTATACTTACAACATGGTGGTCTGTGCTCATGTGCTACCATTTAACATCTTCTCGCCTCCTTTAGAAGGTACCCTTCATCATCTAGGCTATGAAACATACCACTCACTCTACTTATATTTTACCTATGTATGCTGATGCCATTTTAGCCAATGTTCAGATCTATCTACCATCTCGTAGATCAAGACTTCCTTGCAGTATCTAATATTAAGGAGCCAGTAAATTTATTCTGTCTCATTAGTTATTTAAAATGAAAACAAACATGGTTTTGTTACCTGGAAATACGATTCATTATTGCTTGGAAGGCCAATGCTAAAATTGGAAGGTGCATTTGTTCCTGGCATCAGGGATGAGACTCCAAGGGCCAAATTCTGTGTTTCAATATTCACGTGTGGGGTGCTATTCAGGTCTATTTTGAAGGCTAGCTCATCAATTGTTTTTAAAGCTCTAAGGAAATGAAAATATCACTGTTAGATTAAACTGTGTTTTGCCGCATGACAAAATTCTAATATGGAAATTATATTTAAGTTCTTTGATCTTAGTGCATACAGCCATTAAAAAATTTGCAAACCCCAATGCTAGCAGCTAAAACAGAATGACAATAATTGATTCATGCTCAAGAAACTGTACTGTCTTTTTATATTATTATTATTTTATATACATTGGTGTTTTGCCTGTGTATTTGTCTGTGTGAGGGTGCTGGATCCCCTGGAACAGGAGTTACAGACAGTTGTGAGCTGCCATGTGGGCGCTGGGAGTTTAAGTCAGGTCCTCTGGAAGAACAGTCAGTGCTCTTATCTACTGAGCCATCTCTCCAGCCCAACTGTACCTTCTTAAGGGCAATCAGCAGCTAAGTCAACAGGAATGAATTTTGTTTTCCACAAATATAGTTTAAGAAACCAAAAGATACTGCAGAAGTGTTTCCAATGAATTCAGTAGAGATCAAATAACCGAAAGAACATGCTAACAAATACACTTTAATCAAAGAAATATTACTTAAAGGAAGGAATCTGAAGAAATTAAAGACCCTAATGTCAATAACAAGTGGAATAATAAAATACAAGGAAATATAATTACACCTGCCCTGGGCTTTTTTCATTTTAGAAGTTCACAGAGCTGTGACAGAGCTGTGTAGAACAGCAGCCTTGAGGTGGATGAGTTATAAAAATCATAGATAATCAAAGTTTTAGAATGAAAATATATTATAATGTGTTGAGTAAGCTTTGGGGACTTTATATATGCTACCAGATAAAGAGTCTAATTACTTTGTAAATTATACTTCTAAAATAGAGAGTTTTAGAGTGTACCTTGTAAATGACCTTGGGAAACACCTATGTATCTTACAGAGTAATAAATTAAGGATTGTGAGCACAAAGCATGCAGAAAGGGGGAATGTTCTCAGAACACATCTGTGCCGTTTAACTGGGCCGGAAAGGGATACTTACTCAGTAGAGGACTCAAGCAAATCACTATCTGAACTGCTTAAGATATTAGAAAATATATTCATTAGAGTTGAGCCAAGGGATATGTCAATGTTTTCTTCTTTGTTCACGATCCGTTTGACCTGTTCTACAATGCTGTTGATATTAGCCGACGTTAGGTTCTGCCCATCACCAGTTAAGTCTAAAATTTCATTGGCCACTTCATTTGATTGTCCTAGAATGAGGGAGAGAATCAACATAATGTTTGCCTGGACATTTTGGACATTTCTAGGAGTAGATGGTGTGAATAGTTTATTATACAGCTGCAGGAAGTGGGCATTCCCTACACACCCCTCACCCATCTTCATAAGGTAATACTTCTTTGCACACAGGGACAGATTCCTTGAGTATGATACAAATGATTCAGAGGAATCATTATTACCTTGAAGTTGCTAAGTACATGTTTTCTACTTGAAAATAACACAGAAATATGAAAAATGGATAGAAATAGAAATTTGCACATTACTTTTAAATCCTCTGTGTAAATTTCTTAGCATTTTTATTTCCCTAGGTTATGAATATGACACAAAGTTAATATGCAGAAAAGTATATTTTCTTACTAAAATACATGAAAGATTCATTTGCCTAAGTTTTAATATTACAGTAATAACACACAGCAGAACACCACATCTGAAGAGAATAAACCCTTGACAATGATAAGTTCATTTCACTCTGTCTTTGGGAAGGGAAGAAAAACTGAACTCACTTGAACAGTTGGAGGCATCAACAGGGCCCCAGAAGGTTGATGTTACATTAGAAAGGCTGCAATAATTACCAAAACAACAAAATGACATTTAAATATGTGGCATTAATGAAATTACAGTTAATGAAAGCAATTGTTCAGTTTCAGGATTTGCCTTGATATCTAGCTAGATTCCCTTTGGAAAAAATGTTACAAATGATGCTAAGAATCCTTATTGGAAAACCAGTCAGTAACTTGCACTCTCGAAGGGAAGTACCAGCTCCATCCTGCATCCTGGCCACACATACACTGTTAAGTGCTGCTTTAAGGACCTTTACTGGAAAACTCAAATCTCAATTTCACACAGCTCTAGAGAGTAGATTTGAATCACGTGTATAAAAGAGGAAGTACATTTTAGAGAAGCCAAGGAATTTTCCCAAGACCTCAAGCCAGGAAGAGGTAGGGCCACATTTCAAGTGTGCATCCATAAATCTTACAGCACTTTTCTCTTCTCCAGAGCAAGTGTCAAACACAGCCTTGATGCTGGGGACTCACACTTAGGTACTTTCTGTTCCTGAATCCCTTCCCAAAGAACTAACTGGGCCCCAGGCAGAGGGTGGAGGACTAGATATGCAGGATGGTTTGGCATATCTGTGCAGTTGTCTCATCTAAGGTTTATTAGACATGCAGGGAATTCTTATGTCTTGGCAGTCTGTGTCAACAGGCTGCCCAACCTCTATCTGATCTTTATCTCCTTTCTGCCAATTCTCTCTTCTCCCAAATGAGTAAGAAACCATGGGGGTTTTGATGTATGTTCTAAGACCGAGTTGGCTACAGGGTCCTTTGCTCTGGAGCCATGCTTTGTCTTTCCAATTTTCTCAATCTTTTCTTGGAGAGAATCTGATTCACTCACTGTTCAGAGGAAAGTACCCTTGTAGGTAATATTTTTCCTTATGTCTATCCACCCATATGTGTGCAATTCTTGCCTTGCTTCTCAAATCAACACAATGAATGAATACTGCTGTGACATAGATAGTAAGCTTCGACATGTGGCTAACCAAAAGTCAAAGAAAGAATTACCATGCGCGAGTCACAAAAAAGCCAGGCTTGTTTGGACATGGTTGTTTGTAGACAGAGGGTAAGATGGCTGGCCACCTAAAGCCCTCTGGATCCTCCAAGGTGCTACACATACCTGTGAGAAAATGAGAGCCATCATGAGATAAACCAGCCCTTAATTTTCTGAAGTTAAAGGTATAGAATGAAAAATAATGACAGTTCTGGGAATTTAGTAACTATTTATATACTACCAAAATAACCAGTATTTTATATTTAGAATTTTTAAAGGTTAGCAAGAATAAGCTTACATTTGAGATAAAAATTATTATACCTTATAAAACCATCTTATAATAAAAGGACACAGTGTAATAATGAAATGTACATGCTCATTCCTGTATGCCATTAACTTCATATTAGTAAAGGAGTTTCATTCAGAGAATAAACATGACAAGAATTGAGAAGAAAACCTGATAATTTCAGAATGCAGTGCAACCAGTTTAAAACGGGGGGGGGGGGGGAACGGGGAAGACATGCTTGATGGCTGAGCTGAAAACATATTTTATGGATCAGTTTCTAGCTGTTCTTGTGGTGTACACTTCCAACAACCTTACTGGATAAGAAAAACCAAGGAAGTTCTGACAAGCCAGCCAGCTTCACTTCTTTCATCAAACTCTTCCACTCTTTGTGTGAAACTACTCTAGGTCAGTGGTTCTCAACCTGTGGATCGTGACCCTTTCAGGGCCAAATGAACCTTTCACAGGAGTTGTGTATCAGATATCCTGCATATCAGATATTTATATTATAGCTTATAGGAGTAACAAAATTGCAGTTATGAAGTAACAATGAAAATAATGTTATAGGTTGGGGGAGGTCACCACAACATGAGGAATTGTATTAGAGGGTCACAGCCTTAGAAAGGTTGAGAACCACTGCTCTATGTTGTTGTAATGGCAAAAAAAGAATGATTCAGATTTTATCACTGAAAATGTCAAAGTCACAGCAAGATACCAACCATCACAATAAAACCTTCCAAGTGCCAAAGAAACAGCCTGTCTTTCTGAGAACCAGTATTGTAGGCACCAACTGAAAATTCAAATGACCTTCCAAAGTGCCCTTTGGTTTGAGATGTTCTAAGCTTTAATTTTTCAAATGCCATAAACCTTTTTTCATAGAGAAACATATAAAATAATATCAAATGACCAGTATAAATTAAATATCCAGGTATACACAGAAGGCTGTCCTAAGATTAGGACAGATAGGGCTGGTCCCTCAGGGGTGTGTGGTCATATCTTTTCTGCCATTTATTACAGTGCTTCTTTGCAGAGACTCTTGTGTATGAAATGGGAGTCCTGGCTCCTCTCTGGAAGCCTGCTTGTGAGAAAGCATGTACTTTCACAGAGCCCCAGATACTATTTAGTACTTCATGACTGTGGCTGCTATTTGCATATCCATTTATCTTATGGTCTCTGTAACTCTGTGTGTTGACACAGAATAAAGATGGGCAGAAGTGGGCATTTATCACATGGTATCTGGCCTTGGTTGTTTGCAAGCTCTGGGGGAGAAGAGTACCCATATGCCCACTTCAGCTTCCTAGTGCAGTGGAGGTAAAGCAGCAAGATAGTCCTTTGTTCCAATTTCTATGAAAGTCCCTAGTTAGAATATAACTGCTCCTAGAATAGCATCAGATAAATTATTTTTGTTGTTTTTGGTTTTATATATTTGTTTGTAAAAGTATATACCAGTAAGATTCATCTATTTATTTATTCATCTGACAAGTATTCAAATACTTGGGGCTAAGCATTTTTTTTAAAGAGGCCATCTCATGCTAAAGATCAAAATACTTAAAACTTGCATAAGGATGCAGATAAGTTCAACAGAACTTATCTAAATTCCTCTAAGGTATGTGAAGCCCAAGGTTTCTTAACAACATGAAGCAAAGGCTATAAACAATGGTGATGTGTATTCCATATGATGACTTCAGAAAAGGTCTCCAAGAAGAGGTGACCTTGTGGCTGTCACAGAAGTTATATAGGTGAAGGTGAGTGGACCGTTATAGTAAAAGGTGTGCCCACAATCTAGCTACCAAAGAGCATGGGTGCTTAGAAAAGTACAGGCTGTGTCACATGTATCATGGGAGCTTAGGATGTGGAAGGTATGCTGCTGAGAACTGATTCCCAGTTCAAGATTCCTGGCTTGCTCTTGTGAAGGTAATAGCATCATTCACAGAAAAAGAACACATGTTCTGAGCAATGTTTTATAATAAGGAACTTATCTTCATTAGTCATTTTAAAGGAGTTCTTGTAAATGTATGTAGACAGTCTTTTAATCCCGTAAGTGGAAGCCAATTATGGTCAAGGTTATTTTGGCACTTTGCTCCTTTTAGGATGAGAAAGGATAAATACAAACAGCCTGCCTCCTCCTTTCCCTTAGATTCCAAATTATTGAGATCATTTCTATGTAATGATCACACACACATTTTTGACAGTCTTTATGTAACAAATTTCATCATTAAATATATACTTTACACAGATAGATAATAAAAGAACATTTGTGTTTGTGTGCATGTGTGTGTGTGTTAGTTAACTCTGCATATGTAAATCACACAAGCTGAACTCACATACCAAGTGGCTTCACATCGACTTTGCACAGCCTCAGGCCATCCTCTAGTGATGCGTTGTTTGTTAAAAGCCTTTTTTCAATCATCACTCCATCCAGGTTGCTATTATTGGTATCATTGTAGACTAGAAGGGCCCAGAGCACCAACCTAGAAAAAATATGCCAGAGAGAATTAGTGCTCCAAGGTTGCTCACTGACTCCGGTTTTTCTGGTGGGAGAAATAAAACATGGATGCCATGTGTGATGATTTGAATATGCTTGGTCCAGGAGAAATGGTACTATTAGGAGGCGTGGTCTTGTTAGAGTAGGTGTGGCCTTGTTGGAGGAAGTGTGTCACTGTGGGGATGGGCTTTGATATCCTATGCTCAAAGCTCCACCCACTACAGAAGAAAGCCTCTTCCTGGCTGCCTACAGAAGGGTTTTCTCCTGATTGCCTTCTGATCAAGATGTAGAATTCTTAGCTCTCCTGGTACCGTGTCTGCCTGGATGCTGCTATGGTTCCTGCCATGATGATAATGGATTGAACCTCTGAAACTGTAAGCCAAACACCATGACACATGGAGACTGAAAAGACCCATGGAATCTTGGCCGAGAAAGTGAAAATTACAGTGTTCATGTTACCTGGAATAGATTTTACCAGATAGTTGCTTAGAATTTTATCAAGGCATCCCAGTTTTTAAAGAAATATTTATATATTTAATATCAACAGTACATACATTATGTGACAATACTTATAGCAACCATTTTACTCAAAAGAGGATAAATATACTTAATTCTGTTTTGTTTCCGTATACACAAAACTTAAAATTTTAGAGGAAAAAATTGAATTGTATACAAGACTCTTGAAATTATTATATTATTTACAAATATGTTGCATTCCCATAGATGGAGCTTTTATAAGTGCTCTGTATGGTGAAAATTGTAAAATAAACGCATAAAATATACAGTTTGGCTACTACATTGCTGCAAATGGTTTTAGAATGTGTGACCTCGAAAAATGTCTGAATCAAAAGGAATGTAGGAATCAAAATGATGTAGGCTTCAAGAGATAGATTTTAAAACCCCTGTCAAAACATACAACTAAGCCATAACCACAGCATTTACCAATAGCAAAAACCCAAAGATAAAATTCAGCTTTGAGGCAGAGGAATTTGCTGCCATTTTGTCAGGGAAAGGAGAATTTTTTTAATACTTTATGTGAGAGTGCTGTATTTGTATTTCCTCCATGTTCTGAAGAGAAATGAAGAGTGGGGCAGACAACATACTGTTATTCAGATTGGTTGTTATTCACTCACCCAAGAAAAGAGGAGGCAGGAATCCTCAAAGTACAGAGGGTGGCACATTTTATTTATGAAATTTTGTCAGTAAGACTAGAAGTAAATACAGAACTAGCACATTTGTGATGCTAAAAGAAAAATAAGGAATAAGTAGAGTATTTGTTGTTCAAGGTTAGGTGAAGTAGCTACGTAGCTGGTACTCAAGGACAAAGTGGCATGCTTTTCTCTCAAAGTCTTTGTACTTCTAAAAACCATCTACTACTTAACACTCATATGTAAACCAGACGTCAGCACAAGGCTAGCATAGCGTACACATGGTGTATGGTAAACCCTTGATCATTTTCTAAATGACATATGATAAGGTGTCTTGTGATTAAATGGCTGTTAGAAGAAAAGCATTGCCACTCTGGTTCCTGAGAACTCACAGCCATGTCCAGGACAACACCCTAATGTATTGTGGGTGTATTCAATACATGAATAACATGAACCATTCAAGAAGTAGCCTGCATTCTCACAATTCTTATCTGTGTTATTTTTCTTTCCCATCTGAAAACAGAAACTACTCTATGGTTCTACAATGGTCAAGGTCTATCTCTTTTGTTATCAGCCATTCATTATTAGTATAAGCCAGACACGGTGGTTTCAGGTTCCCTGCCTGTTCAAGCAATGAAATGCAACAGCATTATCTGATTCATGAGCTGCAAGATTGGATTAAAAGGAAGAGTTTTGGGAAAAGGAATGGAGTAGCCTGTGCGAAAAGAAAACTAGGAGAGAGACCACAAAGCCTTGTCAGTGAGCACAAGAACAGCAGAGAATAGTTTTTTGAAAAGAGGGGAAGCAATAAAAAAGACAATGCTGAGAATTTTAAACAAAGGAAAATCAAGTATGTGGATTTTCCCACAAGTAAGACTGGTTCGTTTGTCCTATAATTTTCTGTGAAATTATTCACTGGTTTGAAAGACCAGGAAATGGAGATTTTATTTATTTAAATATCTTTTGCGCAAGAGCTACTGAGATGCTAGCACATACCCACTGTAGCTGATGTCTAGTGTTATCAGTAAATAGGAACCTCTGAGCTTCTGAGATCCAGGCACACACCAACTGTAGCTGATGTCTAGTGTTATCAGTAATATGGGAAGCTCTGTGAGTCAGCTGGTGAGATGCTCAGTTCTAAAGGAAGGGTTCTACTGGTCACACTCCAAGCTAGGGTTGTCCTAAGTGCTAGATTAACACCCACAAGGATCCTAGCTGCTGCTGGATCCATTGAAGGAGGCTCAACATGATGTAGTAATAACTGCAAAAGGACCACTTTCCTAGGAGCAGGAGAAGTAAAGTCTTGTCATTTACCATCCTGAAATATGTTACTTTGTTTTCAGGTCATAAAGAAAAATGAATGTCACAATAAAAACCTAATCAGACCATGTGGTTCAGTTTATTTACCACATATAGAAATGACAAGGTTCAAAACATTTGTTTTTTCAAATATTAAATAGAAAGAGAAAATAATAAAAGTTTTCTGGTCAACTCTCAAATAAAATTTTATGTGTATTTCTCATAGTAGCAATACATCATTGTCTTCAAGGCTGTGGTTTTTTTTTTGGTTTTTAAAGAAATCCTTAATCATATTTTGGAATGCACATAGGGTGTGTGCGTATGTGCCTGTATGTGTGTGTGTGTGTGTATGTGTGTGTGTCTGTGTGTATTGGGTATTATGTCTTCCATAAAGCATATGTGGAGGTCAGAGAATAACCAGTGGGAGTCAGTTTTCTCCTTCTACAATGTAGGTTCTGGGGACCAAACTTGGGTTGTCAGGCTTGACACCAAGCATGTTTACCTGATGGACCATTTCAGCACCCAATTGCTACATGTTTATAACATCAAATCAGTAAATTAAAACCTAGCACGCTTTCTAAGAACATTAGCCTTTTAAATTATTTTTACAATTTTATGAAGATCCAAGACACAACCCTAAGACAACTATTTTTTCTTTCGTTCAGGGGTTTCAGTGTTCATTTTGCCTCAATCTGAAAGGCTGATCCTTTTGTGCCAAATCGTTGTATGTACTGAGCATAACCATTAATCACCCATGTGGTTAAGTCATGATCTTGAAACAAATTTTAAAATGGAGACTTTAAAAGTAGTGATGATTGTAGATATTAAAAATATTTGGCTTCTATTATTTATATTTTTATGTGCCATCACCTGTCATTATAATCTTACAATAGAGCTATTTGAGGGTAGTTCTGAGGCTAGAAACTAGGACCTAATACATGCTAGACAGGTGCTATTAATACACCCAGAACTTTGCCTCCTACTAAGAACTACTTCCTATGAAGGTCGTTTTGGAATTTTGAATAGGGAGTGATGGATTTTGAGCTACAAATATTAGCCTCGCTCACCCATCCCTCTGAAGTGCTCTGCTTCTCAAAGCCTTTTCACACACTTACATTTCTACCCCAATTGTTTTCTCTTTCAGTGTCACATATGAGAAAAATGTGACGTGCAGCCATGCTAAGGAAATAGGTTGAATGGCCTAGGCAATTACAACATTTTCTCTAACCATTGTTTCATTTTTCTTCCAGACAGCCAGTCATGAAAAAGGAGAAGAAAAAACAGCCCAGTTTCCAGGTCACCTTGCTTTTACCTTTTGTTGTCATCCATGATGTCTCTCTTGACTTTCATCCTGTCCTCTCCTATGTCTTGGTGAAAACTGTAAAGACAGATACATGTATCTGTTATCAATTTCATCCATTGTGTCTGGTCAGCAGCAAAACTGGAGGAGCTGAGAGAGTGAGGAGGATGGAGAGTCTAATACTGCTTTCCTAAGTGTGTGTTCCGAGGTGCCCAAGTAGGCACAGCTGGATAACTGTGTATCTGTGATCTCCCAGAGATCCACAGAGCATTTTAGTAGATCACAGACCCTGAGACACTCCAGGAAATAATCTGCTTCTTCTATCTCCTGAACTTATTGAACAACTCGACCCTTCTCCTGTGTCAGTACATCTCTGACTGAGATTTAAGTATGAGGTTATGAAAGTGTCATTATGGGAGCCCATGTAGGTAATGTTTGGTGAAAGAAATTAAGTTGAAAAATAGTGAAAGCTCATTTTTTTTTAACTGAGGGTGTAAGCAGGTTGTCAACATCTTATTTTATAGAGAAAGTAGTTTCTAAACTGGGGTGCTACACCCAAGGCATACTCAGTGTGTTCTACTAAGGAAAGCCAAGCAGAATGTCTGTCTCTAATTACATTTTCTAGATTTTGATAAATTAGAACACATAATATACTGATTCAGTTATACATATTTGAACCATATGCACAGGTATTCAGAGAGAGGAGAAGTGGTAAATTATACATTTATATTTCTCAGATAATTAACTTCATTTACCTTATATTAACCACATAAACAGTGTAGTTCCAATTCTGGAAGGTTGAGTTGAGCTGGAAGACACAATGGAAAAGGATGAGTTTCAGTAAGGCTTAAAAACATTCTTTTGTGAGTCAAGGTTGTCGTCCCTCCAAGAGATGAGCTGTCCTCAGTACAAAGACCATGGGAAAATGCTGAAGAACCACGGGACCAAAAGACAAAGGAAGGGCTGGGAGCAGCTAGCCAAGAATGGAATAAATACTGCTTCTTTAGATCTTCACATTAATCAATGAAGCAGATACTATACTCCCACCCCATTGCCACCCTCCTTTTTGTTTCTTTTCTTTATTTTTTTATTGGATATTTTATTTACATTTCAGATGTTGTCTCCTTACCCCATTCCCCCCCTACCCAGAAACCCCCTATCCCATTCCCCATCCTCCAGCTTCTATGAGGATGTGCCCCCATCCACTCCCCGACTCCCACCTCCCCACTCTCGAATTCCCCCACACTCAGCATCCAGCCTTCATGGGACCAAGGACCTCCTCTCCCACCTATGCCAGACAAGGCCATCCTATCCTACATATATAGCTGGAGCCATGGGTCTCTCCCTAAGTGCTCCCAGGCTGGTGGTTTAGATTCTGGGAGCTCTGGTTGGTTGATATTGTTGCTCTCCTCATGGGCTGCAAACCGTTTCAGCTTCTTCAGTCTCACCACCCTCTTATTTATAAAGAAATGGAAGTTTGGAGAGGAGAAACAGCTTTCCAGAATCATCTGCTAATCAACAGAGACCTCCTCCAGGACACCTCATGTAGCAGGAAACACTGTCATCTCTTCTCTGTCTAATATTCTAGTTGCAACCCCTTGATTAATACCTTCTTTAATTTGTGTTTAATAAGTATTGCGATGAAATTAAACATGTTTTGTAGTAATTGTCATCTCATCAGAACATCAGTAACAATTAAAAAATATAAACAGGAAAATATGTCTTTGATGAAGCCCAAAGGCATGGGGCCTATGCCATCTTTGTGTGTCAACACGAAATCCTGCTACTGTAAGTCACCTTCCAAGGCTTCTTTAGGTCATAGTTCATATACATCTTTAGTTTTATTGTAAATATTATTAAAATGGAATGGAAACTCTAGATAATATTGGCAAAATAATGATAATTATTTTGTGTATTATTAAGTTGTTTATGTTTTATCTAAATTTAGTACTTGGGGCCAAAAGTATTTCAGATTTCTGGTTTTTTCCCCCTGAATTTGGAATGTTTGCATAGACTTCACTGGTTTATCATAATCCAAAATACAAAAGAGGTCTGTCAGATTTTGAGTTTTCAAGTTCGATGACCCCTGCCCTATAATGGGTATTGGGGATATCAGTCATCCTTGCTGTTTGCAAGCAGCTTCTTTGGAAGCCTGAATCATAAATGGAGGTATCTAATAAAGCTTGCCCTCAGATGATAACGATGCTGGGTTACAAACCACACAGGACTGAATGTAATGTAAAATTGCACCCTGTCTAGTGGCAAGGTTCCTAGTTAGAGCTCATTTTCATGATTAGTAATATTACCCATGGCTCGAGAACGAAAATAAATAATTTTATTTTTAGAGATCAGTCTGCCTATAAAAACAAATAAAAGAACACTGTGGAAAGAAAGTGGGATAGAAGAAGGTACCCTTTTCCATAGCCTACTGCCCATGGGCAAACTGAGCACACAATTATTGCTTCCATCCATGAAGACTACTTAGGCTCACTTCTGTATACTGTACCCAAATACATCTCTTGTTTCTGTCTAGTCATATACTGTTGCAAAATTTTCTATTTTATGTTTAATTATGTATATCTATCTGGTGAGGGGTAGGCAGGCACATATCAGTGCAGTGCCCAAAGAGACCAGGAGAGGGCATTAGATCTCCAGGAGCTGGAGTGGCAGGCATGTGTGAGACACCTGAAATGGGTGCTGGGAACTGAAACTAGTCAGTCTGAAAGAACAGTATCCACTCTTGACTACTGAGCCCACCCTCCAGCCCTCTATTATTATTATTATTATTATTATTATTATTATTATTATTATCATTAATGAGCATAATTTGTACAGTAATAAAAGCTATGGTTTTGTTCAGAATCTTTACAATCTATAAAGAAGATACAGTTTCAGAGCAAAAAGTCAATAGAATAACCCCACTTACCCATTCTGCTACTTTGGTCTGCACTTTTACTTCCGGGTGATTAAAGTCGTTGTGAATCACAACAGATATTCGATACATTATTCCATCTGTATATTGGAAATAGTATTGATAATTAATTATATTTTACTTGTGGAACAAACAATACAAATTCATCATCACATCATTGCATGTAATTGAAGGACACAAAGGCACCAGAAGTTTGGAGGCCAATTTTGATGTTAGAATTACTGTTGCAACTGCTTAGAAGTAGCTAGTGATTAGTTTACTCTTGTAGATATTTCATTGCTTCTAAATTATCACTTGGTTATGACTCTTGTAGTAACTGCAAACTATTATTTTTTCCTTCTATAGATTCCTGATACCTAGGACTGATGAAGTGTTATTTTTTCCACGAGAGGTGAGATTTTTTTAGATATTATGAAATTATGCTTTTTTGTATATGATTTAAAATGGTAATTTGAGAATGAGAAACATTAAGTGGGATTCTTGACAAGATCTATACTGGAAATGAACCAGTGATCCTCCCTGCCACCTTTCCTCATCTCCCTCTCCCCACTTCTACTTAAAGTACTGAGTTGGATTTCATTTAATTTCTAAGAACAGCTTCTTTACCAAAGTAGAGAGGAGAAGGGTAATATTTACAGGTAGACTCTTAACTGATTTAGTGGGCTTTATAGAGAAAACCATATCCTGAAAAGAAGACTGTATTTTCATCTTAGTGGATTTTTAAAGTGTTGAGTCTTTTTGTCCTCACAAAAATGAGCCCATCAGAAAGGGCTTGGTAGACTATAGTAGCTAGCTGTGAGCCACAGGGCACTTGACTCAAAGTAGCCAATGGAGGGGGCATCCTTTTAAAATAGAAGTTAAAGAGAAGTGGAAAATGAGTATCTATCATTGTTAGCCACCTCTCTCCACCTTTTTAGGTAAATCTTAAGCAAGAAACATAAAATGTCTAGAAACATATAATTAAACAATGCTGAGAAGTCCATTCAATAAAAAATTTGTGAAACAGTACAAAAATATATCAAATTTTGTGTTTGGAAAGTCCCAGCTACAGGAAAAATACTAAAATCCCAATCCTATAAGTATCATGTGAAATAATAGATATGTCTATCTTCTCACACAGTTATGCAAATATGTAAAAATAAGTTCAGAGACTGGTGACTTTAATATATACAGATGAGGTTATTTCAATGTCTAACACTCCTACTGCTTTAGTAATCTTGAATTTTATTTTCTTTCAGAGCATGTTCCAAATGGTAACTATTTAGAACACATGTAAAAAGAGATGGTGATAACTCAGATTTTATAAAAACCTACACAGTAGGTCTCATCAAATCGGAGACCGGCTGAGTGGCTTGGAGGAGCTGCAGAAGTCCAAGTGTGCCAGTGTCCAAGGGATAGTCTATACACAGTGGCAGATCCCAGAGTATCTAAAAGCTACCACTAGATGGAGTACTAAATATAAGTAATTATTTTTCTCTTACATTTAAAAGATTACAAAGCAGTAAAATGTCAATATTCTAACCACTGACATTTCTGAAAATTTATGGAAGCATCCAAATACTTAGCCCAGTTTCTTTACGTTTTAAAAATGTTTCCTGCTCCACTATTTTTCAGTTCAATGATTTCATAAAATGAAACATTCAGCATCAGATAACCTTAATGCTCTTTAGCACTGCTTATGAGAGATACAAATAGATTAATATCACAAAAAAACTACTGTCTGTATTACAGAATTCTTTTGTCTTGTGAATAATTATCAAGTAGTCTCTGCTTGGAAGCCTCAGTACTAGACATTTAGCTAAAGACGCAGTGGGACTTACTTGTCACTTTTTAAAAACTTTTTGAGATATGTATTCAATGAGTAATTATGTGCTATATCCAAAGGGAACCAAATGAACCAAAGAACATGGAATGTCTACTGGTGGTCTGGTGACACCAGGAGGTTTCTTTGAAAAAATAATTTGTTTAAACATTGTCACTGGGGAAAATGCTGTTAATACAAATAGACCTCCTGATGTTATCAGAGCAGCAAGTCATTGCCTACAGATAGAAAACTGGCATGATATTCTAGTATCAAAGCCAACTGCAAATCTTCATGCAGCCACATGACTTAAACAATGTATGCATTGTTCTAACACTAGCATATAGACCAGAAGAGCCTCTGATAGAATTTTTTAAAGGAAGAAACAGACTTATTTAAATAAGTTTATATTATCTATGCTTCAGTCAGTAGCTCGTCTAGTCCTATAAAACTTCAAAGAGCTATTGCAGATACGGTATTAAAGTAGGTCTCTCCACTTAACCATCCAAGTTTCTTGAGGAATATGAAAATTATCATTAAAGTTACAAGATATCAGATTGAAATGATGAGCTTAAGTATATTTATTTGAACATACAAGGTGAAAATCCAACTCACATGTTATTTTAGATTTCAGATAATTCTTCCAAACTGACGAGAAGGCAATTAAGAAGTTGAATTTGTACTACAAATGGCAAACTGCAGAGCTTTCTATGCCCAACTTCTTTAAGACATCTGGCATGTAAATCTACAATGACTGGTGGACCCATACAAATGTCTTAGGAGTGAATTTGTTATTTGACTAGCTTAACACAGGTGAGTAATTGGAAGGAACATTGCAATTGGCACTTGTGAACTGGATTTTCAGAACAATAATGAGAACAGGTGAAGTTAATTCCTTAGTTGGGTTGCTTGTGCCTACATCACAGACATTCACTGTTCAGTAGGATTGGTGTTGATTCAAGCAAAAGCAACATCATTTGGAAGTAGCATGCCAGCAACATTTTGGGAGAAAGTCAAGGAGATTGGGCAAAGATTCATTATTTGTGGAAATACCTAGACTATCTATAAAAATTAGACTAAACTCTCTTGGTTTATAATACTAGGTACTGGATGCAAATTTTATTTAAAATGTTGAAAAGAACTTTGCAAAGAAAAATAGGAATACCACAATTAGAAGCAATTTGGTTGTCATGGTGAGGTAAACTATTTGATTATCTTGTGTTCTCCTCCCCCCCTCTCTCCCCACTGGTAGAATATAATTGATGAACTCAATAAAATTCTGACAGCTCAGAGTTAAAAGGGCTGGATAAGGTAGAGATTAGATTTGACAGTTGTCCTAATCTTTCCAGCCAAGGAAAAATATGATTTTCTAATATATCAGATGATAGCCTGAGAATGTTTACTGTAACAGTTTCTCAAAGAATAAAAGAAATGTTGATAATATGTGAATGACATTAGAGGGTCTGGGACTTGACATAAATGTGATTTATTTACAGAGAAAAAAATCTCTCCTCAATTATTTTAAATTAGAACAGAAGGAAAATTTATGTGACTAGCTTTTGTCTGGAATACTTGGTTACTTCTCTCTTTTATTTTTTAGAAAAGATAATAAAGGGGCTAGGCTGTAAGCCCCCAGAAGTGCAGTAGAATATGAAAAATAGTTGTGAAACACTGTGTTCCTGCACTTCCTTTAAGTTTTCACTTCTGAAGTGAGAACATCATTATAGAACACAGTGAAATTCCATATAAATACAGATAAAGTGGCCAATGTAAGAGAAGCACATGGTTCAAGTATATGATTAAAATTGCTAAGATGGTAAAAAAAATATTTGAAGCCTCAAATTTTGAGAGTATTTCCAGTACACTGATTACTTTAACTGTTAAAAAATTATGTTAACTACAACAGTTGTCTGAATTAGATTCTTCCTTACGAATGTGGTCATTATAAGCCATGTTAAGTGATTCTAATATTTGCCTGCTTTGTTGAAACTCCATTGAAGGTTATGACGCAGAGAGGGATGGCCTGAACAAGGCTCTCTTCAAGAGTGTCAGAAACTGTATGATCAAATGAATACAGCTCCAATCCACCAAGTTAAGGGCTCTGAAGCCGTCATGTCAACGTTCTTGGGCAGCAAAGGATGTATCAGTTCGGGGGTGTGTGTGTGGAGAATGCCACAGAGGCTCTTTGTGTATTCATACAAAGAGGGAAATACTTAGTTAGAATTATAATATTCCCATTGGCTGGCCGGAATCCATGTGAAATATGCAGTGGAAACTGTAACTGATGTTACTGCTTACTTGGGGAGGTGGTGCTAGAATCATAAATCTCCGCCATGTAGCTAGTGCAATAACCATAAGTACTTCCTTGATTCGATGTCTTTATAACTCTAATGAAATTTATATCTATGTTACGTGTAAAATATTTCATATTCCAATGTAAATGCTCTTACAGAGGAAGTTAATGTCACACCCGAAGCCCTCAGGGGAAGTACAAGTGAACTATGTGGCTTTATTTTATTTTCCCTGGGTTTTGGAACCCTGGTGACATACAGATCAGAGATGTTTTGACCTTACATGCTAAAGGACTGAGTTTTATAAAACTCCTTTGCCTCTAGTATCTCATATTTGAGAATATTATTGTGTTGAAGGCAGTGGGGCAGTCTCTTGATTGGAATTTGTTTTTATCACAGGAAACTGAAACCACTAACTTCAAATTGCATGTGACCATGTATGTGATCTGTATGTACAGCAGAATTATGAAGACATCTGGCTTTTCCTCTAATGGTTTCTCCAAAAATGTAACAGGCACATTTGAATAGTATGGTTAGTACCAATAGAAAGTGCAAATGGAGAAAATAAGGGCAGCAAATGTTGAAAATTATTTGAAATTTTCTTTCAAAAATTGGGGCTCCAAGTGGAGCTCAAAGGCAGGCACTTGCCTTAACCCTGGAGTTAAGCCTCTTCCTGTGCCCCCCCCCCCCATAAACCCTGTTTGGTGACTTACTGAAAATACATGCTAACCAGTGTTCATTAAGAAGTGATTAAAAGTTGCAACCTGTTGCCATGGCCACTGATATAAATGTTGTGTTTAAGCACAAAACTGACTTCTATGAAAAATTAAATGCCAAGAATCAAGTCTCTAACACATCATAGCATCCTTTTAAAAACCTGTTTCCTCAGGCAGAACCTTTGGTACTGTCCAGACTGCTGCTCTTTGGGGTACACAGAGAAATCCCATTTCTCAGCAAATAGAAAGTTTCTCAATTGTAGCAATTTAACAAAAACACTATATAGAAAAGAACATTTCTTTTTTCTCTCAGATATGTTAAAATGAAAATTAATTCCTTTCAATTGAATGATGTTTTCTTTCCTTTTTGGGGGGAGGTAGGGAGTAGTTTTGAGACAGAGTTTCTCTATATACCCCTGGCTGTCCTGGAATTCACTCTGTAGACCAGGCTGTGATCAAACTCACAGAGATCTGCCTGCCTCTGCTTCCGAGTCCTGGGATTAAAGACATGCATCACCACTATTGCCCAATTTTTAACTTCAATGTGAAGACATCCTCAGAGCTATTGGTTCATTTGAGATCAGAGATGATGATTCTTTTCCTGGTCTTCAAATGCACAGATGAACCAAGGGTTGCCAGTCATAGAGGTTTGCTGGAACATTCTACATTCCCACTCTCAGAATACAATTTTATATACTCCAGACATACTACACATAGTATCTTACCAAATGAATCTTACCATTCTTTTGTTTATGGATTCTGTTAGTAGCGGGGATATTAGTGGTGACAATGGGTGGTGGACTAGAAGGAGGAGGGTTTACAGTAGCTGGTAATAAAGATGAGAGAGATGCAAGTTTACAAGGAGCATAAAACAGTTAATATGGATAAGCAATCTACAGCTAATTTATGAAAATGCATAGAAGAGCTGAAACTATTTCATGCTACTAATACAATAGACTAAAAGCTTACAATGCAAAAAAAAATAAGGAAGCAAGGCTTTCTATGGTACATGAAGAATCAGTTTGCATGGCTTTGCTGCAACATTGTACACTGGTCTAGAGCTGGCACAGAGGAAACTGAGAAAACACAGTGCAGTTCTATACCCACTTCTGTTCTCAACAGGCTGGTAACACATGGAAAATGAACTTGTTCCAAGAGCTAGTATCCAGAGACTGTTTAAAGAAAGTTAAAAGCAGGCAATCTGCATAGATTAACCTTAGAAGTTCAATGAATCAGCCTGCACTGTTATACAAAGACTAGAGGAATAAAATACCAAAATAAATAATAAATTAAATTAAAAAATAATTATTTTTAATTAATTAATTAAAATAAAAAATAATCAATCAAGTATAAAATAATGAAGAAATGATATAGAAAATTACCTACTAAAGGTACCAGAGAAAATGCCAAACTCCTTGACATAAAATATATGTGGCTACAATAATGCTACAATAATTTTCTTTCATTTGTTCTTGTTTTTTGTTTTTGAGACAAGGTTTTTCTGTGTAACAGCCCTGGTTGTCCTTTGTAGCCCTTTGTAGACCAGGCTGGCCTTGAACTCACAGAAATCTGCCTGCCTTTGTCTGCAGAATGCTGGGAATAAAGGCATGAGATACCATGTCTGGCAAAATAACTTCCATTCAAAATAAAAAGTTATGAAATCACTTTAATGGCTTTGTTAAATGTGAAAAATTGTGTTCATCTTAATTCAAATGCATTGTGAAAATGCTTTTATTCATTAAGGAAAAAACAAACTACAAGACAAGAAAAAGCTGAGTTTCTGGTCATTTGGTCCATGAAATGAGTATTTTAGATACTTAAATTAAAATAATACAAAATAAATTAATTGATGTTTGAAGCCTTCACAGCAAAGGTCTTCTGGTCTGTTTTATAAAACTATTTCATAACTGCAGAAAGTTCATGGAAAGAAAAAACCACTCAATTATCATGGAGAATTGACTGGTAATATTATTCATGCATCTTAGAAGGGAAATTAAAAAATAATGAGTTTCCTCCTTCCTCTGTCTTGCTTGATCTTGCTTCTAATCTGTTACCTTTGTGCTGTGAACCTCTTAACCAAGCCAGCTTTTATGGAAAGGCATTCCAATGGTTCTCACGTGGAACATAGAAGATACTATGTTTTATATAGGTATGTAACATGTAACATGACAATTGGATGAAAATGGGTCACAAAATATTAGCAAAATGATACATTTAAGGCAACACATTTATATTACTATTTATGCTATATGTTACATATATGTGTAACTATGCTATTAGCATGCAACTACCTTCAATTTTACTCACATAAACAATTTTATTCACAATATAGTCATTAAGGATCAAAATAATTAACACAGTTAATACTATCATTAACTTGCTGTAACCATATTTATCCTAAAATTTAAGATATATATTATAACATAAATTGCCTCCTGGCCTCATCTTCAATCTTTTCTAAACACTCAACATGCGTTATCCTCAATTTATGAATATGAGTACTGCTTCAAAATATTGTATGACTGCATACCCAAGATGCTTACAGAAATCTTGGGAAGAAACATGGGGAGAGATGAAATCAGCTGTTGTTGAGCACCTTGTAGCCATTCACATTTAGAAAACCCGAGCTTTGTGTCAATATAGCCAATCTGTCTGGACAGCACATTATTTGTACACACTGGTACTGAGTACCCACACAGCCAAAACACATCCAGAAACTCTGTTTTGCTGTTTCTGGCTTTTCAGGTGAACATTAAGATGACATCTACAACTTCCCAAACAGCAAGGGTTAAGAACATGAAAAGGTTTCAGAAGATGATGTCGATTCCTTACCTTGACAGAGAGTCCCCAGATCTGAACAGTTTGTCAGCTCTGCTGCAGGAAGCGGGATCAGGTAGGAACCTTGGTCAACACAGAGGCATACGCAAATTTAACTTGTGATTTGCTAATATAATCCAAAAAGTAAATATTATCAATCATGCAATTCATAAAGCAGAAACAATCTTCAGAGAGTCAACTGACTCAACTACTCCCACAGAAAAATGTCTTTTAATTTGACTGTGCCATACTTTTCTCAAATGGAGAATTGAATAATTCAAATTGCCCACAAATTCTTGAGCTCAATGCTTCAGCCATATGCACATGGAGTAAAGAAGTGTGATTGTGCTTTAGTTTATGTAAAACACTTGGGGATTTTTTTTGAATAATGAACTATGTGACCCAGGTAGCAATTCATGTAAATAGAATAATATGAACATTCAGGGTACATTTCAAAACAGAACTTGGGTATGTGAATTACTCATAAAATGCAAATTATTTGTATGTAAACACAATTATGCAACCTGTACAATTCCATAGGTATCTTTCCGGGATTTCAGATCAGTTTGTTTCGTTTGACTTCAAGCTTTCTCTGAAGCCTCCTCAACAGGAAGCAGACACTGAGCTGATTTTTCTAATAGAAATATTAGATGCTCTTTGTTACATTAACTCTTCCTGTCATGATCATAGGCTAAAGTTACTGCAAATAATATGGCACTTGAAAAAAGACTTAAGAATTAAGTCAAATATTTACATTATGCATACATACATATATACTACACCATATCTTATATATATGTGTACACACACACTTATGGCATTAGTGTAGTGGTGAATTCATTCTAATGTTTAAACATGTACCCAACTTTCCCATGGGAACACTGTGTGGAGACAGAGCAGGTGCATGAGCTCACAGAGTATGTCTAATTAGGTAAGTGAGAGACACACAAGCAGAAAACATCTCAACCATTTAATGCCATCTAGGAAGGTATGGTTTCCTCTTTCTCAGATGTCTCAGGCTCATGGAAAGGACTGTGGCACATCAGAAAAGGCCAGCTCTACAGGCAAGTCTATCATGTGACATTTACTGGCAAGAAACTACTTCATAGGTTCCTGTAACAAGCACAGACACGGTGATCTACAGCTTCTGAGGTGTGGCAGGCAGAAAATTCCTGCTGCCATGTCTACTGTCAGAGAGGCACCAGTGGGAGCTGGCCTTACTGTAACATATGCCCACTTGCCTAGGGAAGAGCTTCAATGCTGATGGTGGCCCAATGGAAGCCATGACAGAATCTTGATGAGAAGAATGAGCAGGAAATCAGCACACAGGTACTGAGGTTGTCAGAGCACTGAGGCAAGCAGACAGGATTTCTGAAACCTATGCTTATGAGGCACTGAAGAGGACTGGTAATGCACACACTTGGCACCACTGTAGTAGAGTAATTACAGAAATGTGTGGGCATAATCAGATGTCTATCAGTGCAGTCTATGGAAGATGGTCCAGTATACAACAGCAGGACTGAGTCTTCTAATGCTGAATCTCATACGAGGTAGGGACGCATGCTCAAGCTTCACTACACAAGTTACTAAATGTGTTATGAATGACAGCTAAATATCTGAGCTCTTTAAAAAAAAAGCAATTGGAATAAGTGAAGGGGGATGTAGTGAAACCTTAGACTGTCATTTGAAAAACAACAATTTTTGATGCAATAAGATAAAAGAGTATTAATCATTCAGGCTTGACATCATGAGTGTCAAGAATGGGGACTTAAAGGGATGGATACAAGAAATGTGAAGAGATTGTGTAAGATTCGGTGACAAATTGGAAAGAGGAAGAGAAAGGGAAGAACAATTTTCAGATTTCCAATTGAGAAACTGGGTGTGATGACCTATAAGTGGAGAAAAGAAACAGCAAGGGGGAATTCTCTTCTGTTGTGTCTGGCAAGGGAAGTCATTTGCCTGTTGGGCATCTATAAAGCACACCCGAGAAGAGAAGTTGTTTCCGTAAGGGACCAGTCAACAAAAGATACTGAAAGGTTTGTATTCACCAAAGTATGGGTTTGAGAAGAGAGGAGAATCGGACTTCAGCTATGTCTATAGTTAGGTTTTCAGAGCAGAGATCTGGGGAGATAAAAACAGTTCCCGGTCTAGGTGGCTTCACAAAAATTAAGTAAAGAGCGTTGAATGGAGAGTCTGTCAACATTGAGTGGAACTGATAAGGCTGACTTGATAAAGACTGAAAAAAAAGCAAAACCTTTAACTGCGCCATACAGGAATCAGTGTCAGTCTTGTGGGAACAATGAAACTCAGACTGTGGAGCTTTGGAGAGTTAACCACACAGGAGGAAGCCTGGCTGTGCAAGGAAGCAGAGATAGGGAAGGGGAGTTGTGAAGACTGAAAACCTAACCCAGCATGTACTCTGGAAAAAGTGTGTGATGTAGTGAAATGGAGGGAGGCTGGAGAGAGAAGGAGGGAGCTTGTACATGTCCACTCTTTCCAGGGCCTCACTTCTACAGGCCTTCCTTCATGTTTTAGAAGGGACTCCTAGAAAACTAACAAGCCTATCAGACTCACGTGACTAGAGAAATCTCAGCTTTGCAACACAGCACTATGGAGACCCTTGGATGAGGTTCCTGCAGTTCTCAGATTACACACAATGCTGGCAGTCCAGGGCTCCTTAGAGGCTTCTGGAACTGATACAGTATCTCTCCAAGACAAAGAGAGATAAGGCACAAGGTTGTGGGAAAGGAGTTCTTAGGCTAACTACATGTCCACTGCAGTGTATCTATCTAAGAGCTCAGAGGTGGCGGTGAGGGAAAATTTCAGAAGAGCTATGATTTAAAACAAGATCTTGACCATTTTATCAGCATCAGTGTATACACTTCAATCTGGGACTTCCTGTCGGCTAAAACCGTAAACATTCACTTCTGAATATTTTAATTAGTTGTTCTCTTTAGAGGAAGGCCACGTTTATCAAATTGCTAGCATTGTATAAATACTGAATAGATACCATTGTATTATGGTCTCCTGGAGCAATAGAAATTACATCTGAATTATTTTAAGTGAAAATGGCACAATAACAAAAGACCTAATTTAATTAGAAGGAAATTACACTCTTGCATTACAAATGCATGAGACTACATAAACAGATACATAAAATACTGCTGGAGTATGTTGAAATACCACTGTCATCTTAGCTGCACAGGAGGTTGAAGCGGGAGGAGCACTTGAGATCAGCAGTTCAAGGCTAGTCTGCTGAACATAACAAGACAGCACCTCAGATAAATAAGGAAATATGCCCACAGCATACACAAAGTGTTCATTTGATACTCAGCTGTACTTTCATTGCCCAGTTTTCTAGGCTTACAGATTTACAAGTTGGGAGACAAACTCTTGTTTGGGATAATGACCTATCAGTCATCAGTGATGCTTAAGTGATCTCTGTGTGTTCATGGTCTGGCTTTGAGTTTCTTCAAAGGTACTTAAAGCTTATTAGCTAACAGAAAAATTTAGAGTTACATATAATGCATTAAAAAAAGAAATCTTGAAAATGGGGAGCTAGGACTGGGGATACAGCTCAGTGGGTAGAGTGCCTGCCTAGAATTCATGAAACCTTGAGTTCCAGTCCCACTACATTGGATTGGCATGGCGGCACACAACCTAACACTTGGGAGGTGGAAAGAGGAGGACCACATCAAGCTTATTGGTACCCAGGGAATTTCAGACCAGCATCATTAGGTATGTTGTCTCAAAGAGGAAAACAGGTAGTTGGGCTTCTATTCTTTCTACTCTTCTCCCAGCCACACTAGTGAAAGGAGTCACTAGTATTATACAAGGTGTGCTAAATAGAACTGATGTGTAGCTAGCAGGTCATCACATATCCTCCTTAATAATTTTAATCTTAGCAAAGTAAATTATAAAATGTCAGAAAAATGTTTTCCAAGTTTCTCTTTGTTGATGTTACTAAGATGAATTTTATAATTTTTCATAAGTAAATATATTAAATTATTTTATGATTTTTTATTTTGTGTTTTTCTTTTTTGTATTATGATGGATGTGTATGCATATGTAGGTTTGTACGACTATATCTGCATGTGTATGTATGTGTACATATGTGTGGAGGCCCAGAAACTGATGGCAGGCATCTTCTTCAATCGCTTTCCATATTGTCTTTTGATGCAGAATCTCTGATTCAACCCGGAACTCACTGATTCCATTACACAGCCTAATTAGTGTGCCCCAGAGACCCTTTCCCTGCCTTTCCACTCTTGGGATTACAGGTATATAATTACAGTCTTTTTAGGTGGGTTTCAAGATCCTAACTCAGGTCCTTTGACATCTCCTCCAGTCCTATTTTATAAGTTTTATTATTATTTTGTATATACAATTATTTCTAAAGATTACCTGTGTTCTTCATGAGTTTGAGCACCCTCAAAGAATAACGTGCTTGTCAAGATAAAGCAATTATAATTTTAGTTAAAAATTATCTAATAATCTAGCAATGGTGAACTCAGTAATTGGCTGTGCATGAAACTAAGGATCAGTAATTGAATTTTAGAGCTAAGAAAGTCAAGACTATAGTGTATTACTTAGTTAATTATGAGAAATGGTGGGAATTTGAAAGTTAGTGATTAGGAGCAGAAATTTAGAGAACTAAAGTCCATTGAAATATCCATAAATTTCTAGAAAAGAATGCAAACAAAGCTGGGTACTTACAACTTGTGTCTTATCTCTACGTCCACAGTGACTAAGACAGGGAAGTGCTTAAGAAATGCTGGACAAATACATGTAATTTGCTTGAACTTAGGCTGCTCATTGAGTTATACTATACCACTCCTCAGGAAAGAGCAGTAATCAGTTAAATAAATAAAACCAGCAGAGAAAGTACTGTCTGTTCTTTGTGAAAAGCGAAGGGCAGTCACCAGTGTCTAAACTGTAATCATAACACAGCAGATACTTGTATCTATAATTAAAGGGTCAGAAAAGGAAATGACCTGTTCCTGAAGGTCATAAAATGGGGTATGTTTGAAAACTGTTCTAGGAAAAATAAAGATGCTCTAAGGTTTACAAAGAACTATTGATAAGACCACATTTTTATCAGAGAAGAACAGACAAGATTGACTGATTTTTAAAAAGACAAACCAGCTTTAAAAAAATTAATTCATAGATAGTCCCAAAATATTTCAAAAAAATGTAGCAAAGCAAAATAGCACGATTATGAAATTGTTGAATCAGTTATTGATGACATTGGTTTTAATGTGTGACATGTGATAGCATAGTTATATACTCAATGTGATCTGTTCTGTCTGAGCCCCTTATTTTCTCTTTCTGTAATTTATCCAGTCGCACAGAGATGGAAAACATATTCATTTTGTACCACAAGTGAATACTAGAATAGTCAATACTTGGCAGACTTGGCCAGTCTTCTGGAATGTAAGGAATGAGATTGCACTTTCCCATTGGTTACTGTACTCACTGAAAGCTTGGGGAATTATGATGACTCTCAACAGCAATCACAATATTTTCCGGGGTGGGGTGAAGAAGGTTAAAATGTTAACAGAGCACCTTTTATTTTTCTTGATGATTGAAGTTTTGCTTAACCAACAAGGCCAAGATACAATCTGGTACAGGTATTTCCTGTCAGTTAATAAGTGACTTAAACTCTTCAGCCCCAGGGGGATGATTAAGCAGCAGGAATTTCCTTCTCCCACCAATCCTCCTGACAGGCACAGCAAGACATCTGGGTGCACAGTTGGGGGTTGGGGGGTAGTGTCACCCTGGAATGTCGAGATGACTGCTATAAAGTTAATGAGAATCAACTGCATTGAGTCTGTAAGAGTGGGCTGTCTTACAATGAAATCGTTTTGTGGACTTACACATGACTAAGATATGTGAGCACTCATTTGATAAGTTCTGGTAATCTTCAGGCTTTAGGATGAGGTGGTGTTTTAACCTCAGAGGCGGTGTTTAAGAAAATAGAAGGAATGCATGATCTCACTTATGTGTGGAATCCCAAGAAGTTGAAATCATAGAAATAAAGTAGACTTGTGATTCACAGGGGCTGGAGGGCAGAAGGTGGGTCAAAGGGACTAGAGATTATCAACCAAAGGGTAAAATTCTAGGAGTAGTTAGTTTAGATGATCTATTATACTGCATACAGTTGTAGTTAAAAATGATGTAGCATGAAGTTTGAATTTGCTCAAAAAGGGCTAACAGCATAACCAGTCTCTGATCCTTTCCCTGAATGCAAAACACTAAAAGGAATTTCTAAAGATTTAAAATTTTTTCACTATGAATTCATGACTAAGTAGGATGTAGTAGTTTAAATTACCTGTTTTATAATATATAGGGAAACATCATGTTAAATAAATAGATACATTTTATCAATTAGAATAGTATTAACTAATTAAAAATGCTTTCAAAGGTGAGATTAACAGGGATAAATTGATGATGTGTGTGGTAGCAAACTAGCCACTTCAACAACTGATCAGTTATATGCTTCATTTTCCTCACTACTTAGAGCAAAAAGAGTGCTCTCAATTGAGATCTTTCAGTTTAAATGCCAACCAGGGTCAGAAGGTAAGCCTAAAGAGGAAAAAGCCAACAGGACTGGGGAGTTGGGGTTATAAATGTGATGGAGGCTGAGGTGAACTCTAAAACCTCTTCAAAGGGAATAGCCACCACTTTGCTCTAGCTGTGTTATCCATGCAGAAATACTAGCCAGGCATTTGTGTTTGCCAAGAAAATCAAATAATTCATTTTATGTGGAATCTAATTTTTAGTGCTGGAGACAAAGTCGCCATTGAGAAGCATAATGTGTAAGAAACACAGGTGGAGGGCACATGAAAATCAACCCCCCCCCCCTGCTCAGCTCTAAGGACTTTGCTACATCTCGTGTGTCTTTCCCACTGCTATTCCAAGTGTGAGCCTCAGCCACTCTGAGGATTCTTTGCTAGTTTGAGGACTCAGTTTTTTTACTCATGAAGACTGATGATAAACATTTTAGGATGATGGGGCTTAATAGGTATTGATTTTATTTTAAGATGATGGACCATGTTACATCTGTCACTATCAGACAATTTGAATTTGGCCCTGTTGGTATAATCACAGCCACTTACAGTAATAAATCTATGGGCTTAGTTGTGTTCCTATAAAACTTTATTTATAAAGCAAGTTGTCTGCCACAAGCCTTCCCACTTTGCCAAACCCTGGTCTAGAGGAGTTTCTTCAATGTCACATATAAATTCTTTTAAGTTGCAGATCTCATCTCTGTCAAAGCCCAACAGCAATATACCATCCTCAGGTACAACAGTACTGATGGTGGAATCTCTCTTTAACTAAAGTATATGTTACTAGCACCTGAGAACTCATGTTACTACATTTTAAATTGATAACAGAACCATTTTTGTGTGTGTTTATATCAGTCCTATAATATAACGTGATTTCTAGAATTAACTTGTATGATATAAAGTATACTGAATGGAAGTCTACTTCAATGTGCTTTGTGTTTCATATAATTATTTTCCTAAATAATTTACATTCAGCTATTTCCACTTTTGCCACAGTAGAAGTCTCCTAGAAACGACTGGAGAGAAGAGTATTTGAAATGAACCACTAATGTTTGCTGTCAGATAAATAGTGATAAAAGATCAATGAAAAACTTTGTAATTCTAGATTAATACAAATAGAAAATAAAATAGAAATCTGGATGTTTGACCCTCACTGAATATACACTGTCCTACATAGTGACTGTTTATTTAGGTAATGCGACTGAAATTCTGTCCAGAATCATAAGGTTCGGTATATTAGTGTAGCATTTTGGTGAGTACAGATTACAACTTATTTATTAGCTTCTTGTGGTTTAAGTCTAGTGCTAGGGGTTTCATATGTCATTTAATCATTTTGACTGTTTTTTCAGAGATAAGTTGACCTGGGGAATTCTTAAAAATGGCAAACCCACTTTCACTAAGGAAGTGTGTGTGATTCACTATCAAACGCTGTGAATAGCTGAACTGGTAAGGTTTTCTGAAGCTAAAGGAGCTCTCTGTGATGGTTCTACATATGCACATGCACATATAATTTTTTATATAAATTTTGCATATATAATTTTATATATTTTTGGTTGTGAGCCTAGCCCTCATGGGCTGAGCCATCTCTGCGCCCAGCATCTATGATTTCTTAATGATGAGTATTTTTACCAAACAATGCTTAGACTATGAAGAACATAATGTCTTACCACAGCTCAGGTTGCTCTCAGCTTTCAGAGCCTGGGTGGAGATGCTCCAAAAGTCATTGTGCCAGTCTATGACATTCCCAGGCACACTACAGGTGAGGTTAGAGAGAGCTTTTGGATCCATAGTAAAATTCCAAAGTCGAAAGTTATAGATGCTGCCCTTTAGAGAGGCGATCTCATCTCTGTAGGAGCCCAAAAGAAATGTCCCATCCTTGGGTATGACAGTAGTGATGGTGGAATCACATGGCACTGTTTCATAGTTCTTCTTGTAATTTATACCAATGGAGCCCCAAGAATTGTTCCACACAAGGCAGAGCTGCTCAAAGCTTTCTGTGAAGATGTCCTCTTTTTCCTTCACAGGTAATGCATTGTTCAACAAACATCTTGAGCCAGAAATGGACAGAAAGTAGCCATTGTTGACCTTTTCAAGACTGAGCAACTGTGTAAGGGACTCATCTGAGTAGGAGAAAGCTGTCCAATCATCGTCTTCATTGCCAACTTTGGAAGCTTCAAAGCAGAGCGTGAAAGCTTTGAGCTCAGGAATGGAGATGCTTTTTGCAACTGATACCTGATAAGCATCTAATGTCTGGGGCAAAATGACCTTTTGATTCCTCAAGGACACAGCAACTAGGAGAAAGCATAAAGACATAACATAATTCTAGAACATGAGCCAAGATGCAATATGTCAAGTGTCTCTCAGAACTCTAACACTTTCTTCCAATTAACTTTTTATTTAATCTGTGAACCATTGTTTTTCTTTTTTCTACCTAGGCTCGAACACCTATCTTTTAAAAATGGTCTTACACCAAAAATAACAATAGGCAATCCCACCCAGGGACAACCATGTTGGTATTTTTTAAATTTCTCTACACAAATATTAAAAGTTAAGAAACAACATTACCAAATTAGAAAGGGGCTAATTTCAGAGTGATTTTATTTGTATATTATAGATCTTAAAAATATGATATTTCTTAAATACTTTCTGAACACAAACTAGCTTTACTTTTCACTAATATTTACCTTTTACTCTGTCAAATATTTCCAGGCAAATCTCATTCATTCAGAATTTCTGTAGTCCTCCCTTTTCCTTATACACTAAATTTTTGTTTGTCCTCTAGTAAATTTATTTTAAGGGAAGCATCACATATGTACAAAATAAAATAATTTCTAAATAGAGATGTTTACAACTTATCCTGAGGTGATATAGAATTACAGATTTTCATCATTAATTTTTTAAGCAGAGCTGATCATGTGACATACTTGGAAGGCAAAGGCAATCAGATCTCTGTGAGTTCAAGGTTGACCTGATCTACTTAGCAAGTTCTAGACCAGACACAGATAAAAAATAAGACCTCAGCTTAAAAAAAAGAAAAGAAAAAGAAAACAAATATGAAAATAAAATAAATTTTATACAGGCAGACAGTCTAGAATTCAGTTCTGAAGAAACCAGGATTTCCAAATCTAGTAGTTCTAGTTTGGTAATGAGGATTCTCAGAAACTATTAATAGATTCTCACCCTTCAATCCTGATCCTGACCATTCACATAAAAGAGCATAGTTCTGTCCTCCAGCCCTAGTGTTTACTGCAGCACATCTTAAGTGGAAGCAGAAGCCTGGCTCTGCCTGTGGTTTACATACCTCTGATGTAGCTGGCGTTGAAGCCTTTCTTCTGGATACTAAAGTCACTTGAAAAAGACACATGCATCTCATTCACGCTTGAGTTAAATGACAGGCCTTTGGCAGTTGCTCCACAGAATTTTGTCTGGCTCTCTCCATTATCAAGGGATAGTGAGTCATAGATGCAGTTGGGAGCTTCTTCAATGTCGAAGTCATTGAATGTTATCTGAATGATGTAGCCAGTAGGGGCTCGGAGGGTCCATGAGCAAGACTGGGTGTTAGGGTAGTCGTTAGGGTAACACGGAGAAGTAAAGGTACCAGAAGGGTTGGACAGGACAAGTCTGCACTTGCCACATCCCCACACTGTTGGTCATTAAAGAAAGAGAGACAGAAGGGCTGGGATCAGATTATGTATAATAAAGCAAGAATCCTACTTACTAGGGGAAATCAAACAGTAAATGTTTAAAAAAAAATACATGAAAATTAAGTGAAAATGAAAGCACCTTAAGAACATTCCAAGGACATTCCAAAAAGTAATGATAAATACAAAATCTTAGAGAGCAAAACTTGAGGTTCTGAGAACACAGGGAAGGACAGAGGAACTCTCTCATGCAAGACGCGCAAGGGCCCTGCAGGTATCCACACATGACAGAGGATTCCAAAGAATAAACAGGGATTAAGAGCCATCAGGAGATCTCGCAAAGGCTTACTGGGAATGCTAAGGATATCTGCTTCAGAGAGTCCATAAAACCATACAGGGAGAGCTCAATGTTATAAACCATGGATACACACACACACACACACACACACACACACACACACACACACACGTGTACATATACATACATACTCACTCTTGGGAAATGAATGTTGAAATATAAAGCAGGGGAAATAGCAGTAAAGAAAATTAGACAACTTACCTTTTAGCATTCTTTTCAAATTCAAATATCTGTTATCACTGTCTCCTTTGTTTATCATGATTGATGATTATACATTTATATGATCATCTCATTTATTCATACATTCAGCAAATATTTATTATCTATTACATAATAAAATTATTCTATACAGAATATGACAAGAAGCAAGACAATCCTTATATGAAATATTAACACTTTAGGCTTAGTCCTAAAGAAAACAATTAATATATTGAAAAGTGGTGTGATAGTTTTAATTGTCAGCTTGACACAATACAAAATCACCTAGGAACACAATCCTAGGGCAGAATTTTCTAGATGAGGATGATCTGTGGGTTTGTTTGGGACATTATCTTGCTATACTAGTTGAGATGGAAAGACCCATCCATTGTGGGTGGCTCCACTCCCTAAGACAGGAAATCCTGAACTATATGTAAGAGTAAAGAAGGAGAGCTGAGAACAATCATGTGTGCATTAGTCTACACCTCTCTGCTTCTTAACTCTGGACACAGTGGAACCAGTCGTCTAAAGCCCTTGCTACTGTGACTTCCCTGTAGTAATGGACTATAATCCAGAACTGTGAGCTAAAAGAAACCCATTCTCCCACAGGTTGCTTTGGTCAGGGTATTTGATCACAGCAACAGTAAACACACACATCAACAATGTCACTCAAATGGTGACAAAGGTGAAAAAAAAGAATAAAGCAAGGGAAAGATCTAAACTGTGGGAATGAAAGAGTATAGTTCTCCAAAGGTGATATTTAAACCGAAATCTTTCAGAAGTTACGGCACATGCCATAAGCACTCTAGAACATAAACAATTTGGTCAATGGACACAGCAGAAATAAGTCCCACTGTAAATGAATTTTTACTCTCAGTCATTGAACTATCAGTTTCATAAGCCAAAGACTATGTCTTCTTTGCACACCTGAATGCACCAGGAGAGCTCACATTCAATGTTAACTGAAAGAGTGTATTTGTGAGAGTTTTGTTGGATGAACAGGGGCATGTTACTAGCATTTTCATAAGAGAACATTAAGATCTTTTTGGTTATTCAGAACTATGGCCAGGATACCAGATCAGATGAGAAACAAGGTCTCCTGTGTTCCCATTTATCAGTGTCTCTTCAGTTCATATTCATGCTTTAAAAAAGTAGTTGTATAAATAATGATAACAATATTGTGTGTACAATGCTCTAAACAAATTACTAGAAAACCAACACATAAAGCATCAAATAATTATACTTCAATCGTGTTGTAAAACTACTTTAAACCCACTGTTACTGGGTGACATTTACTGGGTGGACTTGAATGACTGACTACGCAATACCTTTTCTTGAGAGTGGCAGCTATTACACACATCATTTAATCTTCTTTGATATAGTGATGCACTTAGCTTTCCCTGTTGTCATTTCCTGGGACCAGCTTGGGCCATGCCATTTGGTCAACTCTGCTCCCCATCTGGTAACCCTTTCTCTGTTCCTTCAAAGTCAATTACAACTTCAACAGAATCAAAGACAGAAAGAAGAATACAAACTATGATTGTCAAATGTCTATCAAATGTCTACCTTTTCTTATCTACCCCTAGAGCATCATGTTCCATGTCTGTCTTCATAGCTCTACCTAGGAAGGTTGTGTTACTTCTACCTGTGAGATTATTTGCAGTCTGTCTTCTCCCACCAGTCTGTAAACTCCACAAACAAAGGCTACTTACTGGCTATGTTAGCCAGAGTGTTGGAAACACTCCAGGGTGTTCCTGACACACAAGACGTCAGTGGTCACATTTGTAAAGACACAAAAGAATAGCTTAAATGAACAGAAGTGTGTCTAAAGAACAACTACACATGGTGTGCAAAACCAAGACAAATGAATCATAAGCCTGAAAAGTGGGTAATGAATACATGGGTTGTGGCACGTCTCTGCATAGAGTTTGGGGTTTTTTCTTGTAACTAATCCATTCATGGCCTGAGACTCTCAGACAAGTAGTTTCCTTTCTTTTCCTTAATCTTGGGGTCCAAAGAAAAAGAAGTCATCCTAGCCAGAGTTAAAACAAGACAAGAAAAAATGGAAGGTTTTAAACAAACAAACAGACAAACAAACAAACACCAACCCACGAATTTCATGCTATATGAGCATACAGATAGAAGTATCATTTATCTAAGGTGAAATACATTTCCCTATATCTAGACCCAGATCATGCACCACACTTCTTGTGTTCATTTACCAAATTATTCCCATTCCACTGTGTGCTGTGAGGCTTGAACTCAGGTCCACAGGCTTGCATAACAAGCACTTTTATGTACTGAACTGTCCTTGACCCAGATTTGTGCCTCAGTTTTCCCTCCTTTGCACCAGGGATGATAAAGAACTTATATCCATCCCTAGACTGTTGGGAAGATGACATGGGTTCATATTGGAGCATCCTGAGACTTGTACAAGACGTGCAGGGCTAATGTTTGAGTGTTGACTATCACTGCTTTTTACTACGACACAAAATCTGTGCATCAATAATTTACACGAGTTAAAATAGACCTTGGTAGACTCTTTATCCCTCAGGCAGGTGTTGGGAAATGAAACAAGTAATAAAGCAATAAAAGGAATTAAAATTATGTTAAAGCATTCTTTCAAATGACCCAACTACAGTGGCCAGACAGAATTTCCAGAGAGTGCTATTGTATAGCTATTGTCTTAATGAAGGGAATGCCACATCAGGAACAGTAGCAAAACATTCATTAAAGTCACAACCAACTTCTTTATAAACGGTTTTTGCTATATATTTTCTCATTCAACATCATAAAAATGGTGAGAGTTACCCCCACCTCCATTTTTAGCTAAAACAAATATCACTAGCACAGATTCTGTAACGTGCTTAAAGTTACAGCTCTAATATGCAGTGCAATTGAAATTCACCAATTATTCTGAATGTGAGCCTAGAGTCTTTCGTGAAAAAAAAAACACAATAGAAAGACACAGGCAATAGAAAGATACAGGGTAAAGTGGAACATGAAGATAGAAGTTATTAATGGGCAAGTTCCAATAAGTAGTGCCATTGCCTAAATTGAGTATGTTTTCAGAAGTTCACTTGAAATGTTAGAAAGTTGAATTTGAGTTTATTGACATGTATTTGACTATGAACTAATCAAATGTTAGTTGGCTTGTATAATATGAGTATTCCATTAAGACGTTAATTTGCCACAAGAAGCTGGCCCTTTTCTGAAGAGAAATGAAGGAGAAATGTATGGAGTGGGGGAAGAAGAGATTGGAAGAGCTGGAAACAGAAGGAAGAAGGAAACTGTAGTTGTAATTTAAAACTAAAATAATAAAGTAAAAGTAAAATAAGTAAAAAGAAAATTTTGGGGGGCTGGAGAAACAGCTTAATGGATAAAATGATTGCTGTGTGAATGTGGAGACCTAAGTTCAGATCCTCAGCATCCATATAAAATCTGGGTACAGTGGCATACATCTGTAACTCAAGTGCTAAGGGCCTAGAGACAGGCAGGTCATGGGGCCACACTGGCCAGTGGGTCTAGCTAAAATGGCAAGATTCAGGTTCCATGAAAGATGTTACAAACTGGAAACCTGATAGAGGAGAACACCCAACATTAGCTTCTGTCCTTAACATATGCACCAATGAGTGTGTACTCCTACATACATATGCATACTCAAGCATATATCACACATGCATAAACATATCACACACACACATGTACACACACGCACATACACATACATACATGCACCATCTACAACACATATATGAGAAATGTATTCTCTTATATAAAAGACTTCTTAAAAAGTTGGCCACCTGAAGTTGGCACTGAGTAAGGCTTCAGTAAAACCACGGTTACCATATCTCCTTAAAATCTACCCAAGTAAAAGTCCCTGACTCACTGCATTCTCAAAGACATATACAGTAAAGTGTTCTCAGACCTAGTTAATACCAGAAAACATTTTCAGGTAATGTAAATAATAACAAACCAAAGCCCAAACTTAGCTCTTGTGTGTTTATCTAAAGAAATGCCTAGCATTAACTTGTCTGTTCCTTATGAAGGCCCATTTTTTTTTTTTTTTAGTTAATCTTAAATAAACTCCAGGAAACTTGTATGTCAAAGCTTTACTCAAATAGCACCTGCATAGCCGTTACCTTTAAATTTTTAATTAAATTTATTCATATTATCTTGTATGTGAATGTTTTCCTACATGTGTTTATGTGAACCATGTATGTGTCTGGTGCTTGTGGAAGACAGATGAACATATTGGATCCCCAGGAACTTCAGTTACAGGTGGCTGTGAACAACTACATGGATGCTGAGAATAAACTACATGGATCCTTGGGTTCTGCAAGAACATCAACTGCTCTTAACCATCTCCCCAGTTCCAGTGAACATTATGCTAATGGTTTAGTTTTCTTTTTAATTTGAGAGATTTTTATTCTCTGAAGTCTAAAATGCATGTCTTTTACTTCTTTCCCAGATAGGAATGCCTGACACCCAACTGCTAAATAAATCATTTGTAGCTGATTTTTAAGACCTATTTTTCTATACTGTGCTAAATGGTCAACAAAACCCAAGTGTCAGATACAACAGTAACCCTGGCATTTGAGAGGAAGAGGCAGAAGAGTCAAAAGGTCTAGGCCAGCCTTGGGTATTTAGGAAGTTCCAGATCAACCAATGCTCCATGAGACCCTATTTCAAAAGCAACAAAAACATCATCATCAACAACAAAGCAAACAAAAGGAATATATTTAAATATTTTTATTTGAGTTTCTGGATAGCTGTAGTTAGCGACTTGTGAAGGTGGCTGGTAAAAACCACCCCAGAGAAAGATGTAAATTAAGTTGCCTGTTTCATTCATTTGATTTTTTGAAAGTTTAAAATATCTAGTAGCTCTGGTAGTTTCTAAAGATTAGCCCTAAAGTCAACAGCTGAGAATTCTGAGGCCAGTGTCATCATTAAAGTCAGGAGAGTCACATGTTTCTGCAGATCAAGGCAACAGCTGCCAGATAGAAGTAACATCAATGAAATGTAAATAACATTTCAGATGCTGACATGACCTGTGTGGCTGGTGACATTCAGAATGGACAACTTCATCAGATCATGTATTTAATTCATTTCTGACGACCATGCATATTTTCAGGACGGGAAGAAATCTGAAGGCTATCTGGCTGTGACATCTGTGATTGTGTTAATGTGACAGACTTGGCAAGGGACCCAGCTGATCTGCCCATTCTCCTTAAGCTCTTCTTTCAGAGAGAGTCTTTCCATATCAGGGAAGGTCTCTGGCACCCCAGGCTGACACTGGCCATTCTCATTTCCCACTGTAGCTTCCGGCAGCCATTCGAGAAGACCACTTCACTCCCACAGCCTTACGACACTGGTCCTCCCACTGGTTCCCTCCAAAGTTAACCAGATGACTGTTTAATTTCCTCTTGAGATTATTCAACCTCCAAATCTCTTTGCAAGCAGCATTCAGAGGAAGTTATCACAATGGTTTTGGCATGAGTTCAAAAGGAAATTATTTACTTGGATCGGTCCAGTTAGGTCTAGACCTAAAAGACAGGGAGCTGAAAGAGGATGTTGGGCAGCACTCAGTTTGGTAATGTTTTCAGTAACTCAATGTATGCCCATGCACCCCACCCGCAAACACATCTTGGTCTTCTCCTGAATCACCATGTCAAGAGAACATTCCATACTCAACTGCAAAAGATAATATTTCATTAACAAGTAAATGCTCTACTAGAGTCAGCTTGTTCTGGAGATGTACTGTAGGTTCCTTGAAAGAGGATTAGACTCTATATACATATGCACACCCATGTTTGTTTTCATGGGACACTCTTCTCCCTCAAGCAGTGGCTGAGCCTTTCCTATCTCTCATAAAGTAGATAGCTTGAAACAACATGAACTGCATGTTATATTACTTAATCTACTTCTTGGCAATAGGTATGTCTCTTTCCTCATTCATATTCATAGGCTACAAATGCACAACTCTGGATTAATCAAGCCAAGCCAAGGACTTTCTTACCATCTAATGAATATGCTCCTAATGTATTGCTGAAGAGAATGTGTTGAATCATGATGATTATTCAAACTGAGGCTTCCAGTTTGTATCTTACATGCTTTATAATATGGATGCCTCTGAGAGCATCCTTACCAGGCTGGTCAGGCTTCACTTCTACCATCTCCTCTTACTCTCTGAGCATTCCTTACTATGCTTCATCTTACTGGCCTTGTTATTCAGAGTTTGGTCCTCAGGCATTCAGAGATAGCATTATCTCTGGCATTAAGAGCCTAAACGGGGGCTGGAGAGATGGCTCAGTGGTTAAGAACACTGACTGCTCTTTCAGAGGTCCTGAGTTCAATTCCCAGCAACCACATGGTGGCTCACAACCGTCTGTAATGGAATCAGATGCACTCTTCTAGTGTGTTTCTGAAGAGAGTGACAGTGTACTCACATACATAAAATGAATAAATAAATCTTTAGCAGGGCAGTGGTGGTGCACGCCTTTAATCCCAGCACTTGGGAGCCAGAGGCAGGTGGATTTCTGAGTTCAAGGCCAGCCTGGTCTACAGAGTGAGTTCCAGGACAGCCAGGGCTACACAGAGAAACCTTGTCTCAAAAAAAAATCTAAAAAAAAAAAACCTGCCTAAACAAAACTTTCAGGTTAAGATTATCAAGCAATTTGAAGATGTGTTCCTTTAAATAATAACATAATCCATACTTCCTCTGAAAATAAAACAAAATAAATCTACAAAAAACTACATAAGGCATTGTAGAAGGGACAGTGGAAAGATATATTTATATGTATAAATACATTTATATATATACACACATATGCATGTAATAATAAAGTTAAATGAAGTCTATAAATTTGAAGGAAAGTGCAAACAGGTATATGGGAAGGTTTGGAGGGAGGAATAAGAAGGGGAAAAATGTCATGGTTACATTATCTCAAAAAACGTAAAAAAAAACCACCAAAACAACAGAAAACCCCTAAATCTGTGTGGTGCAAGTAAACAAAATGTTTCACAACAGACTAAAGAACAGCTCTTCTCATTAATGCGAGGAATATATGCAGTTAAGTCCACAAAGACATGTAGGACCGTGAAAGGATGATTTGGTCTCCAGTAGAGACTGGTTTTGAGATAGCCGGAAACCCAACAGGTGTTCATTGCCTGTGTAGGGTTGGCACATATCTTGCCATGCCCCCCGGATTCCAGACTCCTGACACAGGGTCTACATTTCCATTAACCTGCGCCTTGCAGTCACATTTGGCTAAGCAGCCCCTCCCAGAGAGGTTTGCATCACCATCCACACACAGGTAGAGGGTGTGACTACAGGCTTCAGCCTCGAGAGATTTCCACATTAATGAGTTACTTAAAGGCCAGAGGGCATAGCTAAATTAAGTGACCCTCCTCTTTTCCCCCTCCCTATTTAAGTCAGGCCCACTCTGGCTTAAACAGGGGTGCACATCTATCACACGTCATGAACAAAAAGCCTTGGAAAACCTTTGGACTTTCTCGTGTTATTGGGGCCTGCTGCCATGGAAAGCTACCCTGTGTTTCAGGCAAAGGGACCTGCAAAGACATATCTCATCAGACTCGAATAAATGACCTGCATCTCTAGCTTCAAATTCTAGAAAGAGAGATGCTAACTGATTGATCAGCTAAGTCAATGGCTTGTTTCCTTCCCTCCAGGGCAGGGTTCCACCCCTTGCATCACAGTTAGTGACATTCTCCAGGCACAAAGCTTCTCTTGAAAGTGTCTGTTTCCTCTGCAGCACTAATGACGATATTTGTACAGCTTGCCTCCAGGGGTGGACCCTGACCTGATGGGAACCAAATCACAGACTTCCTCAGTATGATTGTCTTTCTGAGAAAAGTGAGATAGAGGTACAGGATATTTGCTTTGTAAAAAAAAAAAAAAAAAAAAAAAAAAAGAAGCTGGTAAAGAAAGGGGTGGGGGTAGGAGTGAGAGAAGGGATGCAGGCGTGGATACAGAAAACACAGATGACAGCAGTGTGGATGTGTGAGGTGAACACACTTTAATTGCAGACATTCAATGCCATTGCTTCCAAATGTATCTGCAGCCAACATCCCAGCGAGCACTCCTCTCTATCGAGATCTTCCCTGTGTACTCATTCTCCCTAGATGAGCATATCTGAGCAAAGGCTTTCGTCGTGTTCAGATGCCAGCAACATGCATGTTCATCCTTGCTTGCAAATGTCTGCTGGATATCTTTCCTTGAATATCCCTCAGGCCCAACAATCTAAACACCATTCCACAATGGTCCACATCCTCTCTGATATTGTTCATAGCATGAAGGATATCGGATACAGGCTAAGACTCTGTATGCTTCTTCTTTCTTCCTTCTCCAAAGTTTCAAACACCTCAACATTTTTTCTATTTGTGTTTATTGAATCCACCCTTCATCTGATTTCCTTCCATTGCCATGCCCTTTAAGCTTCTTCTCTTTTCTCTGTGGGATCAAGCTAAGCATCCAGTTTCACAGTTATTCAATATACTTGCCTCCTCTGAGCCACCCTCAGTATCAGTACCAGAAAGGCCTATCAAAATTCAAGTATAAGTTTGAAGATACTATCACATCAAGCAATTTGAAGTGAACATCATACACAACACTTCTTTTCTGCCCTATTTATAGTTCCGTCACCTACATCCACTCATTCAATAAAGACTTCTGAAACTTCTGTGTGTCTGAACAGTCCCAGGTTCTAAAATTATAGTATCATATAAGACAGCAGGGTTTGAAGAGATGGTTTCGCAGTTAAGAGCGCTGACTGCTCTTCCACAGGTCCTCTGTTCTATTCCCAGCAACCACATTGGGGCTCATAACCACCTGTAATGGGATCTGATGCCCTCTCCTGGTGTGTCTGGAGACAGTGACAGTATATTCACACACATAAAATAATAAATGAATTTTTTAAAAAAAGAATGGTTTGTTTAAAAGAAAGATAGCATCCCTGACTGTATGATATATTTATATTATTAGAAAAGCAGGCAGATAGATAGATAGATAGATAGATAGATAGATAGATAGATAGATAGATAGATAGATAGATAGAAACCAAAAGTAATACTACGGTAGCAGAACAAGTAGCTGAGTACATTAGCCTATGTATAAATTTTGTAGCAATGATACCATGATCTGGGGGCTGGAGAGATGGCTCAGCAATTACGAGCACTTGCTGGTCTTTCAGAGGGCCTGGGTTCAATGCCCATATCCACACGGTGGCTTACAATGATCTGTAACTCCAGTTCCGGGGTGTCTGGCTACTGTAGGCCTTGCACACACATAGTACCCAGAGAACCTGCAGGCAAAAACCCAGTTTTTTGGGGTGGATCACAGGCACCAGACCATTTCACAAGCACTTTTAAGGCCCTAGAGTTGATCCCTAGCATTACAGAAAACAAAAGGCAAAGGATGACTGCAAGAGAGAAATAAAGGGAAGAATGAAAGGAGAGAAGGAGATAAAGGACGAAAGGAAGGAAATATGTCTAACCTAGAAGTAAAAACCTGAGGACAACAAGTAGTTTGGATGCAAAGCAGGCAAGAGAGAAACAGAAAAGCTCTGGTCAGGGTGGTTAGCAAGGACGACTGCCTGCAGTTAAGAAGGAAGCTGGGTCATTCAAGGATCAGGAGAGGTGAGTTCAGCTGAAATACTGTGGGCAAAGTAGGGAGACTCAGATGATAAACAACCAAAAATGAATGAGGTTAAAGTTTATGGGAGTTTTATAAACCTTGTCTCCCCAACAAGATCAGCAAAGCAAAGAAAATGGGTTTAATTATGGGAAAGTAAAAATTCCAGATTGTGTTTAGCAATGATTGTGTTTTAAATTTTCACCCATTTACACGAACACAAAGCTACCAGGGACAAAATGCCTTTGACAGTCATAGCTACCATATCCTGAAGACTTGACAGATGACAAGAAGTTCAAATGATGACCAGGCACTCTGACAGTCTGCTTAGGTGATAATGGTCTCTTCGGCAGGACACACTAGCATCACAAGGTCTCAAATCGCCAAACAAGCCTACACTAAGGGACAGTAGAATAACATTCAAGTGTTCATTAAAGGTTGGTCTTGATTACCTTTGGCGTGTTTTGTTACCCACAAAGACAAACTAGAGAAACAATAAGTGAGTCTCACTCGATGTGCACGTCGCCTGATTATCTCATAGGAAGAAAAGCTCTCGGTGCGGATTATCTAGGCAGCATTGCATGAGCAAACTGGCTTACATGAAAAGACATTGCCAAGTTAACACTGAAGAAGAGAGAATCCCAGCCTCAGGAGAATTAATTATGGCTCTTACACCCAGGAAGGTAATGATCTCATTCTTAGACCCAGGAACGTGATGATATCATTACTGGTTACATAGCATATCACTAACTTATGAGCACATAACTGGTCCACATTGGCAGTACACTTGGTCTGCAATGGGGTGCTCAAATATAACATTTTACTGTCCTTTTATGGTGGTTGCTATTCAACAGCACAATCTATTGATTACATTCATTTCTACCATCTTCCCATTCAGTTTTCTGGGAGCCTAATGTGATATGCAGTCTTCTTTAGATGTCTTCACATACAGTCAACAGAGCATGATCCGTGGAGAGGTATGGGAAAATAAACTCTAAGACTTGGTAACTGTTAGTACTTTCTGTTTGTTTCATGTAATGTGGTGTAGGTGACGAACCTGAAATTAACAGTTAGAAGCAAATTTGGGGTTTGCAAATTGACCATCCCAATAAGATGGGAGGGGCCTGGGTGAAGATGGCAGCTGGAAGGATGTTAGGCTTTCCACGGGAGCCTTTAATTTGGGGCCATAAAAAGAGCCACTCCAGTTTGTGCACATAAATGGAGTCAGTTTAAATAGTGAAAGTTTAGAGAAATGCAAACTGCAGGTACAACTGACATGCTTTCTGTCTCATTGGTGGACACCTCTTTATGCAAACTTCTTAGCAGTGAAGGAAAGCTGGTGTAAAATTCTATAATATATATTTCCTAAGCCAAATTCTTTCAATATGAACATTCTATACATGAGGAATTCTTATTTAAATATGCTATTCATCTTCCTTAATTCATCACTAAAATCAATGACTCAAGTATCTGAGCAAAGCTCATTGTGAAAGACAAAAAAGAAAAGAAAAAAAAAGACTATTTTTAAATTTCCAGAAATGTCTCAAATTGAACTTGTAAAAGTTTCTTCTGAGTTCAAGTAAAGCACAGGGCCTAGCTGATACAAAATATTTTCCATCACTGTGGAATAACCTAGCGTGGGGACAAATTCAGTCAGGAAGCTGAACCGGAAACCCTCCAGATTCTTTAAACTAAAATGACTCCCTTTCGAGGAACTCAGCCATGAAATACAATAACAGGGACAGTGACAGAGAAATAAAAATAAGAATCAACACCATCTCGTGAGTGACTCTGTTCTCTCTGATGAAGAAAGGCAGACAGTCACCTCCCTGAAAGCATCTGTGCTGATTGTGGGAGTTGGGCCATATTACCAGTACATCACAGAGGCTCAGGTCTTAGCTTTCCTGTTAACCCATCTTGTGACAGTAAGGAGCCACTGAAGCCTTGGTTTCCTCATGTCAAAAAAAAAAAGAACAGAAAAAAGAAAGAAAGAAAGAAAGAAAGAAAGAAAGAAGGAAAGAAAGGAAGGAAGAAAGAAAGAAAGAAAGGAAGAAAGAAAGTAAGTTAGTTCATTGGATTCTAAAACCATGGTATTAAGTTCAGTCTTCTTGCAACAGTATAACTTCAGCTGTTTCTCTGTAGGGAAGAAAATTCCAGAAGACCTATGAGGAAATCTGAGGTTTCCCTAAGGAAAAGCATCATGATGTGTAGTTTATAAGGTCAGGAGGCAAGAGGGTCTCTTTGAGGGTTCATGAGACCCAGCCTATTTATGTTCATCTATCTACTCTGAAGCCCTAAATTCAAGTCCCGAAGGGACAGCCAATGCAGGTTGAACACAAGCGAAGCTAATGTCCAGCAAACATCCTGGCTTCTGGGGTACATCGCTGTTGCTCAAGAAATTTTCCACGTCTTGCTAACAGTACTTATTGTGCTATTTTGAATATTGCTGGCTTGGAATTATAGAATGAGCTATGACAGATCCTGAAGATTTAAAGTGTGGTTCCGTGTGGAAAAAAAAATCAGCTCCTTTCTACTACACTCCTAAGGTAGTGTGCTAGTCATGTCCAGCAGTTTGCTTTACAAAGAAAATAGTTTATTACTTTCATGGGGTTCCCATGCCCATTAAGAAGCAGGCTGGATTTGGGTTTGCCATACCACTGCTGAAATGGTTATCTAATTGCAGGTTGGGGACTAAGGTGATGGAGGTGCTAACCTAGCCCCTGGCAAGTTATAGCTGTGGAGGCAACCCACTAAATTCGCCTGCAATTTGACTGCCTTTCCTGTTCTCCAGGGATTCTCTGGAGTAATCCCAGGTCTGCAGGAACACACACACACACACATACACACACACACACACACACACACACACACACACACACCACACAAAGTTCATAGAGGTCACAAAAGTTTATAATTATACATTCCCAGGAGGGTATAAAAATCAACTTGCTTGCTGTCCTCTCTAAGCCAGAGATATTTTTAAACTTCAGGAAAATGGTAGCGAGACAAGCTCTAGGTGAGTAAGGTCACACCTGCATGCAAACCAGAGAGAAGCCAAACCACCAAAAGTGGGTGGGCTGGGTGGGCTGCCGAGCAAACAGCCCAGTGTGTTTCCAATTGAGGCACAGGCCTAAAAACAGAAGAACGCCAGAGCCTTAGTCTGGGTGGAGGAAAACCTCACTGTTGTTGGGAGCAGGAGTGTAGGAGGGCTCAGCTGCAGCCATCTGTTTCCCTTCTCCTAGAGGAGATGAATTTACCATTTCAGCCAAATCTCCTTTATGCTCTGGATTACCATTGAGGTTTGTGGGGGAGTTTGCAGAAAGCAAAATATTAATAGATTCCTTTCATGGCCCCCTTGGAACATCAAGTAGGTAAACTCTGGTTGGTATGAGCCTCTGGGTCAGGACAGACTGTAACACAATTGTCCCCATTCTCTGTCACAGTAACACTGATAAGAATTACTGGAATTGCACATCATATTTATATATTCAATGTTATTATATAGTGAGCTATGTCTTTAGCAGGAGTGAAATGAAACTTCAAGCAAAAGCAATTTGGTTTCCAAAATAATAACAAAGCTGAGGCATAGGTATTGTTTCCTTACAGGGTGGCTCATGGTGTCCATGATGGCAAGAATACTCTGCCCTCAAGTCTCCAGAAACAAAGCTAAGGAACCTAACGCACACAGATTTTCAACTAACAAATGAAAATAGATAGGTATTTAGATGCCAGATCTTTCTGAGTGATATTTGATAAAATAATATGTTCAATCTCTACTCAAGGAAATCAGTATGATTTTCTCATTTCTTTCCATGTCTTCCTTGTCATGTGTGTGTGTGTGTGTGTTTCTAGACACTGAACTTAAATCCTTACACATAATAAGCAAGTGTTGTATGACCGAATTATACCTGTAGCCTTCTCTTGTCTTTGGTATTACTGAGGCAGGGTCTTGCTCAGTGTGTCTTAGATTCTGGATCCAGTCTATCATTCAGGCAGGCATTGGATTTGCTATGCTCTTGCTTCAGACTCCTGAGTAGCTAGGATTAGAGGCCTGTATCACCATGATTTTTTTTTCTGTTTTAGTTTTAGAAAGACCATGACATTGGGCATTTTGTAAAGAACCATCCAGATAATGGTGTAAAGTCTAAGTGGAAGAACTCCTGACCTCATTGCTCAGAAGAAGCAAGAACAAAGTGAGCTGAAATTCCCAGGGAACATTTTCTTCAGAAAATAGAACATTCAACAGTACATGTCATACTTGACATATACATGATTTTTCCCACAAAGGAATAGATTTTTCCACTGTCAAAAATACTTTTTTCTAATCAATTTCTCTTGTAAATATTATAATGTCTTGCAAACTTCTTTTCTATAAAAATATTAAGCCATGATTCAGTATCAAAGGCAGGCGGATGGTGGCCCAGGATCACTACTTACCTTACAAATATAATATCAAATGTTTCACATTGTTTTAAAATTCATCTGAAGCCCATGGCCAAGACATAACTGAGATGGTTAAAATAGCTACAAATGGGAGTTGCTGTGTCACTGCCATGAGATGTTTAGATCAATCACATCTCAGGTATACAAAAATCTTCTTGTATAGAAGGCTGCGTGATGGGCACCAGTGTTAGTGACAGCTCTCCCATCATTTCAAGCCTCTAGGTTTAAACATCTGCTCAGGGAGAGCTACATATTAACCACTTGTGGTTCGCATCCACCAGTTGAAGCTTGTCTCTGAGCTGCTTCTGTGTTGTCCCAACTCCAGCATCTCCCCAGCTGCTCTCAGCATGGGACATCTCTGCTGCTTGAGTGGAAAGAGCACACTGGCTGGCTGGAACTTCCAGCTCAGTGTTTCAGTGAAAGACACCACTGTCCTCCAAAGCACATTATTCAACCATTAGATTCAGAGTGCTGGAGCTGGAGACAAAGGAGGTACTATGTCCTATCTCCCTCTACCCATGTGCTCCCTGATGTCATTTTTAGGTACTATCTTTCAATTTCTGCACAAGTTTGAGTGATATTAGAAGTAAAAAGTGCAGAAACTATATTTTAAAAGACTTTGCTTGAAAAAAATCTTAAGCTTGATCATTCCCTTGAAACAAGACCATTAATAAAAGCAAATTAATATTATGAATATCTTAATGGAGAAACCATACAAATCCTACTCTATAAGTGCTTTGCCCAACAAATATTACTATAATAAAAGAACATACATTGAAAATAATAAATAAAAATTGATAACAAGGTTTGGTGGATCTGATGTTGGATTTTAGGAGAAAGCTGGGAAACCTTACCCATTAAGAATGTATGATATAAATTATTATTAAATCATCTAAGACAAGTTGACTTTGTCATATGTAATTAGATTTGTCTTATGTACATATACATGCATATAGACCCACACACACGTGTGTGTATATACATACATATATATATATACATACACACACGAGTGTATGTGTGTGTGTGTGTGTGTGTGTGTGTGTATGTGTGAGAGAGAGAGACATCACATGTTACTTGTGATTTTATTTGGCCACTGACAGTAAGGATACAGAAGATGAAATAAAACCAACTTGGACATAGATTAGGTGGGAACCTTTTGCTGTCTCCTTCCTCTTTGATTTGTTGGGTTTCAGCCAATAAAAACAGAAGTAGAGGAGAAAGAATAAACAGCACCAAGCAACCTAAGAGATAGCGGTGGTGTTGTCTTGAGTTCACACTGTGACACTGGATGATGCTAGAACCCAGTTACTGAGTCCCTTCACCTCACAGGGAAAGCCTGGAAGTTTCATAATGTGAGGAAGAAGAGAAAGAAAAAACAGAGATGATCTGAACAGCGGGTGGTACTCTCTGAAATTTAGTAGTGTTTCCCTTGGCACGGGTCACCTTACTTCACTCACTTGATTTTTTTCTTGGTTATTTTATTTTTCTTGATTGAAGATCACAAACTCATAGAAAGAAGTCAGGCTTTAAAAGAACATTTAAAAGCACATGTGTAATGTGTGTGCTTTCTGGGTGTACTCAGGTGCCATGAATGGTTGGTTAATTTCTAAACCTCCAGTGCTTGGCATTCTACATGCCATTTAGATGTGTAAAAACTGAGCAAAATTATCAAAATATGCAAGTCATCCACATGTATCAACAACTCCTAAGTTTATATTGTAAGACTGCTTTGAAATAAGTCAGAATTTTTGACTTGATAAAAGAAATGATCAAACTGATTATATCCTTCTGCTGGTCATAATAGTTAAGTTGAATTCCATCTATGGTGGATACTATATTTGCCTTTATATAATGTACGCTTACCCCAATGTAGTGATTTAAACATTCTCAGAACATATAATGTATGAGGTACACAGTATAAATATCAAGGAGAAGAAGGATTTACTGTGGGAAAGATAGGAAGCCATGGGTGTAATGCTGTGAACCTCCCCAGAAGAGAAGAACTCCCAACTTAAGTTATTATCTTGAACCACCAAGACTTCTACCATTAGTAACAGCTAATTTGTTTATTTTTAGTTAAAATATTCTATCTTTTCCCCTTCCCTCTCCTCCTTTTAAACTTTCCCATACTCCCTGCCACTCATTTTCAAATTTATAGCTCGATTTTATTTTAATTATTATTGCTATATAGATAACCCATTAAGTCCATTTACCATTGTTTCTATGTATGCTTTCAGGGATGGACACGTGGTATAGGATAACCAGTTATGGTGATCATTTCTGGCAAGGACAATTTTCATTCTATCTGTAGGGATTGATTCTCTATAGCTCTTCAGTTAGGGGCGGAACATCTGAGATTTCCCTTACCTGCACTGGCATACCAATGGTATTGTCATTTTTTTGAGTTTTGTTTAGGAAGCCAAATTGTTAAGATTTCAGGAGCGTAACGTCCCTGTTACAAAATTTTGAACACAAAATTTTGCAGCAGGCTTCTTAGTTCTCTGGCTCTGAACCTCTTTCTGTCTCTTCTTCTGGGAAGTTCCCTGGGCCTGAGGTATAAGAGTTGTGCTGTACATATCCTGGAACTGGGCACCCTGTAGTTAGTGCTTCTTTGCTTTTTGATCAGTAGTGACTTTGTGTGATAGTCTACCTCTGTTGCAAAAAGAAACCTCTTTCTTGAGGGGTGAGAGATACTCTTTTCTGTGGCTAACGAGATAAATATTTATAATTTGGTTAGGGATTATATCAGCCAAGGAAAGTACTAGCTTGTCCTTTAGGATCCGTGACTTCACTAGCCAGAGATTGTTGGCTAGGTTTACACCATAAACTTTACAGTGTCAGCCATGAATTCCCGTTTACTAAGTGAGCCTTAAGTCCAATCAACCATTGGTTACCTCCAAGATATGTGTGACACTAATGCATCTTTTCGATATCTTGCCATGCAGATCACCTGTGGCTCACAGGCATCCATCATAGCTTGGTGAATCTATTGCTTTCATCTGTTAGCAGCCTGCACAGCACATTCTGTGCTAATTTTAGAGAGGAAGTTTTCAGGTTAGATACAGGTTGAATCATCAGTCCTATGTTCAAAGTTCATGGTATCTTCAGTAAGTGGGACTTGCCTTCAATTTTTGGAAAGCAACAAAAGGCAAGAGGAATAATCTATGTTCTTTTGAAAGTCTCTTGGACATCCACATTCCAGTGTCATTCCCTTCCCCATGTCCTGCCTTTCTATGTTTATACCCCTGTGTGAATTAATTATGATTTGAGAAAAAATTTTTAAAAAAATGAATCAAAAAAAAAAGAAAGAAAGTCTCTTGGATTGACCTGACCAACCACAAGAAAGGAAGTTCTTATGCCTTATACAAAGGGATGAATAACAATGATATTAAAGATGAAATATAAAAGGGGAAGGGCTTTAATTCTCCAGGGGTGATAACTATACAGAAGTGGGGAGGGAAGTGAAGTCAATAGCCAAAACCATGTTTAAAAAGGACATGGAAAATCATATTACCTCATATTTACCTAGAATTACTCACAACACACATAAGTGTGTGTGTGTGTGTGTGTGTGTGTGTGTGTGTGTGTGTGTATATATATATTTTTTTTTTTTAGTGAAGTTATGCCATTTGGGTTGATAATGCTTCCCTAGGAACCAGAAATAATCTAACATGTAGTCTGTTATTATTGTGGTATGAACTTGTTTCACCAAGCCTATCATCCTTACTTTACCAATGAGAAGGTGAGGGTCCAGAGATAATCTACTGACTTGCCTAAGGAGAAAGTGCTATTGAAAACAAAAGTAAAAATAAAAATAATTCTGTTTTCTGAAGAAGATCAATGTAAGTAATTTCTAATATTCTTGTATGTACTTAATTAAAACAGAGAAAATAGATCTTGGTGTGCCTAATAAATAATCTGACTAGGGTAAATTAAATTACATTAACTTCCACACACACTTGGAGTTGTTCATAAGAAAATAGGTTTTTGCCCTTCTTTTTAAATGAATTATTTTGCTTCCATAGTCTAGTCTATAACCTAAAAGCCAGGAATGATATTTATGTGTTCAGATGTCTAACCAAATTAAAATGTGCTTTAGTCAGTAGTAAGTACCAAATCTATCTCTGGTAGTTAGTGTTAACCAGGACAAAAAATCAATATTCAAGTTTTCTTCAGTATCGAATGATTCAGAGAACATTAAATTTGAGATCATATGTCACCCCATCTCTTATTCTAAGACACAACATCAAGGAAGAAGATCATGAGCTTGCAATATGATCTTACAAATGTCTAAATTTTCTTTGCTTAGAGCATGGACAACATCATGGCTTTTGCTGATGTAGTTACTATGTGAGCTAGTTGTGTCCTGCACACATTCCATTAAGGCATCACTCTTCCAGACCTTCAGTACTGACAGCTCACTGTTGACTTTTCCTTGGAAGATGGCCAACAAGAGAAGAAATACCCACTCAAAGACATACTTCCTTACTGGAGCACATCTCACCCAGTGAGTGAACAAAGTAGCTAGTAGAAGGCCCAGTCCTCTGGTCTAAGGTATTGGCCTAAACTCCATAGCTGGCAAATCTCTATCTTGGAGTGTGGCATTCCTGGAGTTGAACTTGCAATCTCTGGTCATTTAGTTTTTAAACTTGACTAAAACAAGAGGCACCAGCATTACTCAAGAAAAAACTCTGCTCCAATTACAATAGAGGAGATGATAGAGAAACTTGAGAAGCAGAGATATGAGCTCTTTTTCTACTCACTACTTATAGCCTAAGCTTACTTTTTCCATATTTAAGCTTTAAAATGGGATAGCCTTATAACTTTGACACAAATTTTAGCCCTCGTTACTTTAGAACTCCCTTCAGGTCTAATGGTTTCCATTAGGGTAAGAAAAATTTTTTTCTTCTATTTAAAACATATCAATAATTATATTTTTACAAATCCTAATCAACCCTTACAACAACAACAAATCATGATGTTTTCTTCAACAATTTTGAACACAGACTTTATATATTAATTTAATTAAATGGTAATTCATTAACTTACTGTAGAATATTGGGATAATTAATACTCGGTGTCAACTTTACAGGATTTAGAACCCATGAAGGACACAAGCCTCTGGGCATGCCCAGGAAGGATTATCTAGAGTGATTTAGTAGAGATAGGATGACCTACTTTAATTGTGGGTGGCATCATCCCATAGGCTAAGTTTCCAGAGTTAATTCATGAATAAAAAAGAAGAAAACAGCTGAATGGATGCAGTCATTCCCCTTTGCTTCCTAGCTGAATATATAGTATGGCCAGTATTATGTACTTCCTGCCTGTATAGCCTCCTCCACCGTGATGGACTACACCCTCAAACTATGAGCCAATATAAACCATTCCTTTCTTAAATCACTTCACTCACATATTTTGTTGCATAACCAGCAATACAAATACTACTGATGAAGAAATGAAATTTCCTATATTTCTACTGAGACCAAATTTCAGGATGCCATTTTTCCCTACAAAGTCTAAATCTGTCAAGAGAATAGTATTCAAGTATTGTTTTTGTCATGACCCACAAATACATATTTTTAAAACCTGTATAGGGAGTTAGTTACTAACTATGCTTTGTATTCATAATGAGGAATCAGACCCATTCCAGTGATGCTATAAATGAATGAAGAAGGTTCTGGTTTAATAATGTATGGTCACTAGAAAATGACATCTGCCTGCCTTTCTACTTAAGCCAATCTAAACATAAAGAGCCTCACTCTCCACCTACGGAGTAACCTATTTATCTCATGCCTATACCTAAACTTTGGCTCACTCATCTGATCTTTTAACATGAGCTGTCCAGTTCAATTACAAAAAGACTCAATTGATCAAAGTTGGATTTTCATACCCTTTTGATGTATCCTCTGAAGGGCTTACCAAACCTCATTTTTAAAAATATACACTACCTAGAGCATTAATCTATCACTCATGTTTGTTTTTTATTGAATTTCTGGTAAGCGGGTACTGCGATGATTCTCAAAACCTTAATTCCTCCACTCCATTACCATGTAGCTAATGGGTTCAGAAAAATCCAACCACAAAAACCATAATCACAGTAGCTCTCTGTAAAGAAGTACCTGAAACTTCACTGATTACAACACTCAAAATGTTCCTTGTGAAGGTCAAAGTCAAAATATATTTATGAAAAATAAACCTTTATGTTTAGATTTTAAATCCATTGGCCAGAAAAAACATGGCAGTTTGGTCCAGAGTATAAAAAACTAACATAGGATCCAGGAGAATATTTAGCAGCTTTATCCAAATAGAAATTTGTCAGCACTTGGGACCTAAGATGAAGACTTCCCCAGGAACATAGGGATCAGGTTGTGCTTTGGTTATAAAAAGTTAACTAATCTTCATTTATACCAACAGACAGCTATCTTAGAAGAAAATCTTTCCTGGAAGATTAAGACTTGACTGTTACGAGTTGAAATGAAGAAAAGCACTTTGTGCACAGTAAAAGTCAAGTCTCAAAGAGTTAAATAGTCATTTGTGCCCAAGTGCTACAATGCATCAGTAAGCAGTGATCCCGAGATCATGTGTCCTTGGTAATATCAAGCCTTCCATCAGATGGACTCAGAAAGCTTGCTTTGTTTGTCAGTGTTAAAGGTTGGTTCTCGTAGATTGTCATTCAGATTCCAATGTAGATGGGACCAACCCTCACCCTTCTGGTTCCTCCATAGTGCTATTACTTAGTGCCAAGTGACCCTTGAAAATTTGGTTTCCCAAGTAGAACGAGAAGCCTCATTACAGTGATGTAAACACAGGTAAGGGAAAATATACTTAACACCCTGTAAGAATGTGTGTGGACTTAGGTCTTGGTTAATCATAGCAGATGCTGACCTAGAGGAGAGGCCACTAGGAAGAGCTGAGTATCAGCTCTGACTGTAATATCTCTGTTCTCTCCTTAATTTCTAACTAAACTTTTGCTTGTTCTCCATCACTCTTCTCAAACTTTGAGTCTGTGAGCACTGGGGTCATACTTCATTAATTACTGTGTTAAAGGGAAAGGACTGGCAAAATGCCTCATCCCGAGAATTCGAAAAGAAATTCATACATAATGCCATGTACATAGTTTAGTTTAGCTCACCCTACCTTGAATGATGCCACCTTCACCAACTTGTAATGTAACAAAAACAAGAATAGTCTACAACAAAGTCTCTTGAAAAAGAGTTTAGTTGGCTTCCTACGCTATGCTGCCCCACTCAGACATGGGCGATTTGCTCCAGATCATGCAAGGCCTTCCATTTGGCTAAAAATAAGAAAAAATAAAATAGACTCAGAATAACCCTTAGGACTAAAAACTTTTCATCAACGGCATTGACTGATGTCTTTTCCTAAAATAACTCACTTTATGTTACTTATCTGAGTATAAACCACAGCGGGCCTAACTAATTTAATTGATTAATATAATAAGCCAATTTTGCTGTCAATTAAAGTCTGGCTAGGAGTTACAAGTTTGATTGTTGAAACAGCTAGCATCACCTATGTAGTGGGAAAACTGGTTTGTTTGTTTTGGTTTTTTAAATAATTTGTTGTGCTTTGGCGCCACCCTTACTGCAACTGGGAAATATATTTTTAGTTGATGAAATGACTTGATCATAAATTTACATTCCATGAAATAAACTATCTTAGAGGGTAGTCCAGCACATACTGTTAGAAGATGGAGGACCTAATGTTTATGATACTTTGTTTCCTTCCCTTGTGCATGTCAGAAACACCCACTAAAAAAAAGTGATGCATTTAGTTAACATGTAAACCAAAAAGCCTATTTTTGAACTCATCTTTGATCATGCTGTGAATAACACTTCTAAACCAAAAGGCTAGTTGCTTAATATAGTGTTTAATTTTATATTTACAAACCAAACTTTATTCCAACATTTCCATTATGTATATAATATTTATAGTTATCAACCAGTAAGTATAGACAGACCAGCCTTTACTTTGCCTGAGAGAGCTCTCAGGATACTATTTCCAACTTTCCCATGTTTTCCCCTTAAGTAATTTCTTAACTGAAAATAGAGATAATAAAAGATAGAAGGCAATTGTTACTTTGCGTGTGTGTGTGTGTGTGTGTGTGTGTGTGTCAAAGATAAAGGGGGGAAGAGAGGGGGGGAGGGAGGGAGGGAGGAAGGGAGGGAGGGAAGACAGGAAAAGAGATGGGGTGTATAAAGGGAACCTCCATGGCACATTGCACATGTGGAAGTTAGAGGTTAGACTGACTTAAAGAGTCGTATTTTACTGGCTAGGATATCTGGCCAACCCAGAAAATTACATTTTTATATTAAAAACACAAGCTCTTCTGTGAGTCTTTGGTACATATCTAGCCCTTTTGCTACTGTGTTGAAAATCTTTGTGATGTGAAACTTTAAAAATACAAAATAACTATTCCTCATATTCCATGACCTTAATAATCATTAATATCCTGTTCTGGAAGGACCCATAATTCAGAACTTCTCTGGATAGGCAGGAGTCCTCTGTTCTTTACACCCCACCCTATGTTCTTGCTTTCAGTTTGAGGAATTAGTGGAAGAAAGGGTAGAATCAACTTGTTTACTGATATCCCAACAGATAAAGAGGGATGTCAGTACCCTCATATCCATTGCTTTGGTTTTTACAAAGTCAACTTGTAACTACAACTTCATACTCACTTTGAGCATCACAGTTGAAAACGTTACTCCTGGAGGAAGGGGTTACCGTATGCATGGGTACTCTAAGACTATTCTCTATAAACTCTTGCCTACTAATCATTTCCCCAATCAGAATGGAAGCAAGGAATATTCTTTACTATTTAAGGTATCAAGTCACTTTAACAGATGAGTTGAAGGCTGAAGTACATGCTACTATATCACACAGAATCAGATGTCTGAAGAAAACATCAACTACCAGGCTCATTTAAAGTTGTTTATAATTTCCCAATCTCAGAAAATTTCCTAAGTGTCTCTCTCTCTCTCTCTCTACCTCACCTCACCTCACCTCACCTCACCTCACCTCACCTCACCTCACCTCACCTCACCTCACCTCTTGTGTCTGGGTGTTTTGCCTGCATACACATGCACCGTGTGCATGATTAGTGTCTACAGAACCCAGGAAATGGCATCAGGTCCTCTGTAACTGGACTTACAATGGTTTGGCAGTGCTGGGAATCAAACCTGGATCCTCTAAGAGTGCTCTTAACTGCCAAGCCATTTTCCTAGCCTTGTTCAGAGTGCTTTAATTGTTCTTCTGCATTGCTTCATTTAAAACATGTTTTAAGAAATACCCAGTTGTTAATAATTTTGAATGCATTCAAAAAACTAACCACATCAAACTTCTTTAAGGTGATTTTGCCCGGGCACATTGCAAACACAGTAGATGTAATTCTGAGTGGCCTGGTAAGATGTGGTAAAACAGTAACTTGTGCAGACAAAATAAGTGACATTTTCCTTTTGACTATAACATTTTCCTTCAATTAACAAAATTATAGTGAGAAGAAAATCCTACATGTAACCTCACAACCTAAAACAGAGCTTTCCCAAGAATCTGTTCCTTTTAAAATTTTGGACTCATGTAATATCTCTTATCACTAGTATTTTGGAAACAAAACAACCAGTGACACCATCTACAGGATAATTTTTTTCACGTTTCTCAGGGCAATAAATCTAAAATAATAAATCATATAAAGCACATGAGCTGGATCTCTCTGACATCTTTCTGAACACTGGTTCAGTCTTCCAGCTAAAAGAAAATCCAGTAGGAGTTATAGCTATCATTCAGCATATTTCTGTCCGTATATTTCAAGAGACATTTGGACAAGCTCTAGAAACAGAAATCTCACATTGTGGATGTTAGCAAGCAACGAACTGTACCAAGTTAAACACTCCAGGGTGCCATGAATCTTCGTCTTTCAGTTCAGGGGCATATATACTGAGAATGCTCCTCTTTCAAACTTCGTTTCCATTCATTAGACCATTTTTTCTGAAGTCTTGACTTTCAGAACTTTACTAAAACAAGTAACTACACATTTCCATGGCTTTAGCTTTGGCTATGAAAAATTGTGGGAGGTCTAATGTTCTTATGCTTAGAAACTAAATGTGTCTTAGAATTACTTGACTCCTTCTTTCCCAGTGCTAACTGTAATACTAACTATATTTTCTACTGTTCTAATTTAAAGATATATGATTTAAAAGGTTTTTAATTTCATAATCTCAGAAAAAGCTAAATTTATATATAGCAAAATAAGCATCTCCATATCCTGTGAATCTTTCCATCTTTCATGAGAAAAATAATGTAACTTAAAGAATATATAGCTGGGTGGTGGTGGCGCACGCCTTTAATCCCAGCACTTGGGAGGCAGAAGCAGGCGGATTTCTGAGTTTGAGGCCAGCCTGGTCTACAGAGTGAGAGAGTGAGTTCCAGGACAGCCCGGGCTACAACATATATATATATATATATATATATATATATATATATATATATATATATATGTATTTTTCAGAAATATTGATACCATAGATCATTTTATTAAAAGAAATTTCATGTAAATTGTTTTTATGAACGCTAAACAGTTAAGAAAATTATTATTTATCAGCTTTAAGCTGACTCACATTCTCTGTTAACAGTCCTCAACGATTTGCTAATTTATTCTGTCCATGTGGTGGTTTTACTGATGCAACCCAGTCATTTTTGCTTAAGTTCTTGATGACAATGACAAATGCCAAGGCACTTATTTAGATGTCAGAAGAATTGTTGAGTAAAAAAATAGAATAAGTTAAAAATGGACATGATAGATTTATCAGAAACAGGAATCTCAACTTGCAGAGACCATAAACATATTTTCCATATATTTAAACTGATAATTTGCACAGTTTAGTACAAATAATTCAGTGTCTGTACCTAAACACACATTGTAATATCTACAGCAGTATTGCAATGTGAGGAATATTAACTATATTATCAGCAGAAACTTTACCTACCCAAAAATGTTTTAAAAACAAACCAAATTTTATTATTTACATTCTTATGACAATGTTGGGAGATAGTAATTTATTCCAGATATATACATTTACTTTTCAACTGTTACTGACTTTCTAATGGAGGTCAGATAATTTTAAACTTTCTTATACAATTTACAAAGCTGTAAAGAGATTACTGAACGACGGCATCGGAAAAAGCAGAATCATGAGCCCTGGGGCTTATGAATGTCAGGTTGAGTAAAGCAACATCATAGCTGCCATTAATGATTCTATTAGGTGTAAACATATCAGTAATGACGAGCAAATTCAAGCCCTCAATAATAAAATTTAATGGAGGAAACCTAAAATTATTTTAAAAGATTATAAATATACTTATATATTTGAAAATGTCTGTATACAACACACAGCACACATATACATATATATGTATACATATATACACATATACAAGTATATATGCATATATATATACATAGATATATACAGTATGTATGTGTATATGTATATAT